>NC_069658.1:175736525-176039555 GCF_027244095.1 Hemicordylus capensis
TGCTCTGATATGCTGTTTGAGTCTAAAGCAAAATATGAAGGAATGTAAAATACTGCTTTTGCATTTTGTTAAAATCTAGGAAAGAATCTCCCAGCACATCTCTTCTTAATTCAAATGCAAATAGAGGAGAGTCAGACAGGAAATTCTCAAATTATTTTACAGCCCTTGATTCAACTATTGAAAATCTGCAGGAAAGAACCCAGCAACTAATTGATAAGATTAACGAGAACCGGAAGAAAGATCATGCTCTCATGAACAATTTCAGAGAGAGCCTTTTGATGAAGGTAAACATATTTTGGGATAATGGAGTAAAGGAATTCTGAAAGGAGAAATATGATTTATCTCACGTTTAGAATTGAATGAAAAATATTTCCTAGTACACACAAATGGTACCAGCCAGCCTGTACTTAATCATAGGTTATACATGATGAACACTAATGTCCTGGGAAAAATACCAACTCTATCCCCTTATCAGTCTTTCCCCATTTTTCATTCTGAAAATCTCCTGCATCCCCACATGGCCCCAATTTGCTTCTTCCCATGCTCCCTAACTGCACATCTTCTGATCAGTATGTCATAATCTTCTGTTCCCTTGCCTCTACTCACCATAGTTTCACCAACACTGATTCTCCATCCTTCTACACAGACCATGCCAATACGTACAATATACCCACATGATTCTCCCATCTCTCTGTCTCAGCCCTCATATCTACTGCCTTCACATGCCATTCTCCCATCCTTTTCACCCTTCTCCTACCCATATACTTAATCACATGTCACGTGTATTAAGTTGTGTTGTGTTTAAAAATTTACACAGTGTTGCCCTCATATTCCTGACCATATGCTGATGGTCATTGCCTTTTTCTGCAGTTTTGAGGAATTCATTTTTAAGTTGCTTATCAGAAGAAAGTCCATCAGGCAACTCAGCCACTTTTTCTAATACAATATTTAATGTAATATAATAACCGAAGGCCTATTTAACTTTTCACCATGGTTGATCTGTCTGTGCACTTTTGTGTCAATGCCCAGCTTCATCATGTTCTGTTTAACATTTGAAGTTACACATCAGATAAGTTACCTGCCTCACAAATATCAATTTGCAACCACTTCAAAGGACTCTCAAAATGGTTTCTCCCTTCATTTGTAACACCACCAGACCTTCAAAGGATTTGATTGAAAAGATGAAGTTGCTATTAAAGGAGTTCTGGCTTAAGCTACAGTCCAATTCTATGGCAGTGGAAGAGTGCATCTATGAATGGGTTTAGCTCCTCCTATCCACACCGAGACAGGGCCAATAAGCTTTAAGCGGGACTTCACATGCCAGGAAGAGCACCCCCTAGCTCCCCTAGTTCTACCCTATCTTGTTCCAAATAGGTTTGTTCACCTGGTCCTCTCAAAATAAAACCTTTTCTCCTGGCAAAGAATTGCCTCCCCTTCTCTTTCTTTGTGTGTCAGTCAGTTAGGGCAGGGAGGCAGGCAGAGCATGCTCGGCACTTGTTCGTTTGTGTTTTGGGGCTACTCTCCATCTAAGCCATCCAAAAAGCTGCCAGTCATCATGGCTACTGCTGACAATAGCCCCGATGAACAGGGCTTCATGTGTAATGAACCTGCCTCACCCCAACAGTGCAACTCACACAGTGAGGCAGAGACAATGCTGCAGAAGTAGACAGAGTTAAAGGCGGCAGTGTGCCTTCAAATTGGCCCCCCAGTCCAGCTGGGCCTCTCCGTCTTCCCCTCAGGCTCTTCCTCCTCAGGCCCAGGAGGGAGTTGGGACAGCCGTGGGAGCCTCCAAATGCCTCCCTGCCCTGAATTAGCTTCTGCCTCTTGCAGGCAATCTGCCCAATTGCCTGCAGGAGTAAACATGTACCATAAAAAGAGCAAAGGCGCCACTACAAAACAACCAGAGCCTGGGGAGGATAATCCGCATGTGTGAGGTGAGCTGCTGCCCTCTAATTTATGTTGCTGGCTTCTTAAGATGGTAAGAGAGGAGCTGGGAAAGGCAGCGATGGAGTCTGAGGATCGGGAGTCCTCCCTCACTAAGAGGCTCCTAGGTTCCTCAGAGTGGGAAAAGAGCCCACCAAAAGTAATTCAGGCTTCTCTCTCCTCAGAGCCTGCTGGCTAGTGGTCCCTACTCCAATAGGGGGTGGAAGTCAGGGGCATTATACGGAGCAATTCTCTCATTCATCGGAAGGGTCTGATTCCGACTCCACTGATCCTGTGATACTATTCAGAAGGCAGAGGGATACTCCAGCCCCTCTTCTGTCTCCTGTTCTTAGTCCCAAGGCAGCCTCAAAAGGGCTCCCCCACTCACCTTCAACTTTTCCTGGACAAAGGGAGGACAACCATAATTCTGAGATTTCAGTCTCTGATAGAGATGAAGGCGAACTATCACATGAGGATCTGGCCCAGATCCTTCCTCAGCCCCTCATCGCTTATTTGCGCAGGAGGATTCTGGGCTTCTGTTGTGCAAGACACATAGGATTTTAAAATTTAAGCCTAAAAACTTGAGCCTCAGCCTTCCTCTTCCAACTCATCACAGGTGGATGGTGCACGGGAGGTCTTTCTCATACTACAGGGCTTGCTTTAACTATGCCATGCCCCAAACTGTTTCAGGATATTATTCAAGGGGAGTTGAAGACTCCTGCAGAGAGAAAACGTCTCTCAGCTGCTGCCAGTCAGTCAGTCAGTCCTTTATTACGGTCATGGACCAGTGCATAGCTAAAACATACATACTTACATGCTTACATATAAGAAAAGAGACTCAGCATAATAAAATGGACAGATTATAACACAATAGTACCAAGTTAAAATTAGAACAGTTATGGTGAACTCCAAATAGGTCTGACTGAAAACCTTATTAAGCAGAGCACCCTCCATTGCAATCATGAAACAGGAATCACAGGGGAAGGAAAGAAAAGAACAGAACATTATTAAAAACCTGAGCGGATGGTGCAAATGATATGACAATACCTTGCCATTCTGATGATTAAGTTGTCATCAGAACTGGACAATAAGTACTTCAAATAGGTCATCCAAGTGCCCGGGAAAACGTTGCAACAAAGGGGACACTAATCTTAAGCGGATGTCCCTATAAAAGTTACAATAAAGTATGGCATGCGCAATTGTCTCCACTTGACCAGACCCGCAAGGGCAAAGTCGAGCAGAAAAGGGGGTACCTTTAAATCTTCCCTCCATGACAGCAGATGGAAGCGCATTAAGACGGGCAAGTGTCAGAGCACGTCTAAATTTGGGGATGGTAACTAGACTTAGATAGCTAGCTGGTTTAGTGTTGAAGATTTGGTCCCCTAGAAAGATATTCTTAGGCAGAGAAGCGACTTCTTCCTGCATTTCCATGTCCATGATACGTTGTTTAATCTCAATCCTGGCACGATCGTATCCCAATTTTATAATCTCATCCTGACAGAAACCATAGTGAGCCAATTTGTCAGCAATTTGGGTCTGCCACTTAAATCGGAAACAATCAGTCTTAATAAGGGGGGCCAGTCCTACGCAAGAGAAGACAAATTTTAACCAAAATAATATGATAGTCCTCCAATAGCAAGTTTCTAATCTAATCATACCCACCTCTCGTCTAAGCGCAGCATTGGGCATGCATCGGGGGACTAACAATATAGATCTCAGAAATTTAGACTGCAGGGTTTCTAAAGCCGTAAAGTTGCTGACAGGTCCTATTTGGGCTCCGTACAGCACTTGGGAGTAGACTTTAGATACAAACAGTTTAACTGCAGCGGGGATGTAAGAAGCCCCCCTCAGCTGCTGCCAGATGTTTGTACCAGCTTCCTAATTTTATTTTATTTTATTTTTTTATATTTTATATCCCACTCTTCAAGTTGCCCAGAGCGGTGTACTACATACTTAAGTTTCTCTTCACAACAACCCTGTGAAGTAGGTTAGGCTGAGAGAGAAGTGATTGGCCCAGAGTCACCCAGCAATGGAATTATGGAGCCACTTAAGGTGCCCCGGTCAATGCCCCTGTGTCTGCTTTGGTGACAAGCAATCCTTGCAAAGGATGACGAGGACTCCCTAAAGAATCACAAGGACAAGTGATATGATTCCATATTGCTTTGTGCTCTAGCAATGAGGTCTGCTACTACTACTTCTATATTTGCTAGAGCATCAATGCTATGGTGCAAGGAAATTCTGGAGCTACTGCCCCAAGGCAATGCTCACCTCCAGCAGGGTATTAACAAATTGTCCAAAACCGTTGGCTTTGTGGCAGATGCAAGTGCTGACAAGCTCCAGTTCTCCTTAGAGCCTTGGCAGCCAATATTGCTGTTCGCTGTCAGATCTGGCTCAAGAACTGGAATGTGGACCAAACATCCAGGTCTAACCTTGCTACTAACCCCTTCAAAGGGGGAAAGCTTTTTGGTGAAGCTCTTGACTCCATTATAGGGGAGACCAAGGACAAAAAGAAGGCCATGTCAGTACCTTCCAGCCAGGATAACAGGAAGGTTCTCAACCTGCAAACCCATCGTTCTGTTTTCCTTCTAGAATCAGCATCAGACAAGGAAAGTCCACCTGGACCAGATCCATCACTGCCTGCACAGATGGTGAATCAAAAGTCAAAATCTGGGTTAAATTCCAAGAGATTCTAGCTGCAACCCTCTAACCAGTGACTATCTACATTCCATCCACTTGGTGGGGCATCTCCAACATTTCACCCAGGAATAATCACATACTTTAACAGACAATTGGATTGTCCGTAAGGTGTCAGAAGGCTACGAACTGTGCCTAACTCTGGAACCCTTTGGGAGGTTTCTTTCTTCCCCAAAATCCTGGAAGAAAGAAAAGCATATTACAGTATAATCCTTATAAAGCCATAGACCACCTACTCAGATCCAGGCAATACAGCCAGTCCTGGAAAAGGATAAATCCTTAGGAACGTATTCTATTTTCTTTGTGGTTCCAAAGGAAAATGGGGACTGGAGGGCCATTCTGGATTTAAAACACCTCAATCGTTTTATCAAGAAACAAAGGTTCAGAATGGAAACCCTCTGGAACATTTTGGAAGCTCTCTTTCAAGGCAATTTTTTCCACCTCTATCGACCTGACAGAGGCATATCTTCATGTTCTGGTTCACCTCGCAGACAGGAAGTACCTGAGGTTCGCCTACTTGAGCTGTCACTTCCAGTAACAAGCCCTCCATTGGGGTCTAGCTTCAGTGCCACGGGTATTTACCAAAATCAGGGGGGGAATAATGGCACGCTTGCAGATGAGTGGATACGTTTGTACCCCTATTTAGGCGACCCTCTCTTAAACAGATCAGATCTATCCAGATATTATGTATTCATGGGTCTGTCATCAGCTTCTCAAAGATCACATTGAAACAGTGTATGCAACACCTGTGAGCAATAATAGATTCCACTCAGGGGACAGTCTCCCTTCCAAAATCCAAGAGATTGCTCAGGCATTCAATTCTGTGATATTCCAGAAGAAGTCAGATCTTTCACTTCTGGTTCATCATCTGCATCTAATGGTTTCCTGCCTGGATCTGATTCCCTGGGTTCATTTCTACTCCAGGATCCTCCAGTGGTTCCTGTCACCTCAGTAACACCAAATTGCCAACAGATCCAGAATCAGTACTGGTACTGATGGTACCGATCAAATGGTACTGATCCATGTGAAGAGATCACTCTTCTGGTCATGGTCTCTGGCACACCTCCTCAGCTATTCTTTTCTAGAATAGAAACCCATCTAGAATCACCACCATCCAGATCATGACCAATGTGAGTCTGATGGGATAGAGTGTGTTCAGCCGTCAACAGATCACCCTGGGTCTATCGTCCCACCATGAGCATCAATACAATATCAATTGGCTGTTGCTCTGGGTGATCACAATAACTCTCTGGGAATTCTAGCCACTGATCCAGGATGATTATCTCATGACAATGCAGCCACAAAGGTGCATGTAAATCACCAGAGGCAAACACGCTCCAAGTCCCTCATGGAGGAGGCATCAGTGCTTTTGACTTGGTTGGAGCAACACCTGAAGTCACTGTCTTCAGGGGATTCTCAACACCCACATCGACTGGCTAAGTCACCAGTCTGTTGACCAGTCAGAGTGGAGTTTAGCCAAGCAGCATTCTAGAGGATTGTACATAGGTTTGGGATGCCAGATGTGGATCTCTTTGGCAAAACCAAACTCTTTGTCTCCCAGCTTTTGTCTCTGGGAGCAGAAGCCCTGGATGCCCTCTCAGTGCCCTCTGGTCTCCTGTATGCCTTCCCATCCCAGGCCATTCTTAATTAAGCCATCCAGAAAATTAGGGAACATAGTGCAGAGCCCATCCTGGTGGCCCCTGAATGGTCAAAAATGGCCCTGGTTTTCCAACCCGATTCAGCCGTCATTGGAATCTCCATTGGGCCTCTAAAACAATCCTCACCTTCTTTCATCCTCACCAGTCCTTTCATTCAGATCCAGCCTGGTAGCTTCTGATGGCATGGACATTTGAGTGGAAAGCACTGAATTAACAGTACAAGAATAGTGATCTGGACACCATCCTGGCTTCCAGAAAGGACTGTGCAAAGAGAATCTATCAAGCTTCCTGGGAGACTTTTGTGCAATGGTGTATGCAAAAGGGTCAAGATCCTACTTCTGCATCAGTTAGTACTATCTTATCCTGCTTTCTCCAAATGGGTCTAGGTTTTGTGGCCTATTACTCTGAAGAGGCAGGTTGCAGCTATCTCTTCAACTTTAAGTTTACCTTGGCTACCCAGCCACATATCTTATGTTTTGGGGACAAGGGGAATCTCTCATCAAACCACCTCCAGTAAACAGATTTTCTACTTAGGACCTAAACATTGTGATATAGGCCTTAACCAAAGCCTCCTTCGAACCACTTCAATCTAAAGTGGCACTTCAGAAAGGTGTTGTTTCTGGTGACAATAACATCACCCAGAGGAGAGCTGGTCTTGTGGTAGCAAGCATGACTTGTCCCCTTAGCTAAGCTGGGTCCACCCTGGTTACATAGGAATGGGAGACTTGATGTGTGAGCACTGTAAGATATTCCCCTTAGGGGATGGGGCTCTTCTGGGTTCCCTTCCGGCATCTAGGTACCAAGTTCCCTCCCTGGCATCTCCAAGATAGGGCTGAGAGAGATTCCTGCCTGCAACCTTGGAGAAGCCGCTGCCAGTCTGTGTAAACAATAATGAGCTAGATGGACCTATGGTCTCAGTATATGGCAGCTTCCTATGATTTTCAAGACTCTGGCCCTTTCGGTCCATAAGGAACTTTGTTTAGTTTACCCGGACTATATATTGCTGTGCCTGGACCCCACCTTTATTCCAGAAACTAACTCCTTATTCCTTAGGTCCCGAGTTATTTTTGCCCTCTTTTTGTCCCAACAGTATCTGAAAGAGAGATCATGGCATACTTTGGATATCAGGCCATTATAGTGCACTTAAAGCATACGAAGTATTTCAGAACCCCAGAGTCCTTGTTTCCTTTCATGAGGACACCATGGGTTGAAAGGTTTCCTCTACCACTCCATCAAGATGGATCAAGTCTTGTATAGCCTATGGTTATGAGAACACACATAAGAGGGTTCCAGGGGGCATTACTGCACATTCCACTCATAGTATGGCCACTTCAGCCATATTTTCTACCCAGGCACCTCTAATTGTTATATGCAGGGATGCATCTTTGTCTTCTGCCTCCTTTACATCATAAGCTGTAGACCTTAGTTTAGTCTAATGCTTCATTTGGATAGTGTGTCTTGCAGCAAATTGTTAACATCTAGATGTCTTGGGCAAGATCTCCCTCCCTATCTTAATGGGCTTCTGTATGTCTCATTCATGGATGCACTCCTCCACTGCCACAGAATGTAGCATTGGCTCTTACTTGAAGCTTCGTTCTAGGCAGTGGAACAGAGTGCATTCAGCCCACCCTGAGGTTAAAAAAAAAAAAAAAATTAAAAGAGAGGAAAGAAGAGGCACATGCTCGAGTTACTTTCCTTTCCTTCTATCCTGGGTGGTTTTCCTTTTCAGGGATCTCTCCCATTCCAGGGCTTTTCAAAATCTCTGAATTTGTTCCACAGTCCCGTCCCCCGCTTACTACCCCGGTTTGCCTTGTTCTGTTCCTTTGTGTTTCCTGTTAGTTCTTCAGGACATGTTCTTGTTTTACAGTTAGCACCAGAGGCTCCTAAGTTTTCCTGACATGCACGGTCCTGCTCAAAGCTTTTTGGCTCAGAGCAGCAAGGAAGAGCTAAACCCTATCGTGGATGCACTCCATTCCACTGCCTAGAATTAACCTTCAGGTAAGAGCCAGTGCTACATTCTGTGGTCCTGAAGATTGGCTACTGCAACACCTCCGCCTGCACTTGTTTGTGTAAGCTAGTCAGTATATACAGTCAGCAGCAGTTCACCAGCAAAGTAATGGTAAGAGCATGAAATGCAGCAAGTACAATATGTTCACTATAATGTGAATAGCAACGGTACTACTTTTGTGGACTTAGCCTCCAGCGTCCAGCATTTGCTATACTGAGGCTAGGCTACTATAAAAAGCATGAATTGTCTCCTTTGCTAAGCAGGATCCACCCTGCTTGCATTTGAATGGGAAACTACATGTGAGCACTGTAAGATATTCCCCTGAGGGGATGGGGTGGCTGCTCTGGGAAAAGAACCTGCATGCTTGCATGCAGCAGGTTCAAAGTTTCCCCCCTGGCATTTCCAAGATAGGACTGAGAGAGACTCCTGCCTGCAACTTTTGAGAAGCTGCTGCCAGTCTGTGTATACAGTACTGAGCTAGATGGACCAATGTTCTGATTTGGCATATGGCAGTTTTCTGTGTTCCTCCCTTGTTGTAATAGGACTACAGTTGATGTGTGAACATATCCACTTAAAGAGTAATTGTTACTTAATCCTTAGCTATTAATAAGTGGACAAATTTGCTAGTGTTAGGAAGCAAAACAGACAAGATCTTTTGGCTCTGGGCAAGTCCATTGTGAAGGGGTCCTTAGAAATCTCTAGTACACTGTAACTCCTGATGACTATTTTTCTTTCTCCCCCCCGCCAAAAGGTTTCAAGCTTAGCAGAAAAGTTGGAGGAAAGGATGTTTCCAGTTTATGACCATCATAACAAGCTCATTCAAGATAAGCTCCAAGAGCTTTCTGATATAATGGAAAGGATCAGACTGATTGAAGCAGAGCTAAGGCAGGTCTGTCACACTGTGGAGATGTTGTATAAAGACCTGTGTGTTCAGTCTGAGTTATGATTGCAAAGAGAAAAAACAGTAAAGCAGGATGCACTAACATAGATGAGGAAAAACTGAATTAACATTGGTAGCAAACAGGGAACACAAACCATTTGGTGGTGCAGGGTCGGGGGGAATTCAGTTACAATTGGACACCCAAGTCTGTGCAGCTGATATATAGCTTTCTAACAGTGCATTTCTTTTCAAGCATTTTGTTCAGCATTCTTTGCTTGCAAATATGTAAGTTTAGTTATTCCAAAATGAAACTCCAATAAAATCACTAACATTAGTTTGAGCCGCCACAGTTATTTCCTTATAGTTCAAATTACAGCCATTGGCATTCATTCACTGCTACAAGGAGCTTAAAATACATATGATCTAATAAGAACATGATCCTTGGAATATCATCAGCAGGGTCATAGCTATAATTGAACAAGGTGGAGCAAATGTCCCTGGTCCCTGTGGGGAGGGAGAAGGCCCACTGTGTGGCGAAATGTGATACATTATTTGCATAGGAGCAGAGAAAGGACATGCTGCTCTTTTGTTTTTCAAAGTCCTACTGTTCTTCTGCAGCAAATGTGGGTGGGGAGCAGAGGCCCATTTCCCACTTTTCCAGGGTCCACTCCAACCTTACCCCACTCCTGATCACCTATCTCATCTCCCCTTCCTTTTGCTCACCATCTTTGACCAGGTACTCCTCCAGGAAACTTTTCACACAGGGCTTTGGAAGCCCTTTAATTCACATCTCCTCCGGAATGGAGGTGTGTGTTCACATATCGGCTAGCCAAAGTCCCTGCGAGTTATCAGAGAGCAGTTAACACACAATTCAGGTTTTTCACTGTGTGTTAAGAGTATAGCCTGATTTCTATCTGGGGTTAATAAATTCTACTATTTGCGGCGGTTTTTGGGGACAACTTTGATTTTGCAGTAAAGCCTCCCCATAAACCCATGGAAAAACCTGTGTGTAAAAGTCCCAGGAGGGCAAATCCTTGTTGGGTTGGGCTACATTGCACACTATGATAGCACACTCACTATATCATAGTTGTGGAATCCTTATGGTAGTCACTCCTGCCAAAAAGATTCTGCAAGGAAGAGGTCATTGGCATTCCTGTTACTAGCCAGCATGGTGTAGTGGTTAGAGTGCTGGACTAGGACTGGGGAGACCTGGGTTCAAATCCCCATTCAGCCATGAGACTTGCTGGGTGACTCTGGGCCAGTCACTTCTCTCTCAGCCTAACCTACTTCACAGGGTTGTTGTGAGGCAAAACTTAAGTATGTAGTACACTGCTCTGGGCTCCTTGGAGGAAGAGCGGGATATAAATGTAATAATAATAATACTGGAACTGCCCAGAGACGAAAGTTTGGGTGGTATATAAATGTGATAAATCAAATACTGAGAAATGAGTGATTGAAGAGCCTAGAGCTAAACTAATAGTCACCTCCATGTCTTTGTTTCCTTGCACTCAAGGGGCACAGTGGCAATGAGCTGTAGAAACAATTTAGCGTACAGGAATCCCTATATAATCCAGCACCAGTTTATTTGACAGGCAAAATGGGTTCATTTAAAGTTTAAGTAGTTGGAATTTCAAAATTGAATTTTGATAAATGTTCATAATTTCACCAAAATCTTTTAGCATTTAATCTAAAAATTTAGGCACCTGAAGACTGGCAAGTGTCAGCTATGAAATGTCTCAAAATGAATTACTGAAAGCTATAAAATATCAGCAGTCATATCAAATATTTAAATCCATTAGACACCAAATGCACCTATCAAATATTCATCAATATTGGGTAAATTTTCAAGTAGTCACAATATCTGGGAAATGGAAGATGTTGAATAATTGTTTCAGTTGTAGAATGCCAAAGATTAGAATGTCTTTGTTCAGCAAGTAGGTTGGTTCACCAGATTCCTTAGCCAAAGATCTTGTCTTGTCAGCAGTGTTGACATCACTCAAAATAATTTAGGAGCAACTTGCTAATTGAATCAAGACTTTATCAATAACCATGGGCCTATCCAAAATAAGTGGTCTTACACATGTGACAGGTTAGAAATTAGATCTGATGGCTTACAAAAAATGACTAGAATGTAGGCAGTGTTTGACTGACACTGACTCTAGCGAGCTGAGATACAGAATTTTTAGATGATTGTTGCAACAGTAGCAGCTACAAATAAATCTATCCCTGTTTGTAGCTGCAAAGTCTCATTTAGCAGTCTTGTTCCAAGCAGTGAATGACCTGGTAAACCCAGGCTATGTCCACCCAGAGACTGTGTTATCAGCCTCCTGCAATAGCCAAGTAATCTAGTTTGCAATTTAAAATATTAATATGCTGTTTTTCTATTTAAGATAGTCAAAGCAGCTTGCAATAAAAATCCAATACATACACACAAAAACAGCTAAAGGTTGCTTCAACATTAGCAATTTGGTCTGAAATCACCATCCTTTGTTCACTCACTTTTCTGTTATTGTCCTGTCTTTTCAGAACTGATTTGTGGCTATTCCCCCCCGCCCCGCCCCCGCCACGTAGAATGCAACTACAGTGCTAGCTTGTCTAGTGCCGACAAAGCACTACTGGGTTTTTAAAAGACTATTCCACCTCTAATGAAAAACTTCCTTCTCTGGAAAGAATAGCTTCCTCTGCCTCCAATTGCTTCCTGTTCAGTGTAGTTCAGCATTACAGGTAAAAAGTGTGCTGGTGAACACAGAGCCCTGTGCTTGTCCTAGGTAGAATACAGGAGAAATTTACTGTTGCCTCCTCCCGCGCAGTATGAGATGATGCGTTTCAGCATCTTCCTATATCGCTGCTGCCCGATATAGGAGGCTTCCCATAGTTTGGGAAACATACCAGTGGGGATTCGAACCAGCAACCTCTGGCTTGGTAGTCAAGTCATTTCCCTGCTGTGCCAGTAAGTAACTGACAAATTGCTACTCTATTGTCCTTTAGGCCAACAATCTACTTTCCCACAGGGAGATAGCTTTAGTTACTGTTTCCTCGCCTTATATTTTACATTTATAAATTACTCAACACCTGAATCTCAAGGCAGTGTACACAACTTAATAAAAAACTCAACAATTTTAAGACCATTTTAAAAAAGTTTTAAGAGAAGCACTTAATTGTTTTGCAAAAGGTCTGAGAAAACAGGTGTGTCTTAAGTGATTTTTTTTAAGGCAGCCAGAGATGAAGAAGCTCTTATATTGTCAGGGAGCACATTCCAAAACCCTGGGGCCAACCACAGAGAAGGCCCGGTCCTGCATCATCACCAAATGAGCTGGTGGCAGCTGAAACCAAACCTCTCCTTGATCTTAGTAAGCAGCAGGGTTCATGACAAAGAAGGTGCTCTCTTAAATACCCGGGACCCAAGCCATCCGGGGATTTATAGGTAATAACCAGTGCTTTGTATTTTGCTTGGAAACATATTGGCAGCCAGAGCAGTTTTTAAAATTGGTGTTATATGGTCTCTCCGGAATACCCCAGAGACCAATCTGACTGCTGCATTCTACACCAATTGCAGGTTTTGAACTACATACAAAGGCATTAACAGAACAAAACTACTCACAATAAATATAAAATAAATGTCTGAGGAAACACTAATGAAAGCTGTGAAATAGGAACTGGCTAATAATTACTGGCAAAAATGCAATTCAAGTAGTGCTGCTGTTGCACTGAACAGGAAACAATTAGTGGGGCAGATTTATTTATTTATTTATTAAATTTCTATACCGCCTTTCATTAAAGCAATCCCAAGGCGGTTTACAGCAAAAATAAAAATTAAAAAATTAAACACAAGATGATAAAAAAGACACAATTAAAATATTAAGTGAAAAAAATATTAAACAAATCTGATTTAAAAAAATTAAAACAAAGGCATAAAAGCAGTACAGACCTTAAAGAGCCATAAAGAGGAAGCTTCTAATTAAAGTTGTGGGGACTTTTCTGAACTGACTTCTAAGTAAATATGGGCAAATGATGGCCATAGAAATGGGCATTGTTGGATAAACATCACACTATATAAAATGCAGCAAGGAACCAATATTTTAATTCTGCTTCCAGCTGCTTATGGAAAAGTAGCACCGTGGCAGCAATGAAGTACCCAAATGTGAAGACAAACCATGTCTGTCTCCAAGCCATGCTAAGGTGCTGCAGCTAGATACATCAGGTGTTAACTTAGAGCTGATACCAGATCTCTTCTCCCAGTTCCCAGCCACAACTCTCATGTATGCACAAGACACATTTAATCTTGTTTTAAACAGTGATGTCACAACAAAAGCTTGAAAATGATGCTATACTGCTTTGAATAATCTGAAGCTTCCTACATGTATACCTACAAACCCACTTAGTGGGTCCTGAGATAACATCTAAAATGACCCAGTTGTGTGGGTAGGGGAGCAATGGCATGAGTTTTTCGCATATAATTGGCACATGCACACACTTGGATCCTGTAGTTCAGCCCTTGCCTATGTTTGGTTATTTATATTGTTAGCTTACCTATGGGAGGAAGCAGCTCCCACATGGCTAAGATACTGTTGAAAAGCACCTTTGTGGGGCAGGAAAGCAGGTGCATGGATGATTTCAACAGCTGTAATGCTAAAAGCAAAATTACATTTTCCTAGGGGAAGACGCTACATGTAGAGCTTGAAATAAAGAGAGCTACTGTTGTCAAAAGCAATCTGAGCTTAGCTTTAGACCATTATTGGTCTTCCTAACCTCCTCTGCATAAACAAAGTACTCAACAAGTCACTCTGGCACAAAAATATTTACTGTGCAAAATCTATCATTTTATTTATTCTTTAACAAACAGAAGGGAACATCTGTATCATAAGTGCAAAAGAGTCCTAGCTGAGGCAGCTTATGGCTTCATCAAAAATCTGGTCAATGATCAGGGAAGATTCATGACACTTATCCAACAGACATAATGAGGCACTGAAATGTAGCAGCTTGTCGAGGGTCACAACAGGATAACAACGAGCTGGGTGGTAACTTTTGTTTTTTAGTTGTAGTGCTTGCTAGAACTAGTAAAGGGTTCTCATTAGCCTTATGCACAACCCTGCAGCAGCCACGGCTTCTGCTCTGGTTGGATCTTGTGGCAGCAGCAGATTTTCCATAAAACCGAACTATTGTACGAAAAGTCAAATGTCACTAGTTACATACCACAGTAGCTTGCCTCACTGACAGTTTTCAAATTTGAGATGCACATTCCCATAACCTGCCCCTTCTATACCACTTCCGTATTGCCTACTACCCATGACAAGGATATTCAACAGCCATGATGGTATGCTCCTTTGCCACAGTGCAGTGTCTTGCAGCTCTCGCTCTGAATCTTTGGGTGGATAATTACGTTCTCAAGCACTTGATTTTGGTATTAAAATTTCAAATTAGTTTCAAAAATTGAGCTGAGGTGAATACATTCATTCTGAATCTGGTGAACAACAGCAGTCATACTGAAGTTTTAAAACCGTTGTAGCATCACAAGCCACCTCCACTGATGCTTCCATGTTAGGGTCATGAGGAGAAAAGCAGAACCCTGGAGGAATGCATTCATTTGCCAACAGTGAAAGCTTGAAGACCAGTGATAGCTCTGCCAAGGATGAGTGCATGGATGTCATGGGTCCCTGAGGGAAAGAAGAAAAAGGAAAAATCCCTTGTTAGAATTATGTTTCGTTTCAGCCAAAAGAAGCAATAGTTTGAAGAGCACAGCATAACCTTTTGTAAAGTTAAAGTCAATTATTTCAGCAGGTTTTCTGTGGCTGAAGAGAAACAAAGTGAGACTTTGCAAAGCTGGGGGACAGGGGGATGTTTGAGTGTCTATGCAGAAACAGAAAGTCTGAGAGAGCTTTGTCTCTAAAAATCAGATCCTAAAGGCTAATACTGGGCTTCATGCTGGCCAGTTCAGATTTCTGTGAGCATCTTTCCAGCAGGCTATAAAAGGTCTAAAATCTTTCTAAGCAAAGAGGTTTTAGAAGAACTTTCCCTGAAATGGTAAGTGAATCTTTTGTGCTTCCTGGTGTTAAAAATCCGACTATATCAAATTTTATTCTTCTATTTTTCCTTTCTGCCGTACCTACCCTTTTGTATTCCAAACACATCAAAAGAGACAGTGTATTTGCAACTGGAAGACAGGAATTAGAAACAGAAAACTATTTTACCTTCATATGTATTGACAGCCTCTAGGTTCATGACATGCCTGATAACATGGTACTCATCAGCAATGCCATTGCCACCCAGCATATCACGGGCTTGCCGGGCAATCTCTAATGCCTTCCCACAGGAATTCCGCTTCAGCATGGAGATCATCTCAGGGGTTGCCCTGGAAGCACAAGAGCAGACACAAGAATGGAGCAGGGATTAGAAGGGGAATACGCTTCTGCACTCTTAATGCAGATAAAGTTTGCACCACTTGCAGCTGAGCACAGAGATGTAGGCATAGTTTACACATGCAGCAGAATGATTCAGGAGAATCCTAAAATGGCAGAATAGAAGATATAAATGGGACTGCAGATGGGAGATGCTATTTTTGAATGCTCTCCCATATTAAGAGACTCCAAAAGATTAAAAAAAATAGCACATCAGGAAGGAGAGTTCTAGCCTAGTCCTCTCTTTGTGTTAAGGTTATTTAAAAAAAAACCTTCCTGCAGGCAAAAACTCACATGCAATCTTAATGGGAACAGTTATATTTAATGCCTCAGGATTCTACCACTTCATTCCCACTAGAAATGCAAGAAGGCATTCTGAATGCTCAGCTCATGTTTTGAAATGGAAGTGCCTTGTAACCAATTACCAGTCCAGTCCAATAGCCCACCTCCTCTCCTTCCCAGTCAGACACTCTCTTGACTAAGTCCTCAGTGACAGTTAGAAAGGATGCTCAGAACGGAATCCAATCCTCTTGGACATTCAAATATAGCAGGAAGCAGGACTCTCCCTTTAATTATGGATACACACTTACTTGTCTTCATCTTTCAGACGGCCCAGCTGTAGACAAGCTTGTAAGCCAATGGTGATCTCTGTGAGCATGTCTGCCAGCTTCTTCTGGATCAGCTGGTTTCTTGCCAAGGGGACATTAAACTGTATCCTAGGAGATATCAGATGTTGTAAGGATAAAAATTGGGGGCGACCCAAGTATGCACCTGGATGGGAGGTGGGCCACACTAGCCATTTATCTCCAGTGGCCTGTGGGATCCAGCAGTATGCTTCAGGGGAGGTAGAAGAGAGTTTCATCTTATTTAGACTGCATTTTTTGGAGTCTAAAAGGGAACAAGCCTCCTGCACTGAAGGCAAGAGGATATCATGCAAGACTATACCAGCAATGAAGGCAACAGATACAGTGAAGATCAGTGAAGGCAGCAAGCCGCTTCAGGTGATGGACACTAGAAGCTGTACAAAAAAAGATACAGAACACCCAAAAATCTCATTGGTTTCTGAGCCTTGAATCTTCTTTCTACAATAATGGAATCATTACATAACCACGTCAGGGGCGGAGCTATAATTGGATGGACACTTCCAAAAAACACATGCTGCCTTGCCTTTGGGGCCACCTTGCTTGCCTCAACCATTGCCACTGACCACTCACTCACTGTGCTGCTCCCACGCCAGTCTCTTCCCGGCCAGTGGGAAGCAGGAAAGCCCCAAATGGGCTCTTCCTGCTTTGCACCACCTAGAGGCAGCTGGGAAAGCAAGGCACACACATCTTGCATTCCCAGCCAGCTCCAGGTCAGTGCAAAGCAAGAAAAGCCGATTCAGGTCTTTCCTGTTTGTCACTGGCTGGGTGAGGGGCCAAAGGGAGTGGTGTGGCCATGGGTGAGTGGAGGCCCCTGTGCCACTGGGGGGGCTACACAAGATAGGGCAGAGGGACTGCTCATGCTAATGCATTAAAAACTGAAGTTTAAGGTACTCTCCTTAAAGAAAGTGAGCTTATGAGATCACCCAGAATTGTGTGTGTGTCCTCACCCCCATAACTTTGCAATACCTGGACCAATATGAACCAAATCAGGTACAGTTGCAGGGACACCTCAATGGCATAGTTTATGATGTCATCCACTCAGATTCAAGATAGCAGGTGCGTAAATGTTTAAGGTTGAAGTGGGTTAACTTGTGAAGATAGTAATTATCAATTAAGATTTTAGTGAAAAGAACTACGAACATTTAGCCAGCGTGGTGCAGTGGTTAGAGTGCTGGACTAGGACCGGGGAGACCCGAGTTCAAATCCCCATTCAGCCAAATGACTTGCTAGGTGACTCTGGGCCAGTCACTTCTCTCTCAGCCTAACCTACTTCACAGGGTTGTTGTGAGGAGGCACTTCAGTATGTAGTACACAGCTTTGGGCTCCTTGGAGGAAGAGCGGGATATAAAATGTAAAAATAAATATACTGCTCTTCAACCAAAGTTCTCAAGGAAAAAGAAAAATTTACACAGAAAAATAATACATATATAAGATGGACCCTTGTCTCCAGAGGACTCACAATCTAAAAAAGAAACTTGAGGCAGATACCAGCAACATCCACTGGAGGGATGCTGTGCTGGGGTTGGGTAGGGCCAGTTGCTCTCCCCCTGCTAAATATAAGAGAATCTATATAATTAATATGCTTTTATATAATTAATATGCTTAGCCGGGAGTAAATGTTAATAAAGGGAGTAAATGTTAGAGTGTATAGCCAAAAGCCACAACTTAATGTATATAATTTTGGTTAGTTCCAGTAAAGACACTGCTAGATTGTGCTTTTTGGTATGTGAAACACTATGAGCATTTAAGAAAATATGGCATGTAAATAATATTGTATTATTATTGTACCCTTGCTGCAAGTCTGGTTGGGTACTCCGATTTCCACCCGCCATTGAGACATTACCTGTCCAGGGTGTACTGCCTGGCTGTCTGCATACAGAATTCGGCAGCTCCAAGAGCTCCCCATGCAATGCCATAGCGAGCATTGTTCAGGCAGCCAAAGGGGCCCTGTAGGAAGAAGATGGTATTAAAGCTTCAGATAAGAAATTCATTGGGGTCCCCTTTGTTCTTGAATCCAAAATGGAGCCTCACACAGGGTATTGCCCACAAGAAAACACCGCATCCCGGCCTCCAAACCTCCGCACTGCTTGGGGCAGCTGGTGGCCATCTGGGAGAGCAATCAGCATGCCCAGCAAGGACTGAGCAGTCGTCTGCAAGAAGGTAAGTTTAAGCAGCCTTCCCCACCACCTGCCCGGTCACTCACAGGATCGTGAGAAAGGGCCCATAGTATTACTTCAGTACAGAACCACCACTCCACCCCATCTGGTCAAAAGTCATTCAGTCAGCGACTCCCCAGAATACATCTTAATATAGTTGTAATTAATTTTTTAAAACTTAATTAAAATTCACCCCTGTTTATTACACATAAGAAACATCATTAGTGACAAATGTAGGCAATGAAAATGAGAAGCAGAAGACTTACACACACACACACACACACACACACACACACACACACACACCCATTTCCAAAAACATGGTTTAGCAAATTGTATTCTAGTAATAACAGACCCTAGACAATACTCTAGTGATAAGGAGAGCTTGGGATGGAATGCCACCATTGTGCCCCTGCAATGGTAACAAACTAGAATCAGCACCTTCTGCAATATTCTTAAACACTACCTGGGCCTCGTGCTGATTAAATATAGTGTCACTTAGGGTCCCAATCACAAATAACTGGGAGGGATCTTACTGCGAGTCCAGACACGTTGGGTAGCAGGTTCTCCTCAGGCACCTCCACATCTTCCATAACAATCATCCCGGTGATAGAGGCTCGCAACGAAAATTTGCCCTCAATCTTCGGAGTGGAGAGACCCTTCGTTCCACGTTCCAAGAGAAAACCCCGTATTTTGCCATCCTCACATACAGCCCACACCACGCACAGGTCAGCCATTGGAGAATTGGTGATCCTGAGAGAACAGATGTCTGAGGTTTGGCACACTGTCTAGAATGGTCCTTGCAGAATGCCAAGGACTTTAGACAACTAAATCTTAAACCATGGGGAAGCTGAAACTACCTCAAGGTGGGTAAGGAGAGCTGGAGGAAGAGGTATGTGTCCTCTCTAGCTCTGATCCCTTTAGAAAACATCTCCTGTCTGGAGCCAAAGCCCCTCAGTCTGCCTTAGCTCATGTCACAAATTTTAGCCTCTTGCTGTTCTCTGCAAACTTGTGCCCACTCTGCCTCTTCCCTTCACCTCCTTTCCTGGGCGCCAAGACAGCTGCAAAATCTCACCAGGTTTTGGTGCCATTGAGTGTGTAGGTCTTGCTAGAGGAGTTGTACTGGGCCCGAGTCTCCATACTACTAGGGTCACTCCCATGGTTAGGCTCTGTAAGTCCAAAACAACCTAGCAGTTCTCCTGTGGCTTTGAAGAGAAAGACAAGATTATTTATTTATTTATTTTATTTTTCTTTATTAAGAGATTTAATATACCACCCAATCCACAGACTCAGGGCAGTGTAAAAACAAGAACAGCATCAGAGATTTTATTTTTTACAAAAGAGAGAAATTTAAAGAGATTTGGAGAGGAGAGCTGGTCTTGTGGTAGCAAGCATGACTTGTCCCCTTAGCTAAGCAGGGTCTACCCTGGTTGCATATGAATGGGAGACTAGAAGTGTGAGCACTGTAAGATATTCCCCTTAGGGGATGGAGATGCTCTGGGAAGAGCAGAAGGTTCCAAGTTCCCTCCCTGGCTTCTCCAAGATAGGGCTGAGAGAGATTCCTGCCTGCAACCTTGGAGAAGCCGCTGCCAGTCTGTGAAGACAATTCTGAGCTAGATGGACCTGTGGTCTGACTCAGCATATGGCAGCTTCCTATGTTCCTAAAGGGCAAACGCCTGGCGGAAAAGAAACGTCTTCAATAAGATCTTAAAGGTTGAAAGGGAGGAGGCAGACCAAATCTGGGGTGTGTGTGTGTGTGGGAAGAGAATTCCAAAGTGGAGGGGCAACAGAGAAAGCCCTTCCACGGGCCCTAGTACTATGGACCTCTCCAAGAACAGGGACTGAAAGAAGGGCAACCCGAGAAGATCTCACAGAACGGGACAGAACTGGCCAGGAGAGGCAGTCCTGAAGGTATGCAGGTGCTAAGCCCTGAAGGGTTTTAAAAGTGAGAACCAGCACTTCAAATTGGACCTGGAATTATGAGCTACAACTGCTCCCAAAAGCACGTTATTCTCCTTCCCTTCAGTCAAGCCTCCTCCATGCCCATGTCATTTCTCTCTGTTTCCCTTGGAAGTGGGAAAAGTATCCCACTAGTGGACTGAAAGCCAGACAAATGTTCTTCCAAGGATAACACCCTTCTTCTGAGTAACTGACAGCCTCAGAATGTAATCCATAGTTTTAAAAAAGCAAGTAGTAATTCTTTGATTAATTGAAGTGTCAAAATAAAGCAAGGGTCAAAAGGAAATAGAAAGATAGAAGGAACTGGAGATTGGAGAAACTGGACCATTGGTTCACTTAAGTCAAGGACATCTCGATGGTTTATACCCCTCCCGTGCTCCTAGGCAGGACTATGTAAATTAGCTTAAAGAACAGAAGTTTCTAGAACCTGAGGGGGATAATCCCACCCCCAATTCTTTCAGGCCAAGTTAGAAAGGTATGACTGCAACGATGCGTTCCAAGAGAAAACAGAAAAGACAGTTAAAATGTATAAACAATCAGAAAGACAAACAGTGTCTCAGAATACATGAGGGGCAACAGCCAGCGTTCATCCAAAATAGTTGTCTGGTAAGGTTCTTGCAGCATAACCCCAAGGCACTTGTGACCAATATATTAAAACCAATGGTGACCGACGATGTGATTACCCCAGGAGCAGACAGACACGCTAAGCTGGGAGGGCAGAAATGTCCTAGATGCCAGTAACCAGAAGCAGCCTTCACAGTAAGTGAACCAATGCTCTATTCTCAGTTGCTGGCGTCAAGGACATCTTGATGGGACATACCATAGCTTTTTCGTCACCTAGGGAGGGAGTGCTTCTGGCTACTCCTGGGTAAGCACCTGTTGTAGCAGCTTTATTTCAAAGGCCACTTGGGCAGAGACATACATGTCCATACTATAATGCCTCATGAAAGTTGATGGATTATTCCAAGTTGCCACCTTTTCATTTCCTGTACCGGTGCATTAGTAGAGAAAGCAGCCAATGTAGCTGCCGCCCTTGTGGAATGTGCTACTATTCTTGCAGGTGGACGCAGTTGCTGTGTCTCATAGGCCAGGGCTATACACACGCTGATCCATCTTGTGATGGTCTATGAATGGCTTCCCCATTGATCCAGGTAGAAAAGATACGAACATATACGAATATAGAGTCCGTAGTGTGGAAAGAGGCTGTCTGATTTAGATTTTAAAGCATCGCCTGATGTCCAACTTATGCAACGCTTTTCCCCTTTGATGTTTAAGATGTGCATAGAATGACGTGAGAAATACGTTCTGTGATTGATGAAAGGAAGAAGCTATCTCAGGATGCACAAATGGGTCAGGTATAAGATGCACAGGTTATCTTGCGAACATGCAATATGATTTGTGTACTGACAATCCTTGTAATTCCGAAATGCATCTCGCTGAGGTAACTGCCACTAGAAATGCCAGTTTAAACGATAATAGTCTCACTGGAATGGATTTCAGTGGTTCAAAAGGCATAAACTGTAGGGTGTTCAGCACAGTGTCAAGTTCCATGAGGGAAAATGGTGTGCCGGCAGTGACAGAAGTGTAGTTCCCCTGAGGAGCCTTTTCAGATGAGGGTATGAATTTATTGTCTTTGCTGAAACGCCCAAGATGAGGCCCACCAGGGATGCTGCTTGTCTTTTCAACATATTAGGCCTCAGCTCCATATCAAGGCCCTCCCGTAAAAATTGCAGGTGTTGGATAGAGGCTTCCCCTCAGGGAACTTTGTGACGAGCTGACCACCTTAAAAACAAACAAACAAACAAAAAAACTCCCCACAGAGCAACTCCAGAAAAGAAGTATACATAAGGAGAAAACGCAGACACTTATTAAAAACTTTAATACTGAGCTCATTAAAAGAGAATAAAATATTAACAAACTACAGAGCTCCGAGTCCTGACTAAACGCCATCTTGGCTCCTCCCCCCACCATTCAGCTCTTCATGTACACTGGTACACCCAATTTGTGGAAGACCTTTGGGATGCAAGTATGGTCTCAGACACCTTGTTGAGTAACCATGGTGTTTCAACAATCTCCGCTCAGTCTCCAAGCGGCAAGCCATAACCAGCTCAGGTCTGGATGTTGCACCGGCCCCTGTAGAAGTAGGTCTAGTGTGACTGGGAGAAACCATGGACCTGCTGTGGCCAAGGAATGGCTTTCCTGAGCCATTTTGGAAGGGCGGTATAGAAATTGAATAAATGAATGAATAAATAAATAAGTGTAGTGGCTCAGCGAACTAGTCTCCTTGGCCAGAACAGAGCCACCAATATCACTTCTGCTTGCAGCATCCAGATACGCCTCAGCATTCTTGCCAACAGCGGAGTTGGTGGAAACACATATAGCACACCCTCAGGCCAATTTGCTGATAGGGCGTCTGCATCCTCCACTTGTTTGCATGGAAACCTGGATACGGACCTTGGAAGTTGGGCCGTTCGCCATGTAGCAAACAGGTTTAATACTGGTTTCTCCCACTTCTGAGATATTTGATGAAAGACCCTCCGGTTTAAGGCCCATTTGCCTGGCATCAGGTCCTCTTGGCTGAGCCAGTTGGCTAGTTGATTCAGATCCCCTTTCACATGATGTGCCAATAGGGATGCAAGGCGTTGTTCCACACAGCTTATTAAAAGTACTGCTTCCGCATGAAGAGTTTGACTGCGTACCTCCTTGTCTGTTTACGTGGGCCTTAGCTGTCATGTTGTTGGTGCTGATCAGTACATCACAACCCTGCAGTTCCCGATGAAAGGCATTCAGGGCGAAGCGGATAGCTCTGAGCTCTAGCCATTTTATGCTGTGTCTTTGCTCGCTTACTGTCCACTTCCCTTGCGCCAAGTGTTGAAGGCAAGGTGCCCCCCAGCCCCTGGTGATGGCATCTGTCATTACCGTTGTTTTTGGTGGGTCCAGAAATTCCTTTCCTCTCAGCAGATTTTGTGGTGATAGCCATCATTGAAAAGTGTGATGTACCTGGGCAGGCAGTGGAAGTAGTAAACGCTTCTTTCTGGCTATGGCATTTTGATATGGATGGAGACACCACTGGAGCTCTCTGAGGTGGAATCTTGCCCATGGAACGGCTTCCAGCATTGCAACCATCAATCCCAGGAGTCTTGCTAATGAGAGTAGCAGTACTGTTGGAGTGTCAAGCATCTCTTTGACTTCTGTGGTGGTCATTTGGTGCCTGTCCTGGGGCAAGAACAGTCGGTCCTGCACCGTGTCTATCACCACACCTAGATGCTGTAGTCTGTGTGATGGAATTAGCTGGCTTTTCTTGAGGTTAACCAAGAATCCATGTTCCCGCAATGCTTGTAATGTGCTCTGGAGGTCGGACTCTGTAGGCTCAATCTGCTACTTGGACGGCGACTAGATTAAAAGATTGTCTAGATATGCAAAGATCCGAATCCCCTGGAGGCAGAGGTAAGCCATCAGGAGCGTCAAGACCTTCGTAAAGACCCTGGGAGGCGACGACAGACCGAATGGGAGCACAGCATACTGATAGTGTCTTCTTGCATATTTGAACCTGAGGAGACGTTGGCTGCTGGGGTGTATTGGCACATGGAGATATGCCTCCTTCAGGTCTACGGAAAGATGTCCTTCCACAATAAGGACATCCACAATAAGGATGTCATAGCCACCAATGAGGCTGCTGAAGAAGAACGTGTTGCCAGAGAAGAGTTATCATGCACTCTCCTAAAATATATTTCCACCTTTTTATCAGAGGGATCCTTCAATGTTGTTTCCCCATCTCTAAGGAGTAATGATCCCAACACTAATTGCACCACTGGTGCATCCGTATTTGGGGTTAGGGTCTAAGGACTCTTGTAAAAAAGAGTAATAATGATTTGCCGCCACCATAGGCTTCCTGTTGGTCGCTGGCAGAAGCCATTCCTGTTTTATTGCCTCAGTAAAACATTCTGGCATGGGTAGTAGCATATCCCTAGGCTTAGCCTTAGGAAATACCAGATCCCTTTTGCTGTCTGAGTAGACTCCGGTGCTATTTTTGATTGTAACCCAATAGTCATTATTACCCTAGTCATTAGTGGATTAAAGTCCCCAGACACAAACAGTAATTGAGAAACACTGTTTGATCTGTCCTCCCCCACAACCATTTGCCTTTATCCTTGTCAGGGTGCCGATCACTCCATCTCCACCATCTGGTTGCCCTTCGGGGTCAGCCTCCAGGTCAATCAGTGGGGTTACTGCCACTTTGTGCTTGTCAGGAAGAATAGGTCTCGGGTTCAGTGGGTTAGGGATCCTGGAGTCTGGGCCTGACTGATCTGATGAATGTCACTCTTCGCCTATCCTCGCCTAGCCTTTTTAAAACCATGGCCCCTTTTGAATTAGAACCCTGAGTGTGCTTTGTCTTCTTTTTCAGTTTTTTAGAAGATGGACTAACTGATTCAGAGGATGAAGATTCCTCTGATGAAGAAGAGCTCTCTACACTTTTTAGATTTTTTTGCTTTTTAAAAAAAGAAGAAGCTTGAGTTAGTAAACTGTATCAATAATGGCATTTTTGAACCATGCCTGCCATTCTGAAGGAACTGTTTTTGGGAGGTTTGGAGCTGACTTAGAGGTACCCATGGAGGGGCTACTCTCAACAAAGAGAGGTCACTGGCAATCCTTGTCCCTGGTCCCAGTTCCGTCCCGTGTTGCTGCTTGATGCTGCTTTCAGCAGTCCTCCCGTGTGCTGGGGCAAGTTCGTGCATTTTTCGCCATGGCCACCAGTTTGGGACTCGCATTCCACGGCTGGCATCAAGGCATAAACCCAATCCAGCCACCAACTTTGCTCCCATTGGTGGTGGCTTTGCTGGAGGGGCTGCCGCTGCCCACAGTAATCTGGCGGTCAGCAGGGACTTTGGTTCGGGGGTTGCTGAGGGCGCGCCTTCTCCACGCTCCTCCAGAGTGTTTTTAGCCATGTGGCTGAGACATGGCCCCAAAGTGGGAGACTCGCAGCAGTTCCCTGGAGCGTCTCACTGGCGGCTCTAAAGTGGCCGGCATCGACGTGATCGGAGGGGGAGACTGGGCCCTCTCATGGCCCTTGGAAAGCCGTTCTGCCCTTTCCTCTTCAGGACACAGATCCTTCTCTCTTTCCCTGCGTGCTCCATAGCAGGAGAGAGGAAACAAGAATGGAGGAACTGAAGGCGGGGGGGGGGGGGGAAACTGAGGAAAAACAAAGAGAGTTTTCTTTTTTCTTTTTAAAGGATTTTATAAAGTTATAAAATAGAAGGAATTGAGTATTGTCAATAAGGAATAACAGTAAGAATACTAGGGCAAGTTTGAGGAAGGAAAAATCAGTCTGCCTGGAGCTACGTAGGACTGGAAGAACTGGTGGCGGGGTTATCCCTCTCAGGCTCTAGAGGCTTCTGTTCTTTAAGCTAATTTACATCATCCTGCCTAGGAGCACGTGAGGCGTATAACCCATCGAGATGTCCTTGACCCCAGCAACTGAGAATGGAAACTGGAAAATGGCTTGAAAGAAAGAGAAGTGGAAAGGCAAATTGGAAGACCAAGAATTGGGAAGTAAGACAGATGCCTGCCTATATGAAAAAAGTTAACAGCTTTAGCATGAGATTAGTGGAAACAGAATAAAGAACAATTGAAAATGGAAAAGGTAAATTGAGATAAAATAAATAAGCAGTTAATGATCTATCAGAATTAAAAGAAATACAATTTAAAGAATGACTTGTCAAGATTGACTTGACTTGTCACATAAGACTGGGAGAAGGAGAACACGAATTACAACTACATAACATTATATAAACATAAGAGGGGTAGAAGAAGGCCATTTACTTTACTGTTTTTCTAGAATGGGTATATTTTTCAGAAGATACTGAATTAGCATATTTGAAATGTATAAAGAGAAATACAAGAACATACATCATCATTACAGATCTGTTAAGTATACATGTAAAGGAGGCAACTGCATTTAATGCTTGTGCAGGAAAAATCTTTACTACTGGAAGTCATAAGGTGGAGATCTTCATAGATGTACTCCAATATACACTTATAGAGTGTAGAGAATTGAAATTTTTAACAAGTAGACCAGGAGAAACAAATTATATATTTGTGCAAGAAGCAGACCTCCTTTCATTTTTGAACAGTTTTTAGCAAGAGCCAGTTTGGTGTAACAAACAGTGTTGGACTGACTGCAAAGCTCAGTGCAAACAATTATTTTGCTGCCAATGGAACAATCACTATCTCAGCACCAAACCTAACTATAGGGTTGTAGTGAGGAAAGTGAGGGAGACCCAAGTATACCACTGTAAGAAGTATATACCTCTGTGTAACCAGGATATTCCCCAAATGCGCAGCGGGGAAGTAACTTGCCTAGGAAGCAAGAGGTTGCTGGTTCGAATCTTCGCTGGTATGTTGCCCAGACTATGGGAAACACCTATATTGGGCAGCAGCGATATAGAAAGATGCTGAAAGGCATCATTTTATACTGTGCGGGAAATGGCAATGGTAAACCCCTTCAATATTCTACCAAAGAAAAACTACATGGCTCTGTAGTCGCCAGGAGTCGACACCGACTCGACGGCACAACTTTACCTTTATGTAGAATCCACCACCTTATTTTAGGGTGGCCCTATGTTGTTTTCAGAATCAATAGGAATTTGACCACCTGACCATTATCAGTATACATGTTTATTGGTTACATGGTAAAAATGTATAGATAAGTTTATATACAGTAGCCAGGGGGGAAAGGAATGCCTGTTCATGCTTTATTTAAACCTGTGCCTAAGGGTTGTCCTACACATTATCAAGTGCCATCAGCTACTACTACTACAGTACTGGCAGCAAAAGAATTGTTCATGAAACTAAAGAATGTATAATTGAGACAGACAGGTAAAAATAAATACTTTTAACAACATTGTTATGATCACATTATATGTTTCAGATATGTTCCAATGTGCTGGGAATTGTATAAAACCAGGATCAACCTGGGGTTACAATCCTAGTTTGGATGGATTGCTCAAACCACTGTTTGTTAATTAACTAAACAATTAATTAAGTCCCCATGTGACAGGAAGACAAGTGTGCGGGGAGAAAGCAAGCATGTACAGCACCAGTTCACAATTCTCCAGAGGTTTGGATGATCATTGGAATGCCGTCAATGATAATGCTCAACCATTTTCTTTATTGTAAATTATCATCTCTTTTTGTACTGCTGCAATGGAAATGTTAAAAGTAGAAAGTGAACAGTAGTAAAATCTGTTTGTTCCTGGGCCTTCATTGATCTAGCCACCAGATGAGTAAATTAACAAACAATGGCACAAGGGATGCAGACCCCAACCTAAGGATACAAATAAATTCTGATCTCCTCTATCCTGTTGACTCACCCAGGCGTGGCAGGTATTTCTGCTTCTGCTCCTCTGTCCCATATGCATATATAGGGTGCATCACCAAAGAAGACTGAACACTCATGACTGAACGGTAGCTGCTGTCCACCCTCTCAGTCTCCCTTGCCAGGAGTCCATATGCCACATAAGTGGTTCCTGCACAGCCATAACCTGAAAGAAATTGAGGCCGAGAATCAGCAAGTGAGCCATAAGTCTATCTAGATTGCTAGTGTGATCAACAGAATTCTGCTGGTCCCTTCCCATTTGAGGGGAAATGAATAGAAACATAGCAAAAACTAACTATTTGGCAGTATATGACTCCCACAACAGTGATGATCTATGCACATATCTCTGTCTTTGCACTTTAAACTACCTTAACATTAACTATGTAGCATATATTTTCAGAATCATTCAAAGAAATTGCTCCATCTCCCAGCCAACCTTAAGTGAAATGAAGTAAGTATTCACTAGCTCTCAAAAGATACCTTAAACAGCCCGAACACTCTTAATATAATTAAACAGTCTTACTTTACTTAAAGGACTATTTTTCCAATATGGACCTTTCAGCAGGGTTTGAAATTTAGTAACAGCAGCAGGCTGGGCAGGGTAAAATCGAGTTTGCAATGTGGTGTATATATGTTTTGAATTATTATAGCAATGGTAGATTGTATAGCTAATATGAACCATGCAGACTGGTAAGCGGGAAGTCAATATTTACTTAAATAAATGTAATTGGATTGTTAAGATATTGTAAAACTAATAAAATTTTAAAATGCGAAAAAAAATATAATTAAACAGTCCACACTACTACTACTCCATGAATCCCAGCCCTGCTGTTATTCCCTTATCACATTACTATGCCTTCCTCCAAAGCCAAAGGCAGCTTACAAACTGTACACAGTATTAAAGTCATAGCATACAGATCCAAATAAAAAACAACAACACAAAAAAAGCAGTATATGAATTCTTAAACTGCTCAATTTATTATAATAGATCCATAAATTATTATTTATATGGCCCCATTGATGTAAGCGCTCATTGGAAGAGAGACACTTCCTCTTCTGAACCTTCTAAGAACACTCTGTCACTAGGAACAAGTAAACTGAGTAGGACCTTCCTGGTCTTTTCCATATCTGCTCACATTTCCTCCCATACAGTTTTGGTCAGTGAAGCAGTGGGCCCACTTAGTGCCACAAAGAAAAGAAGGAGAAGTGTGATGTAATGTTACCTTTGATGGTAGGGCCCAGGACACCCAGCGCCCCCATTTCTGATATAATTTCCCGGTGAAAGACTGCAAAGAGAGGCGGAAAGGGATGATGAAAGGCAATGAGATAAATGCAATAGCACAACTGTAGGCAGAGCCTGCTGGGTCTACCACACACACACAGACACATCTACCTTTTGCTCCACAGAGTAAAGGTACAGCACATTACCTATGGTGGTGTGAGAATGCTACCATGTGGCTGCTCCCACGCTTTTGCTGGTCATACTCAGATAATGTGTGGGCCCAGCAGAACAGTTGCTATCAAAACCAAAAAAGCATGGGAGCCACTGCAAGAAACTGATGTTCCCATTCAACTGAAGTAACTTGTTTCCTTTAATTTCATAAATGCATATTCGTCAGGAACATAATTGTTTTCATAATACAAATGAAAAACACCCCTGTGAAAATATGTTATCAAGTCCTTTCAAAATTACACTTGTGCTTTCAGAAAGAGATAAAAGAAAACAATTCCTAAAAAATCTAGCTTTGTCTATGCCTATATTTAACCAGCTCTGTTAGTTTATCTAGAAGATGGACAACTTCACAAGTTTTCAATAGCCATTCCTTTACAGTAGGTGTCAAGTCAGATTTCAAGGCATGGACATGGCCTTGAAATCCAAACATGGATTTCAATGTTTGCTTATTAATGGTTCAAAACTAATTTCCAGGTCTGAGTATTTCTCTCTAAGAGTGGTATAAAAGTATAATTAAAGGGTTAGGTTCAATTCTTTCCTCTATTGAAAAAATTATCTCAGCTGCTTGATACTATCAGCTCTGTACAACAGGACCAGCAGTATATGTATTTATTTTGTACTGTACACTGCCAAAATCGTGAGATCAATGTGTTCTATTCAGTCTCTGTGGGGTGAGATGCTATGTGCACAAAAATTATTGGGTCTCTCAAATATGAACTATTTATCAATGAACTGGCAGCAGACCATATCTTATCACAGATATCTTTCTCCAGATCTTTAGACCAAGATATTATATTTCCTGGACCAGAGTTTCAGGTTGCTTCAAAAACCTGTGGATTCCTCTTCCATTAAAGCATGTGGATGTGTAGCCACACAAAACTGTAACTCCTAGGGTCCTGCAAGGTGATCAGCCAGGGGAACCTTTGATCCAAGACAAACAGCAGCAATCACAGATTCTTTCACTGTCCCATAAAATCAAGCCATTAAATTGGTAACTTTGTGGTTAGCGATTAAGTGCAATAGTGTATTCAAGAAATCTCAAGGAGAAAGTATCTTCACCTTGAGGAACAGAATTCTGCACTAATCCACACATGGCACAATGCACCATGCTATAAGTCCTCAATACATAGTAAGAAAAACAATATACAGGAAAACCTCAGTATTTGTGAGGGTTCCGTTCCCGGCTAGTGAATAATACTGAAATCGCGAATACAGAGTAAGTGGGGCAATGGCACCATGGGAGTTAGGTACCTAAGGGGTGGAAATGGGCCGGAAAATGGTCCCAACATGCAAATAAAAGTAGGGCAAAGTGCCCTGTCACGCTCCAGGGGCCCCCAGCAGTCCTTCAGTGCCTCTCAAGTGCCAAAAATTGGGTTTTTAAAAAATGGCCAAAAAATGGCCTCAAGGTTAATAAAAGCAGGGCAAAGTACCCTACCATGCTCTGCAGGTCCCCAGCAGTCCGTCAGTGCCCCCAAGGGCTGAAAATCAACCAAAAATTGTGGGTTTTTTTTTGTTTTTTAAAGAAATAAAAGCATGCACTGCACGCATGTACAGAAATGGACTGCAGATGGCCCATGCAGTCATTTGGTAAAGGGGAATCCTTCGGGGGGGGTGACTTTAAGGATGGGGGAAGGTACACTTACCCCTCCCTCTGCTTTCCCCCTGCTGGCGCTCCGTTAGCAAAGGGTCGGTCGAGGTGGCAGCGTACCTCCCTGCCACCCTGTCCCCTTGTCAGACCCTACATCAATTGAAGTATCTGACGCGTCTGCATGTGTCAGTGCCACATGTGTCGGTGCCTGCGCAAGCGTGTCGCACCAACGTGTGCAGGTGCGTCAGGTACTTCCAGTGACATAGTCAAACGAGGGGATGGGGCGGCAGGGAAGTAAGCTGCCGTGGCGCCCCAACCAACCCTTTGCTAACAGAGCACCAGCAGGGGGAAAGCTGAGCAAGAGGTAAGTGCACCCTCTGTCAACCTTAAAGTCAGAACCCTCCCACCTTTGAACTTCCCCTGCCGGGTTCCGTACATATCCTTACCCCCGACCTGCGGATACACAGGTCTCCCCCCGCTCCCCCGGCGCGTATGCCATGCCTATTCCCCGACCATGGATATGTGAAACCGCAAGTGTTGAAACAGCAGATAACGAGGCTTGCCTATACCTTCATTGCGGTTGGCCATGAGGATCCGGGGCATCAGCTTTTCCTGGCAGTAGGTGCGAAATGAGTCCCGGATCATTATTTCTTCCTGGCTCAGCAGCCTCTCCAGCTGCAGGGCATCTTGCCAGTCAAACTTGGCTCTCGGGACTGGGAAACAAGATCAGAAGCAACCTGAAGTGCAAATAATTTGGCACAGAACCTCCCTCACCATTAGAGCAGATATCAGTAAGAAAAGACCTTCTCTGGAAATTCCACTCTAAATATATATTCCACTGGAACAATGAGTTAATACTTTCACATTTCCCAACCACTTCTCATGCAGCTTGTAGACTGGGGCAGCTTGCTAATGAGGCAAGGTGAGGTGCCTGCATCAGGCGGTACTTGCGGACAGGAGCAAGTACAGGTATCAGTAAGACTATGATCTATCCCACTCTGCCCCCACAGACATTGCCACACCTGCTTCCATGTCACCTGCCACGTTCCCTTTGTCTCTTATCTCAGCAGCCGTAGTCTGAGGGGTCTTTTAGCATGGAGCAGCAGCTTGGTTTCTGTCTCACCACTTCACCAGCTAGCAAAGTAGCAAGACAAAAGCCAAGCCTCTATGCTAAAAGGTACCTCTCATGCTGTGGTCACTGAGGTAGGCAGCTGGGCAAACAGGAATCCAGCATGAGAGGGAGATGGGGCTGTGGCCCGGCTAGCCACATCGTTCAATGCACATGCCAGTGTCGAGGGGCTAGGCCAGCTCCACCTTCCCTGTTTTGTGCCCCATCTCTAGGCTGTTTACCTAGAGATGGCAGGAATCCTGTCCACAGCATGCTGAGCAGGTAAGCAGCCTAGAGAAGGGGAGCACAACAGGGAAAGTGGGGTTGGCCCAGCTCCTTGACACTGGCATGAGCATCAAGACCTATGGTCAGCTATGGGGCATGTTCAGTTGTGGCACCTGAGCTCAAGCCAGTCCTGCTGTTGACCATTCTACAATGGTCTACAGCATTGTAGACCAAGCCAGTCCTGCTGAACGCCACATGAATATCAGGAAGAGCCATAGCTGAGTGAGAGAGAACATGCTTTGCATGCAGAAGGTCCCAGGTTCAATCCTGGGCATCTCCAAGTAGACCTGAGAACAAAATGCATACAACAAACATCAATAGGCCAGGGACCCATAGACTACCGAGTAACTCAGCCCACTGTCCTTGTACTCAACAATAAATATAATGACTGACATTCTGACTAAGTTTACTACAAGTAGTCATGTTGAAATTTATAAGTCCTTTAGAGCAGTGTTTCTCAACCTTTTTCATCCGCTTACATTAAAAAAAACAAATGGGGGGCATGCTGCATCTCTAACATACACAACTTTTTTATACCAGCAAAGCCACTGCATGAATCTTATGTATTTATTTATGTTTCCTTCCTCCTCCAGCCCACAAGCATGCGTCGCTTCTGGGAATAAATAGCACAGTCAAAATCTTCAATTCAGTGTGCTACTGAGTCAGCTCCAAAAGTGGGATCTTTAAACTCCCCACTTTGGGAGCTGACTCACCACAAATGGACCAAAGATGTTCCATTCTGGTGCAGTCAGCATGGCATACTAGCCAGCATCCCATGGCAAACTGGCTGGGAAATACTGCTTTAGAGTAATTTCTGAGTAGTACTATTTAATTCACCCTGGGGAAACCCAAGAGTAATTTTTTTAAATTGTTCTATGGTTCTGTATCTATTTTATTAATGTTGTAAGCCACCCTAAGCAGTAGTGCACTGGAGTGGTGGCATATGAACATTCTTATTAATTAAATACAATAATAATTATAATGATTGTAATTATTAATTATTATTAATAGAGTAACTTAGCCTTTATGTCCACCACTGAGAAGAATGCATGCTGAGAATAGTGACAAGCTGCTCTTGTACCAAACTCCTTTTCTGTAAAAGTTCATTTGCAGCCTTAAGTGCTCAGCTTCACTAAGTGGTTTCCTCTTTGGGACACCATAAACTGTAGAATGTATGCAAGCCATACTATGGATTACATTTGACCATCTCTTATATTCCACATAATTTGTTCTTAAAGGGGTTGGCAGTTGCAATAATGATCGTATCTGCAGGTAACAGTTCACATCTTCTGAATTAGAGACAGGAGAGCTGGGACCAATTATTTAAAAAGACCAATCTTCTAACACTTGCCTGCATCACCGCTTGCCCCAGCACCTACACAAACTATATTCTTCCCACAAGTGATCATATAACTCCCCACCCCCCAATATAGGGATACAGATACAAGGGTGGGGAAGAGAGTTAAACTTGAGGAAGTTAAACTAAAGTGTGTTCTTGTATATACACGGGGGAGATGCGACTCACAGCACTGAAAAGGGTGACTGCACAGCTTTCCAATAATTTTTAAAAGGGGGAAATCAGTGAAAGGGGATGTACATTGTTGCAAGCGTGGTGGTAGGTGGGATCTCGGATATGGAGCTCTAATAAAAGGTCATCACATCCTGCAAGCAACAGAAACCCACCTACCTTTTGCTTCGCTTCCCAAGGGTTTTGCTTCTTTTTCTGTAATATAAATGGGAAAATATTGCAGTTTCCATGCTCAGTCACTTCCCTGCCCTTCAAGTTGTAGAAAGCTCACTAAAATTCTGCTTAAATTCTGCTCCTGATGTTGGGTGTATTCTTGTTTTCATATTAAAGATGTTGTGAGCCACCTTGAGGGCATTCATACAAAAAGGCAGCACAGAAATAGAAAAAAATAAAGTAAACTTTGTGAGATAACTTCTCTCCCAACTGCTCACCCTGAAAGGTGACTGCACACTTAGGCCACCAACCCTTGAGTATGTCCCTTTCCACCCCAACACTTCCTTGTCTATCCTTCAATGGAAGTTCCCAAAGAACTGAGCACACATTCTCTCCACCTAGCACCACCCCCACTCACCATCACTTCTCTCATACATGGGTGTTGACTGAGCCAATTCCCAGTGAAATCAGAGAGGTACGTACATTCCCAAGTAAGTGGGTGTAGTACTGCTGGGTTGCTTCCCCGCCCCCACCCCATGGTCTCATACATCCCTCCTATACTCGTGATGCTACTTCCCTCCCCATCACATTTAGCACAAGATGGCCACTGACCCTTTGGGGCAGTTGCACTGGTGCCCTGTGCCCGGATTTCACATGGTCCCGTCACACAGTGGCTGCATTGCAGCAGCCTCCTGGCAGGTAATCTCAGTGCCATTAGGATGAATGCCTGGAAGAAATCAATTAAAGAAAATACATACAACAACCACAATCAGTGTTGGTGGGTGGGTGGAGCCCCCCTCCTGTGAATCAAACTCTGGGCATGCTATGGTAGGACAGGGAATGCACAGGTATGCTCACATTTTTCTCAGGTAGCTCAACTCTGACAAGCATCGTAGCCTTACATAGATTTCTTATGTAACAGAGGCACGGGAACGCTGCTTCGCTCCTCAAGTTCCCACCAGCAGGTTAGAGTAAAGGCAGAGGAAGGAGAAGCGGCCTTATACTAGAATTCTATCCTCAGTTTTTGGGGTGGGGGCAGTGGGGTCTTGTGGTTTACACAAAATTAAGCTTTTAGAGAAGAAGGCAGCAGAACACTTTATTTTGGCTTCATCTTTCGGGCAGCTCCTTGAGGCGTTTGTTCAGAGACCAGAGTGGGCGGGGGGTGGGGGCAGGCCTCCTGGGTTCCCCCTCCACTCCCAGCAGGTGCAGGGAGCTCTGGGAAGGAGACCACACAGTGACGTAGGACCACCACACAACAGGAATCCCACCCTCCACAGCTCAGCTCAGCACCCACCTAGGAAACAAATTCCCAGTCAAGAAGACAGTGGCTCTTCACCGAGGCTTGCGCAGCGTTCCGGGAGGCCTGCTGCTCTCAGTTCGCGCTGAGCTTGCAAAGCAGTGGGCGGGGGGCCGAATTGCAAACGCGAAAGGCCACGCCGCCTCTCCACCTTCACCGCGTTCACAACAAGCACCGCCCGCCTTGAGCCAGAGACCACACCTCCCACCTTCCCTTCCTGGTTGGGAGGTGGAGAGGGAGGGCGCTTCTCCCCATTGGCTGGGCAGAGGAGGCGTGTGCTCACGACATGGCCCTTGCCCTGTGGGCTGGGGGGTACTAGTTTGGAAAGAAACGAATAAGTGGGGGGCTGCTGCAATCCCTGGAAGAGTTGCTTATGGAGTTTAGGGAGCTTCTCTCCCTCCTATGTCAAATAGTAGCCTTGGAAGAACCCCGTTCGGACGGTTGCGCGGTTAATTCCTGTTCCCTCGAGAGCGCACTCGCCGCGGCCGGGATGCGAACACTCCACACTCCCACCCCGTGGCTATTTAGCAAACAATAAGTAAGCATGTCACGGCCATTTAACGCCAGGTCGGTGTACTGTCGTTTGGGCCGCCTTAGTTCTTTTACAGAGGGTCGAAGAAGCAGCAGCAGCACCAGCACCCCGAACTAATCTGCAATTATTGTACATGAATAAGCAACCTTGCATTTTGTTTGTTATAAACAATATTGATTATGCCTAATTGATATTTCAATTAAAATCAAGAATAGAGCAAGCAAGAGGTGCTTTTACTAAAATGAAAAAAATGATAATGTAACCATGGACTTAATTTGAATTTAAGGATCAGAATGACTAAGTGTTATGTTTTCCCAATCTTGCTTTATGGAATGGAAAGTTGGACGCTCACTAAAGAGATGTGTATGAGGCTTTTGAAACATGGATGTATAGAAGAATCTTGAAAATATCCTGGGTAGAGTCACCAGTTTTGAAGTTCTGTGAAGAATGAATAAAAACATGGAAATTTTAAGAACGCTAAAAGAAAGGAAACTGGAATATTTGGGGCATGTGATCAGAGATATCGTCTTCTGCTATTAATATTGTAAGGAAAGATCTAGGACAGGAGGACAGGAAGAAGGAAAACATCATGGTTGAAAAACCTTAGAAACTGGTATGGTAGAAACAGTGCATCACTATGCAGTGTCAAAAGATCAAGTAGCCTTAATGATAGCTAACCTCCAATAGGAGAAGCAAATAAAGAAGAATTGATATTTGTTATTCCATTAGAGATTTCTTTTTCTTTTTTAATGTGTCAGCATTTTATTCAATTTTGTATTACTCTGTGTCTACATTTTTAAATTTTGCTTGTCTGCTTTTGCATTTTTAAAAAATATAATAGCATCACATAACCACTTTCTCACCAAGCATCAGCTACCTGCTTCAGTCTTCTGTCTGGTTAAGCATTCTGTGTGATTCAGGACTCAAGAGTGTGCCTCCATAAATACAGATAAAAGTTACTAGTTTAACTTGCACAGCGCATCTGTGCGCTAGTACGTGATTGCTCCCCTCAGCCCCCTCACCTCAGAGATCTCTCCACCCTCACCTGAGCTGTGCTCCTGCTCTTCCTTCATCCCATTGCTCCATCCCCCTCACCTCTCTTGGTCACAGCTGTGGAGTTGCCGGCGCCAATTGGCCAAGCTGCAGCTCCCTAACCCCAGAGATCTCTCCACCCTCACTCCTCTCCTGCTCCTTCCTGCAGTAGCGGCCCTTCCTCGCTGGCTGCTCATTCCTCTCCTCCGCCATGGCTGCTCATTCCTCTCAGGCAACTGACAGGCCCGGGCCCATCCCTCACCCTTCCTTCTTTCTCCCTTCCTCTCCTTTCTTTTTCTCTTTCCTTTCTTTTTCTCTTTCTCTCTCTTCCCTTGTCTTTCTTCCCTCCCTCCTTCTCTTCCTTCCTCTCTGAGTTAACAGCTCTTGTTCATCTTGTTTCCTCATCTAATTTGCACAGTGGCAGCTTCCTTCTCCTGAAGGGGCTCTTTGCTCACTCACAACCCCTCTCTTTGCAGATCCCTGCCCACTAACAGATAGTTGCATTCCAACTGACCTTCACCATCACAGGCTCCTCCTCCCTATCTGTATATGGAATCCCCACTGCCCAATCAAGTGCTTCTGCTCAGGAACTCTCGCGAGAGCTGCCACACACAGGATTAGCCACGGCAGGGGCGTAACAAGGCTGGAGTGGGCCCAGAGACAAAATTTTAAAATGGGCCCCTCGCTGATACACACACACACACAGTTCACATGTGACTTGCCTCTGGGGGGCCCCTCGAAGCGTGGGGGGGCCCAGGCAGCCGCCTCCCTTTGCCTAAGAGTAGTTACGCCCCTGAGCCACAGGTATGCCTTCTTGAAATATATATAAAGAAGAAGACGTTTAGAAATGCCAACTTCTGTGATTAAAAAATCCTAGCACTCTGAGATGAGTGTCTGTATCCCACCTTTTTAAAGTACCTCCCAATTGTGTTTCCTTTGCAAAGAAAATTGGGTTTGGTTTCAGAAATGGCTGTGACAGAGTGCCTCTGGCTAAGCATAGGATATCTCTCTTCTTGGACAATAAATTACTTGTTCGGATACATCAGCAGAAAAACATTTTTTGACTTTGTTCAGACTGCCGCCTCTGGAGGGTTACATAATTTGCTGGGTAGAAAAGAGAGAAGTAATAATACATTTGGCAGGACAGTGTTGGAAACAGGATGGCTAAAGATGGACTCCCTCTTGCCCAGATCCAGCAGGTCTGTTCTTAGGTTCTGATCTTTCTTTCTTTCTTTCTTTCTTTCTTTCTTTCTTTCTTTCTTTCTTTCTTTCTTTTTCTTTCTGGCAACTGTCCAGATGAATTAATTTCTAGCCTGTAACATTTGATAGACAAGCCAGCCTATGTTGTATTTCTTATTGTCTGGGGCCTACATAGCTGCAGACTGCATAATGACTGGCACTGGATTGTGCTGGCTGGTTCTTGGAGCACATAGGAAAGCATCTCTTCTTCCCTTGCAGCATACTAGAGGCAACAGGGCTATTTTTGCCTTCCAAGATTCTTTGACCTTCCATTCTCTCCATCAGAAACAAAATAACATGGGACGGGGAGCAAAAAAAGTACAAAATAGATTGTGAGGGGGTACAAGCTCTGTCTTTAATAACATTTCTGAGAATACTATTTAGGAACATCTGAGATCTTCCCTTTGCTTCAGATCATTCACTTTCTGCAGGTTCCCTCCTCCACAGCATTCAAATGCTCATACATTTGAAACTCCACAATTTGAAACCCCACAAAAGGAAAAGCTGTTTTGGGGGGTTGGGGGGAAGTGGTGAGCAGAACAAGTGCCCCGCTCCCACTGCTACTCAAATCCTGATTGTTCACCCTATCCCAGCAGCTTTTCCTGTTTTAAAAGGCCCCATCACACATTATTTTTTGTACTGCATACATTGGCTCTTTTACTTTGTATGCTCCACATTTCAAGCAACTTAACCATTTTGATACCTCTGAATTAGTCAGTAAGCATGCCAGTCAGTCATTCCAATCATCTTTATAAATTTAAAATATGTGTCATTCTGCCCTGTACCTGATCTGCTGCTAATAAACACTACATACAGTAGTTGTCACTGCAATAGCTCCCAGAGGGAAGGCTTTGGAGATTAGTCCATATGTGGTCAAAAGCAAAGTGATCTGGGAAGATCATTGCACCGCATCAGTGGCCAGGGGTAGATTAAAGGGCTTGGGTGCTCTCTGCAGACTTGCTGCTTGTTTCTAAACTTTGTTGTGTGTTTTTCCTCTGGCAGCATTTGCATAGAAAGGGAAATGCAGCCATATAGTTCCACTTTTTTCTGCACGTGTTTGTCTTAGTTGTCCCCCCAAAAGTCAAACATCATATATAAAGAACATTCTACTCCTGGTGCTAGTCCTGGGACATATCTGACCCAAGAGATTTTGCTGCCCCAAGTGGCTGCATCACAGCCTGAGAGGTTCCTCCCAGAATGCCTTGCAATGTCACAGGGGATTCTTGGACACAATCTCAGTTTACATGTGGCAACCTCTTGCTTCACTGATGTTGCTTCATTGCCATCCCTACACATGTTTCTGTTCCGTGTAACTTCTTGGGTTGCTTCTGCAGCTAGGCCAGCTCTTGCTAGATACTGATATTTTAAAATGTTCTTCCAGCTAGGATCCTGGACAGAACTCACATGTCCTTCTGGGCCAAGATACATTTTATGTTGTATGTCATTGAAAAAGACATACTCCCCCCCCAACCCACTTTCTTTTCTAAATAGAGGCCATGGGGAGGGGTCCAGACTGGGACCATGGCAGGAGCAATGGGTTGAAGCCCCATGCTGTGGTCCCAAACTGGATTGGACCACTTTTATTCCTGTTAAAACAAACAAACTTGTCAGGTCTAATTAAGTGCTTCACATAACAAGTAGTTTGGCCCTCTCTTATTTATTTTTATCATTTTATTTGTTGACCACATTTTTATCCAACGCTTCCTCCAAAGCGCTCAGAGAAGTGTACATGGAGCACTGCAGATGGTCAAATGTTAATGAGAGACAAAGAGAAGGCAGAACTCCTCTTTTGCCTCTGTCTATGATGCTTGTGTGATCCTGAAAGCTTTCAATATGTTCATTTTCCTCTCTTATTTATGTGTGGATGTTGAGTTTCTAAAATTTTTAAGGGGCTGCCCTTCTGCTATTTCTTTTGAGTTCACATCTTCGCACTGGCATGTGAAACCATCGGCATATTTAAACTTCAATGAACTGCAAAGAAGCTTAGGTCAGGGGTCATGACGGGGCACACCTTTTTAATGGAAAGTTCCAGCCAATAACACCACCACAGCACTGGCTCCCAGGGTGACAGTGGCTCTGCAGAACTATTATTTTTACGTCCGTCATAGTGGTTGATGCCTTTCCCTGCACTCTCTTTCTGAGCTTTCACAATCACCAGCAAAGGGAGGGACCCAACATTGACCCTTTCTGTGGTCAGGGCAGGAAGGGAGCGAGGGAGGAGACACAATGCAGCTACCAAGAAGCTCCATGGAAGAGTGAGCATTTGGCTAATGCTGAATATATATCACCACACACACACACACACACACACACACCTCTCTACCCTTCCCTCCCACTGTGGCTAATAGCAGTGAGGGAGATTTGAACTTTTTTCCTATTACAACAATACACCCAGTTCCTTCCTTCTTTCATGTGTCTCCCTTTTCCATCTTTCTCTTTTAGGAAGAGAAGAAGAAAAGCAGCATGGTGGCATTTCACCTTCCTTCTTCTGCAGGCCATCCATGGGGGGCTGCCATGATGCCCCTGGGACCTGACCACAACCTAGCACTTGAAACAGCCACTTTGTCCTTTTTGATAGTAGGGTCAGCCTTGTCTCCCTCCCAGTACCATTGCTTCTACTTTGGAGATGTTTTTGTCAGGGGCTTTGACTGGGGCATAGAACTTTTCCACAAAAGTACCAAGACAGAGTTTTTCCAATCCATGCTTGAAGGCTTGTATAGAAACAGGGACAGTGGACCCTATTTTCTTTTCAAATCCCATTAGTTAGGCTTCAGATGTTCTGCACCTTCAGCGTAGCTCCGTCCGTCCTTCAGAGTTTATCTCCACACAGAAGCACATTTTATCCTCTTCATCCTGGCACTGGTATCATGACAGCAGTCAGCTGCCAGGCTCCTCTGAGACTTCCTGATAGAAACCCAGAGCAAGCTGGTAATCTGCATTTTTATGCCTTTCCTGGAAACTAGCCAGCTGATTTCAGTTGTCCCTACAGTCTCTGCTCTTCTTTGCAAGACCCAGGAGTCAGTGGCAGCTCCCATCAACCCTAAGTCAGTGGTTCCCTGACTAATTGTATGTTTCTTAGGCCTATGTGAAGCTTTGTCCAAAGCAAAATACTCTGCATGGCCCTCTTGACACCATGCAGAGGTGGTAACCTTTCCAACACACTGTGCCGTGCTGGACTTTGTCCAGTGCCAGTGGGGCTTCTTTAAGGGAACGTAGCCACCCTCTTGAGCCCCAGGGCCATCTTGGAAGGCACCAAAGGACCAAAGGCGGTAAATGTAGTCCTCCCCAGCACTTTCCTCATCAAGCTCTATGGGGAAAGTGTTGGGAAGGACTACACTTACCAGCAGTCTGCAGTGCAGAAACAGAGCCCATGCCTTCTCTGACAGGGCTCTGTTTCTCTAAAAGGGAACATAGGAAGCTGCCATAAACAAAGTCAGACCATAGGTCCATCTACCTCAGTATTGTCTACACAAACTGGCAGCGGCTTCTCCAAGGTTACAAGCAGGAGTCTCTATCAGCCCTGTCTTGGTGATGCCAGGGAGGGAACTTGGAACCTAGATGATCATCCCAGAGTGGCTCCATCCCCTGAGGGGAATATCTTACAGTGCTCACACATCAAGTTTCCCATTCATATGCAGCCAGGGCACGCCCTGCTTAGCAGAGGGGACAAGTCATGCTTGCTGCCACAAGACCAGCTCTCTTGGCACTGGGAAAAGTGAAGCACAATGCAGGGGCCAACGTGGTAAGAAATGTCTTTCACATTTAAGTTTATTTGGGGGGGGGGCCAAGTGGCCCCTGCTTGAAGAATAATGATGACCACTGTTCTACACATTTAAGGTCTACCATCCCCAGGGTAACAAGATGTGTGTGTGTGTGGAGGGGGGAGACGGAAATACACCATGCTACTGCAACAGAACCCAGAAATCCTATAGTGCAATTCCTAGAGCCTGTGTGGACCAGCTAATGGTGCTGGCAAAGCTGAGGACCTTTCTCAAAGGGCATGCTTAGTCATAGGCTCACTGCATAGTCTAGTGCTATTCACTATCTCTTGGTCTCCATTCTCCCTCTGCAAAGTAAAGATTATAATCATCTACTCCATTCCAGGGGTTGCTCTCTGAGCATGAATGAAGTGAAGTAAAAATGTGTAAAAACAAAAATCCTTCACATGTTACAAGCGATAAAGTTAGGCAGGCATGGTAAAGAACCTTATTTTAAGAAATAACGGTCAGAAGTGCTTGCAAGCAGAGTTGGTGAGAGAACTGGCTATATTTATTTATTTACTGCATTTATATCCTGCTCTTCCTCCAAGGAGCCCGGAGCATGTTATATTTATCCCCATAACAACCCTGTGAGGTAGGTTAGGCGGAGAGATAAGAGACTGGCCCAGAGTCACCCAGCAAGTTTTATGGCTGACTCAGGATTTGAACTCAGGTCTCCCTGGTCCTGGTGCAGCACTTTCACTACCACACCACACTGACTCACTTGGGGTACATTCTTGCTTGCTTTCTCTAGAAAGTATTACCATTTGTGTTTCTCATGCTGATGCTTAAAAAAAAAGCACCCCAAATTTGTATCACACTTGGGGTTGCTACATTTGTCAGTGAGAATTCCTGGGTGAAATGAAATTATGAAATTTCATAATTTCCATGAAATTATGGGGGTGGAGGTGCAAATGTTACAATACTACTTTTTTGCCCAGGACTGGGAAGAGTGCTTGACAGTGGAGCTTGGCAGCTTTTTTTGCACATTTCCCCTGATAGCATTCTTTGCACAGGAGGGTTAGGAGCTCATATAATTTTGGGAGTAGTAACTTCTGCAGAGTTTCATCTTGCATGTTCTAACAATAAAAGGACAATTGTGTCTTAAGGCCTGTTGCTCCTTGCATTTCTTCCTGCTACGCCACACAAGAGATACTTCCTCTTGGCTAAGAGGGGCCTTCACAAGAGGGCAGGTGCTGCATCCACCAATGAGTGTTCTAGAGAGAAGTGGGACCCCAACTACACCACTAGGGAGAAGGGAGCCCTCTCTGTCCATACGCTTCACAGCTAAACCTAGAGGCCCATGACTAGCCTCACTAACTCTAGAGATGATCACTTTCCCTACAGCCTGCTCAGGACATCCTATTCCTGAACTGTCCAGGCCAATCCTGGACACATGTAGCAACCCTAATCTAATCACACTCCTTCAGGGAGCTCACGGTCGAAAATATGAGGTTTATTCCATTTTACCCTCACCACAATCATGAGAGATAGGTTACACTGAAAATATAGCAACTGACCACAGCAGTGCAGTCCATGGCCGTGTGTGGGTTTGAACTCTGGTCAGCTCATTCTATGCAGCACTTCATCAACTATGCTGCTTTGGTTGTGATGGAATTGAATTCAACCACAAAATGAGAAACATAAAGTGCACCTGTATAGAACAGAAGAAAAAAGCCCTGCTGGATCAGGCCAAAGGCCAATCTAGTCCAATATCCTGCTTCATAAAGTGGCCAGTGAGGTGCACCTGGGAAGCCCACAAGTGAGAGAAAGAGGGCATTGCCCCCTTCCGCTGGTGTTCCCTGGTTTTCAGGGACATGCCCCCTTTGATCCTTATTGAAATATACAGCTAGCCAGGCTGGTAGGCCTGTCCTCCATGAATTAGTCTAATCCTCCTTTAAACCCATCTAGATTGGTGGCCATGACCAATCTAAATTCCAGAATTTAACTACAGAGGCTATTCACACACACGTGCAAAACCAGGCTATGGGAGCCCAGCCTGGTTTTGCACACACGTGTGTATTGGAAGGATCAGGCCCAATCCCGGCAGCACCATGGCGGCAAACCCGCCTATGAAGCCTCCCTTTAAAATGAGGTTACCAAGTGCTCCCTTAACCTCTTAGGATCGTCTGTCAGCCATGGCTTCAAGCAGCTGCCGCTAGCAGACTCGGGAAGTGGAGGGGGGGTCCCCATAATGCACCGTGCACTCATGTGGGGTGGAGACACGGGGCAATGCGTCCTGGCACCCCGACCTTTGGAGCTGCCAGCAGCAGCTTGTGCTTGTCTAAGTGGGCAATCTGCCCACCCAGGGAAGGCAGAATGATAGTCTGCAGGGAGGTAAGCCTTTAGGGTTTCCTCTCCGCAAGCCCTGTAGCCCTTTCTCATTGCTCAGGAGAAACAGCTCATTGTGTGAAGAAGTACTTTCTTTTGTCTGTTCTGAATCTCCCAGCATTTAGCTTCAATGGATGACCCTGGGTTCTAATATGAGAGAGAGAGAAAAACTTCTCTCTATCCGCTTGATCCACACCGTGCATAATTTTATATACCTCTATCATGCCCCTCCTTACCTAAATTTAAAAAGTCCAACTTGATCTGCATGCCCTAAGGAGAAGGCAGAAGAAGAGGCACCCAGGCCAGGAAAGTGCATAATATTAGCTTCCACAGAAACTTGAGAGAACTGCTGGGGCATCTTTCCCACCACATTCTCAGAGTCTCCATGCCCTGAGGCGGAAGGAAGAAGGTGGAAAGAAAGCCCAGCCCTAGGGAGATCATGTAAACAGCCCAACACTGACCTGAGAAATGTGTGTTTTATCTTATGGAATTGTTCTTGTTGATTCAATTACTTTACATTATAAACTGCCTTGCAAGCCAAGAAAGAAAGGTGGTATATAAATGCAAGCAAGGCAGTAAAAAAAATATGGTTGGCCCAGTCACTCTAATAACTGAGGTAGAACATAAAAATGGCAACCACATCCCCACAAATTATAATGGGGCAAAATCTATGGTAGCCTTCTTCTGCAGCTCCTGTTTAAATAGAGTCTGAACAGAAGAACTTCTCAAAGGGATGTACCTCATGAATCAGACTGAAGCCCACTTACACTTTTGCCTTTAATACACTCCCACATGAGGCAACTATCTCTGCACCTAATTACCTAGTTCTTAGAACTACTATGCAATCTTCCCCAAACCAAGAACAAAACCTAACAAATCTTGCTCATAACTCTCTTTTTTAAAGTGATAAAGCAGATTTTTTAAAAAGAAAAAACCCTAACCTTACATCTCCCCTTATATCTTCAAAGTTTAATTGAACAGCTACAATTTTGAAACAGGTTTGCTGTTATTTTTCCAAATGGCAAGCTTATTTATTCTGAGTGATATAAATATTTGTATAGTACCATCAATATACACAACACAGGTCTAAATAGTTAGATCCCCAACTCCAAGGAGTTTACAGTCTAAAACTGATAGTGGAGAAAACAGCAGGAGAGGGAGGAAGGAGAGAGATAACAGTAGTAAGGGATGACCATCCATGGGGGAAAGCAAAATATTCTTGGTTAGGAATAAAGATGAAGGGTGGTAATGCAAAAGCTTTAAAAGATCCCAATACATTTTGAATACAAAAGGCTTTAAAGACAATAATATAAATGTATTGCTTCTCTTCTGAAAGCTTTAGCAAATAAAGTATTTTCTTATAACTTTTCTCCAGTTTAAAAAAACCCTCAAAACAAAAACTTCCTTAGATTTCAGAACAGATTACCTTGGGTTGGATATATTTGCAGACATATTCGGAAGCTTGTTCTTTTGTACATCAGGCTTTTCCCTTGTTGAATTTGCCAACTGTTTTCACCTGTGCAGTATCAAACTAAGGCTTAAATCCTTTGCACACTTTTCTGTGAGTAAAGCCTACTGAATAAAGAGGGATCTATTTCTGAGTAAACAAGCATAACAAGTGTGCTGCAGATCTGTTTATTCAGAAGTGTATTCCACTGAACTTCCAGGGCCTCAAGGCTTTGGTATGCAGCCTTCAGACCCCAGATTGAAACATCAGAAGGGACATTTCAGAAGCATCTTGATGTTGTGTCTAATGGGGGCTGCAGTCCACAAAATTTATTTCAAGATAAATCTGTTAATCTTTCAAGTTCCACAAGACTCTGTTGTTTCAGATGCATAGGGTTGGTTCTTTCACTTTCCAATGGAACAAGGAAATGTATAATTAGTTTAGAATGGAATTCATAATCTCACCGAGCTGTACCATTTGGACTGAACATAAATTAGCCCTTTAATTAAGCTAGACACATTGAATTAAACATAATCTTATATCCAAGTATTTTTAATTTCAGCAGGTCACAGAAGATGAAGCTGCAATCCTAAACTTACTTGGAAGTAAATCCAATTGAAATAATTATATTTACTTCTGAGTAAACAGCTGAGTTGTAAATGTCACCTCTTTCACTCAAATGTTTGGGGGCGGGGATAATAACTGAGCAGCAAACTCCACCTAGTTCCTGAACAGCCACACCCACCCTCCTTCTGATTGGTGCAGATGGCTCCTTTTAGTCTTCTCCAGCACCACCCTTCCAGGCTAGTAAGTGAGAGAGTAACTGTTAAGGATAAAAGAGTTAGAATAGTGAGTTTTGTCTTTAAGCAAAAGAAGAAAGTAGAGAGAAAGATGTACATATGAACCAAAAGAAAGGAACTCTAGGAATTACTACAACTCAACCTGATTTGGTGTTCTGCTACTACCATTGTAATCATTGTTATTATTGTTTTCTGCACTAGCGGTTTTGCTATCTCTGGGCCATGGCATTTGTTGAGACTGTGTTGCCCTCAGTGGGTCTACTGGGTGGATTCAACCACTTCCAGGATGTGCAATCTGAAGTTTTCCAGGTGAGGAGCAATGTGGTGTGTGTGTGAGTTATGGGTATCATGTTGACTGTGTGGGCTCTGTATCTTTCCCTGACTCTTGTGAGGGTTGGGAATTAATAATTTTGTCTCTTAAAACAGGGAGGGGCAACTGGTCTCTAAATAATATTTTAAGCTGTTGTAAAGTTGTAGCTTAGCATAATAAGACATTTATTTCTGCACCCTACATTTCTACCTCCAAGATAAAAAGAGAGTAGGACTACCTCTTCAAACATTGTGAGGAGAGTGTCTTGGCAAGGTTTACTTGTTCCTTGATGTATTCAAATAATATTGTTAAAAAACCAATATACCTGCTCACAGGAGTTGTTGAGTTCCCTCCCTTAGTAAGGCCTTTCATAACAGATAGTCTCATGTGCTCTTGTGTGTGCGCGCGCACACACACACATACTCCTGTTTCCTTTCTTTCTCTTCATGAAGCAGAAATGTATATGTACGTACCTCATATATAGGGCCCTTTAATTGTTTATAACAATGCAGAAAGTACCCAACTCACAAATGGGTTGTGTTCCAAAAACCTGTTTGTAAGTCAGATGATCATAACTCAAAATGCACAAAGTTCCCAAGAGTGGCTACTTGTTTGTATGTGCAGGCTGGTGTTTGTAAGTTGGGGGCTTCCTTAATGTAATATGTTATGGAACATTGTGTATATGGATGTTTGTAGGCTGGGGAGTCTGTAACTTGGGGAGTGCCTGTAGAGCCAACAGTATAGGTGCTCCTGAGGAATAACAATATATGGACTGAAGGGTAAGGGCTGTTTCCCTTCCTAAACATCTCTCAAAGATTGGTTTTGGGAGGCTGGTTGAATGGTACATCTGAACTTCCTTTTTCTTAAGGGCTTAATTCTGTTGCCCTTGCAAAATGGACAAGATAAGATCTTTTCAGTTGCACATTTTCTGAGTTCTGAATATGCAACCTAGATTGTTTAACACTTGCACTTAAGAACAACCCTAACCTGAGTTCTCTGATCAGTGCTCCCATATTTTATGCTAGGAATAATAAACAATGTAAAGGGGGTAAGTTGTATGCTCTACCTTGGTGACTTATGTTCTAAGAAACTGGTTATGGTGTTTATCCTGGGTAGTATACGAATTCTTGAGAAGGTGAAAATTGACATGTGAAGGCACCTGATTAGAACTAGGAAACCGGAGAGCCATGTAGATAGAAAAACCTCTTGTTCACATTTCCGCTTCAGCTGTTAATTTGCTAGGTGGTACTAAGCAAGCTGCTACAACTAGGTTTTGGTGCGCCTATGCTCCAAATTTGCAATGCAACGATGACACTACCCTACCCTAAAAGGCTCTTATGGGTCATACTGAAGCAATGTATTTGACATCTTATACTAGAAGAACTATATAAATGCAAATACTATTGCTAGTTCACATTGGAATGATGGCTAGTGTCAGAAGATCTCCTGAATGCAAGAGTGTATGTGGGACAGAGAGATTCTGGGACTGAGAAAGGAGGATTAGAGGGAGCTGTCAGCAAGGAGTGGGTGAGTGTTGCTAAGCACTTGAGTTGTGAGTGCAGCTCATAATCCAGGCCCCCAATTCTGACCCCAAACCCTTGCCCTTCTGGTCACTAGTTCCTTCCTGTACAACAGCAGTATAGTGTTACAGCGTGTGATCCAAGTAGCTGGGTGATGGGCCCCTGGATGATATGATCAAAATTCTCCATAGTGTGATACTTCAGCCTCAAGAGACTGTTGGTTACATGTGTGGTGCTTGTCTTCTAGAGGTCCCTTGAGATAGTTGAGATGCTCTCTGTATCTCTGCTGTTGAATAGTAGCTTGTGTAGATCCTGATAATGGACTCCTTATCTATCTTTGGTGGTAGGCAGCATTGGAATCTGCTCCAGGCAAGCCTGTCTGGCCTCTGGAACTCATCAGCCTGCACACTTGTTCACAGGCTTAAGTTAATGGGTTTAGACGTCACACAGAACCGTGGTTTATTTTGTCTGTGATTGGTCTATTTCAGGACTGCGCAACTTTGGCCCTCCTGCAGATGTTGGACTAGAACTTGTATCATCCCTGATTATTGGTCACTGTGGCAGGGGATGACAGGAGTTGTAGTTAAAAAAAAACTCTGGAGGGTAAAAGTTGTGCAGCCCTGGTCTATTTCAACCTGTGTGAGTCAAGAAATCATAGTCCTATTTTGGAGAGTCAAACCATGATTTGAACCTTGGTTGGCTTGTAATAACTATGGTCGTGTGATTCTAGGCCTGCTATCATGGTTTAATCTTGGTTTGTTTCAGCCATTGAAGGGCTGTTGCATAGAGAGGAAAGAGGCAAGCCTAGATCAAGGCATGGATCCCAAATAAACCATGGGTCAGTTTGGATAAGCACTGCCCTGGCACATGTGATATGGTTGGGGACATGCTGAGAGCACACCCACCCCAACATCACAGGAGGGCATCCCTTTACCCCAGGTTTGGAACACATATAGAGGACACAACAGATGGACACCACACACATTTAAGGGATGCCAGGGCAAGTGGAATGTCGGCATGTCCCTAACCTTATCCCATTTGCTGGGTGGCATTCATCTGAATCAGACTCATAATATGGCAAAACAAGCCATGATTTGGTGATCATCTGTGGTGACAATCTAGGTTTGTTGAGCAAACCTTCATTAAAATAAGCTATAGTTCCATGTGATGCCTGAACCCACCCAATGAAAGACCCCAGACCTAATGCTGGCTTTACAATGTACTCTCTATTTGCTTACATCCTAGTGGAGGAAAATAGAGCATTCTCCAGACCCCTTGGCTCTGGGGTCCCTGGATATGCCCTGCCCTGAAGGAGTTCAGGTCAAGCAAGAGTGTGATGAAGCCTGCTGGGACCTTGACTTTCTCCTGAGCAACTTTTCTGTTTCGGAACCAGTCACTAATGCTTCTCGGGCAGGCCAAGAAGAAGAACAACCCTTGATGTCTGCTCCCTCTCGGATGGGAACCTTTGAGGACGGAACTAGAGGAAGTCACAGGGCTCCAGATGTTTCTGGGTTGCCAGATGTGGACACCAAATTCCTACCAGGGGAGAACACTATGAACTGTGTCCCTGCCTTGCACAGTTACACCCAGGAGGCAAGAGATCCCAGTAAGGGCCAAGTACCCTTTAGCCAGGAGCTGCATCAGTGTATTGCTCAGGCAGACTGTGGGGCACCTGATCTAGTTGGACAGCATAATGGGGAGCCAAAGCAGATAGCTTACAGCCGGTATTACCAGTTGGCCTATGTACACCCATTTCCCCCTTTATTAGGCAAGCATACGCCTTATAGTCAGCTACCGTTGGTACAGTCACAGCTGCAACACTGCAGTCTGCTGAGTAGCTGCCATCCTTTCTACCATGACCAGTATCAAGCCAGACTTCAGCTGTACCAGACAGAGTCCTCTCTGCCCACTTCACCTCTTCTTGGCCTCATGACGCCTCCTTTGCCTGCTGCGGAGGCTGCAGCCAAGCCTAAGAAGAACCATAAGTCCTGGCCACGCAAGCGCCCTGCCAGCCACATCTGCAGTCACCCCAGCTGTGGGAAGACCTACACCAAGAGCTCCCATCTCAAGGCCCATCTCCGCACCCACACAGGTAAGAGAGAAAGCCACAGGAAGAGAGATCATGTACTGGCTCTGGGGTGGGGGTTGTCATTAGGTACACTGTACTATAGGCAATGGGATCCCTGGGAAAGTGATCTTCACTTACAGGTTTATGCTCCTTTGGTAATTCTCTTGGTCTGGGTTTCCTGATCACATGTAATCTGCTTCCTATTCTGATCTTCCTCCCTACATCTAAGTATGGGATGTTGCACAGTGGGGTGACACAGGCCCACTGCCAAGGTTGTGGTTAGAAAATCCTATGGTGGTTCTTACTCCCTCATCTCCCTTCTCCATGGATTTTCATTAGTAGAAGGTACAATGATGCCTGTTGTTCTTTTGCAGGTGAGAAGCCATATCACTGCACATGGGAAGGGTGTGGCTGGAAATTTGCCCGCTCAGACGAGCTGACTCGCCATTATCGCAAGCACACCGGGCAGCGCCCATTCAAGTGTTGCCTCTGCCAACGTGCTTTCTCCCGCTCAGATCACCTCTCCCTGCACTTGAAGAGACATGTATAATTGATGCTGAAACTGCAGACTGCACTGGATGTTCTGAGCTCCCAGGATGGGGACTGATGGTGGGGTGAAGGATAGCTGGGAATTGATACCTTCATCTGGCCCCTCTGTAAGAGAATAGCTGTGCTCTATGTGCACTTATTTCCAAGAAATGGGGAAATAGGGTTTAAGTGAGGTAGTGGTCTTGGTCACCTTTTTGGGATTCAAAATAATTTTCTTTCATCTTTCTCCCCCTGCCACCACCACCCGCCCAACATTTATACAACTCCTGCCCATAGGGCCAATGCTCATTTACTATATGACTTGTTTTGCAACAGAACCTCAAAAAGGACCTCCTTGCTTGTCTTTAATAACTTGTTCTGGATTGTTCCCAATATGTGCCAGTGGTACTGGCATTTGGGAATAGAGCCACCTTCTCCTTTTTTCAGTTTTTTTTTAAACTACCATATTATCATCAAGCAGAGCATGGTCAAGTCAAGTTTTATTTACGGTCCTAGACCAAACAATCCATGCATGCAAACAGCAGAACAGAGCATGGTCTTCAGCAGTACTCTGTCAACTTCTCTTTTTGGTGTGTCCTGCTAATATATGTTAATGCCCAAGCAATGCAGAGGGGAGGCGGGGGGGGGGGTGGCTACTTCAAGGCAAGCCTGGGATCAGAGGTACCAAGTCCAGCAGGTTTTAAAAATATATCCTGTGTATGAAATGGAAACTGGAGCAATAGTGCCCTCTATGGGTAAGGACTGCAGCTTTTTGTATCAAACTGAATTGACTGAAGAAATACTGCTCACAATAAAAACAGGCAGCACTTGTTCTAGGTTCTAATTCAGATATGGGTTTTGGAAAATGGGAGCACAGTTGGAGCAGTGGTCATGTTGGGTGCTATGCACAACACTGCCTGCCCCACACCCCCAGCAAACATTGAGCAAGTCCTGCACAGACACTCCACTTCTCTTTATAGCCAGATCAACTGCTAATTTTGTTTTAAAATTACTGTAATCAATATTCTTTTTTTCTGCACATGCCCATGATAAGCCCTGTGAGGACAGGGGGTGGAATACAGAAAACAAACTGACAATGTTCCACCCTCTAGTGTGCATGGGAAAATAGCAGTATGTGTGAGGGAACCCGTGAGAACTGGATAACCAGTTTAGATACCCAATGCAGGTCACTGTGGGAAGTCACAGAAGGTAAATGGGGATCCTCTTCTCCATTCTAAGTAGAGCTGTGTCTGCTCGGTGTCTCCTGAGGAGCTAGTTCTTGCACATAGCAGGGCTGTAGTCTATCTGAGGGTTCAAAGAACACACACACATGGTTTAACATGCATGTATTGCACTCAATGGCATTTGCTTCCAGGGAAGCAAATATGAGTTCTGACAATTTCCATTACACTTCAAATGTTATGTCTGTTTTCACCCGAGTCTAATTACTCATCCTTGCTCAGCAGCTATTCCACAGATCTATTTCATGTCCTTGAAATGGGGCTTCTAACTCTCCCCAGCAGACTCCAAAGCCCTGCCTGTACAACTTGTGTTTACGTACTCAGTTAGTCACCTGCTTTCCTCATTAGCTGAAACAAGGACAGTTACTCACAGTAGTCTCAAAGAAATTAAAAGGACAAGTTGCCTGACTTGTCTTTATTAATTCCAATGGGGCTACTTTGTACAAACTTGTTCCATGGATGGGATAGGGATGAAGGCACTTCTGGTTCCATTTAATCATGGTGGGATACTGAGAAGGAAACATTCAGGACCAGAGCGGGTGTTTTAGTGGTTGCTAAGCAACCTGCGAGGCTAGCAACCAGGCCAAGGTGAGGAATCTGTTAGAATAACTGTTGGGCTGGACTACTTGGTGGGCATAGACTGATCTCCCTGTTTGGCTCAAGCTGCTCTCAAGTTTGCAGAAATTGGGTAAATAGTTTGTGATTCCTTCTTTAGCACTAACACTATAGCCCTACATTGTTCAACACTTGTATGAGTTGTACTGTGTACTCCAGGTACAGTTATCCACATGTACAGCAGTACAAGTCCTGTCTCTACCAAGCATTTGAGGGGCCTGTACCCAGGTTCACTTTAAGAATAAACACAGGTAGAGGAATTCACACAAACACATGTATGCGTGTACAGCCATCTTGTGTAACTTAATGTAACAGGCCCTGGGTTCTCAGAAATCTAGGAGATCTAACAAACAGGGTAAGTTCAACTAAATGTATGAGCAAAAATAAGCATATGTAAAGAAATAACTGGTCACACAAATACAACATAAACAAAACAAACTGACAATTTCACAAATACTCTTTGTGAATGGAAGAAGGCTACAGAAGAAGAAGCAAAGATGTAAAAGAGAGAGACTTACCTGATGACGGTAACATCTGAATAGGGCAGGGCTCACATTCATCCTTATGAGTATCATCAGCCAAGTGTTTGTTCCCCTAAGCCACATTCATTTTTTGTTCACATAGGTGGGGTAATGTTGGTCAAAGATGGAAATAAATTCATTCTTTCATTGGTGGGGCATATGGCTTTTGAAATACACTCATCCTTGGATACATTATAATGTTGCTGGCATGGAGTTATCTTTCTCCTCCACCCAGTTTGATCTCCCTTCTTTTCTTTTCCAGAGGTCCTCAAACTCCCTGCTGGCAAATGTGTTGATTTTGCTTTAGAAGAGGTAGTGCCTGGGTGAGGAATTGAGAGTCATGGATGTGGCACTGAAACAAGGCAACAATTTGAAGCAAAGAGGTTCTGGGTGTGTTTCTGACTGTGTTTCATTTACAGCTGGACTATGAGAGAGCTGCTTGTGAACAAAGGGGTTTGACCACACCGTGGTCTAGAAAGCAGACTGCCTCAGCTCAGTGAATGAAATGCAATGAATCTTGGGTATAACAGAACTAGTGGGTCAAAATAAACATTTACAGAGGAACGATGTAGGTGGCTGGATTTTAGGGAGAATACGAGATATGAGGTACTTCCAGACAGCATGTTTAATCTGAAATTGTCAAATTCGGCTCACTCTTTACAGGGGGGGCTCACATGACATTACCATCCATTTGTTGTCAGCCTTTCTCTGCACTTAAATTTATTTAAGTCTATTAATGGAGAAAAAAAATCTCACTTTTTTGAGAAAGGCAGCTATCCCTTGAGTCTACATATGAATGAGTGCTGCTATTCTGTCTCTCTGAGAGGTGCATGCCCAAGTACAAAAAAGTCGACAACAGGAACAGGAGGAGTAAGTGGGGGGAGGATTGTGCTACCGTGTCCCCAAAACACATGATATCTACTGTGGTGTGGAAGGTGTTGGAGCGCATGGAGGGGAGATTTCTTGATCTACCCAAGCTGCAGAGGAAATGCACAGGTACTAAGAGCACTAATTAATATTGTTTGGAGACATGGATTTAAAGTTCTAAATAAAGTAGTTTATCTAGGAAATCCTTTTATGAGATAGATAAGGCCTGCATGCTTTGCTGCTAGCTACATATAGGAAGAGGGGGGAGGGAGAAGAATGGTCTATCTCTCCAGTATGAGAATGAAACCTGAGACTATCAGTCTAACAAAGGGGAAGTAGGGTAGAGAAAGGTAGTCAGGGGATTCCCTTGCTCACTAGCTCCACTCCTCGTGCCCCTAGTGGTCAATAGGGTTGGTGGTGCCATCAAGAGCTGCATCTCCAACAGAAGGAATACTGGAATTCTGCATGTGACTGCAAGTGGAAAAGCAACAATTGGCTGGCACGACAAGGAGCACGTCTGAAAGTTCCCAAGATTACCTTCATTAATTACTTTGAAATTCTAGATTGTCTAAGTGAATCTAATAAGTTCACAGACACAAAACCATAACTGACAAAAGACACCAGTGTGTCTGATAGCTGCCCATCTTGCCTTTATTTTCTTTTACAGTTTTCAAGAGACCCTCCAATCTCACCAGACCACTTTTCTGTTAGCTGTTCTTGATTCAGGTGTCTTATTAACTGGTATACAACACAAAGCCTGCAAGCCTGCATACAGTTACCTGGGAGTAAGCGCCAAGCTGAATCCTCCATTATTTCATGCTCTTTTCTTTGAGCCCAATTCCAAAATGGGAAGCAAGCCAGGCCAAAGAAAAATTCCTGAAGTGATGGAGTGCAGGAAGGTAGATGGAAGGAGAAAGAGTTCAACTCCCAGGCCCATCACCCACACCACACAGCTCTTTTAATGTAAAAATTAGACCTGTGTTGCCACAACGGCATCAGGGGTTTAGAAGGCATGTTATTGTTGGAATAGCCTTTATAGCAGTTCATGTTGTAACCTTTAGGAGAATCCTTTAGAATGAGTCATAAGTTAATCAAGTGTAAGCAGAAATCACCTAGTCAAGCCTTATCAGAATTAAGGGATTGGTTGGCAAAGCCTCTCTCAGCCAGCCAATCTTGTGTGAGCAGTCCTAGCTGCTTGTTTACTTCAATCGATGGTGCTTATCACCAGAGAGAAGAAGCCTTCTCTCTGGTAAAGGTAATGTGCCATCTGCTACTCACCAGGAAAGTCCCTAGATAGCTAGTAAAAACTCACCAGGAAAGTCCCTAGATAGCTAGTATCACTCAATCAATCATCTTTATTAGGGTCCAAGGCCAACATAAGATAGATAGACCAGCATAAGATAAGTAGAGAACATGATTCAAAATAAAATAATAAAAACAAATTATGGAACTATAAAACTATATTACTTTAAAATTACTACTCTAATAGTATAAAGCTATATTATAATACTATAAAGCTGCTATCCTTAGAAAAGAGGGTAGATATGAGATTATTAAACAGCTATATTTAAAAAATTATAAACGTTCCATTAATGGGCGCTAGAAGAGGCTCCGGCCGGGCCCGCTGCCCACCGCCGCCTGCGGCTCCGGCCGGACCCACCACCGCCTCGCCCGGCTTCCCCCACTGCCTCCTCGCCTTGGCCGGCCATGGCCGCCCACAGCCTGGCCCGCTGGTTCTCCTTGTGCGCCACGCATGCGCAGAACACACGCATGCGCAGAACACCCGCCAGAGACACGGACGCAGGTACCTTAGGGACACGGACGCAGGTACCTTAGGGTTTTATTCTACAGGATAAAATGTGAAATATATAGGATGCAAAAAGTGGTGGCTAAAACGGGGTATATTGATATACCGAAAATCCGGTTCTTTGTCTGGGTGGTATCGATGCCAATAATTGATGCCACACAGGGAAAAGTGTAAAAGGTTTTACTGCTGCAGTCAAGTAAGGCAAGAGGGGCTACAACGCCCAAATCAAATGCAAGTTCTACAGAGTTTCAAGTAACTATTTATACATTTCTAAGTTCTTTGTTCTACATATCTATGACATAGCAATATATCGAAAGAAAACACTTTAGCAACTACACATGTAGATCAATCTCCATCAGCATCAAACAACAAGCAATTGACACAGCATTGACATACAACAGTCTCCAGAACGCTGTAATTCACAGTTTGTCCTGCCCCTTTTGTTTAGTTCTTTGGCCTTATCTCGCCCAAGTGTCAACTGGTTTGTTATTGGAGAATGCTGGGGCCTCATAGGGCCTCTGTACATTGTTATCTTCCAAGGCTAAGATGTGCCTCCTTGGAGGAGTGAAACTAGCAATTTTAATTTACATTCTAAAGGTTCAGAGACAGCTCTGGTGTGAAGAAAGGAAGTGAAGGGAGGGTCTGTGGGCCCAACTATATTCTAAAGGTAATTAAGCGTTCAATATTTGGTCACGAAATGGTTAGGGTTAGGTTCAGGCCTTGGGCCTGTATGTAGTGTTGTTCTGTGTTAAATGTAGTTTTATGGGAATTGGGGTCCTGGGTTATATCAGACCCCCCTTTGAAGCCAGAATTCCTCCTTACAAGAATTCGCTGCTTCAACATATTCTTGATTCTTTAACAATTCACATAAACTCGTACCTGTAGTTTCCTTCTTTGTTTTTGTTTGTTTTCTGGTTGTTTTACCTTTGTTTTTAGCAGCCTTTTACTATTGTTTTCGTGAGGTATCTGGCAATAAGTGGGTTATGGCTTGTGATATGTACTAAAGAAACGAAACAATCCTATTCTAACCGCAAAGCATAATCAAGATAAGCATTAGGTAAATCATATATGCATGAAAATACTTATAGATATATTCTATAGGTTCCCCCGTTCTCTATATAGCGAGAGGGGCAGGGGCGTAGCTACAATAGGGCAAGGTGAGACAGTTGTCTGGGGGCCCACTACCTTGGGGGGGCCCCCAGAGGCAAGTCACATGACTGACTCCCCCAGCCGCGCACCCGCCCGGGCTTCCTTCAGTTGTATTCATCCTCCGAAACTGATGTGAGTGTTAAGACCTGGAGCTACCAGAACAGCATGTCGTTCTCTAGGACCATTCAATGACTTGCATCGTCCACAATTTACAAAACCTTTAAAAAATAATTTAGGATGATGTTTTATTGTGGCACATGGGAGATTATTTCTTTACTTCATGAGCTGAGTTTCAGTGGGGAGGGGGGCATTTTAAAATCTTGTCTCTGGGCCCACTCCAACCTTGCTACGCCCCTGGAGAGGGGGTATCCTGTGTTGTCACAGAGAGTTGCGTGATGGTATTTTAAAATACCCTAAGTATTCTAAATAAGGTGGTGAGCAGGAGGCATTGTCTTTAGAGCTATATCGAAATCAGAGTTTCTCCTTGCAGAAACTTGTTGCTTTGATTTGTGGTGGATTTTCCATATTCTGCAGGCACCTAATATGCCATCTACAAATGAAGCCACATTTTGAGTGAGACAGCAAGCCATACAAATAACTACAACAAGATAAGCAAGGTATACCCATAACATATCACACCGGGTAATAGGAGGAGTTGTTGGAGGTTTTCCCCCCCAGACACCTGGGTCCTGAGTAAGGGTGCCCACAATGTTGTGCAGGGCTTCACGGGAGGTTTCAATGTGTCCATTTTCTTTATGCATACAGCAGGTTTGATTTAAGAATTTACATGCACATTCCTGGCTAAGCAGAATGGAGTCTAAAGCAAGTTTGTACTGAGCTAGAGCCATCAGAGCTCTTCTGAGACCTATAGGGGTCCTAGAGAGGAATGCAGAATCATTGGCACAGAGCAGGGAGGAAATGCTTCTATCTGCCAGCTTGGGAGAGTGAAAGTCTGGGCTACTAAGGGGTCTCACCATGTCACTGATGTAAAAATTGAAAAGGAACAGGGCCAAGATGCATCCTTGTTTGACTTTCCTCTGTGTCAGGACAGGGTTCATGAGGTGCCCTTGTGGGTTGCTCCTTACCAGGCTGCTTTGGGGGGTGGGGTCAGCCTTACGGATTAGGTGCTTTTGTAACTTGTGCATTAGGGTTTCGTAGGTTGCCAGGGGGGCACGAGTGTGATACTTTGAACTTTAGGATACTCATTAGCATACTCATTTTAAAGTGTCAACTCAATGTGTGGCAGCTGTAAAAAAGGCCAATTCCATGCTAGGGATCATTAGGAAGGGGACTGAAAATAAAACGGCTAATATTATAATGCCCTTATACAAAACTATGGTGCAACCACACTTGGAGTACTGCGTACAATTCTGGTCACCACATCTAAAAAAGGACATTGTTGAACTGGAAAGGTGCAGAAGAGGGCAACCAAGATGATCAGGGGCCTAGAGCACCTTTCTTATGAGGCAAGACTACAACACCTGAAATCATGCATGGTGGGGAGAAAGTGGATAGAGAGAAATTCTTCTCCCTCTCCCATAACACTAGAACCAGGGGTCATCCCATGAAATTGATTGGTGGGAAATCGAACGGAAGTACTTTTTCACACAATGCGTAATCCACTTGTGGAATTCTCTGCCACAAGATGTGGTGACAGCCAACAACCTGGATGGCTTTAAGAGGGGTTTGGATAACTTCATGGAGGAGAGGTCTATCAACGGCTACTAGTTGGAGGGCTATGGGCCACCTCCAGCCTCAAAGGCAGGATGCCTCTGAGTACCAGTTGCAGGGGAGTAACAGAAGGGGAGAGGACACGCCCTCAACTCCTGCCTGTGGCTTCCAGCGGCATCTGGTGGGCCACTGTGTGAAACAGGATGCTGGATTAGATGGGCCTTGGGCCTGATCCAGCAGGGCTGTTCTTATGTTCTTATTACAAGATCAGGACCTCCTCCTCACTTTATGCAGGAAGGGGGCAGACATTTGAACACACATGTGCATGCGCACGTACACACAAACCCCTGCCCCATCGCATTTGATATGGCCATAAGTCCTATTTAAGAGAGGTTCTCAGACCTTTTAAGGAGACTTTTCTTTTTTATACAGCAAATGGAATGGAAAGAAAAGTGCATGAGGAGATGTCTAGGAACTTGGATGGGGTTATATAAATAACCACTACCCTTTTCCTTTCAGCCCTTTCTCTGCTAAAACTCCCAGCCCCAAAAAGCTGCTTTTACCCCCAACTGAGAAAGAAATACACATATTTATATCTCTTCCTCAGTGGGGTACTCCAGAGCAGCTTTGGGAGATTTTTGGCAAAGGAACTGAGAAGCCCCTCTCCTCGTGCATTGGTTTTACTATTCAGTTTAAATCGCAGCAGCAGCACTCTGTGTGTGTGTGTGTCTGTGTGTCTGTGTCTGTGTCTGTATGGCTCCAAAGATAATCAGGACCACACATAACATGTCATACTCAAATATGGTGGTGGGTAGGATTGGATTCTGATGCACCTCTGGCGGTGGGGGCGGGGGGGACATATAGCCTCTTGCCACCTTCTGTCTTCCTTCTCCACCTCCTCCTCCTTCCTGCTCCTTCTCCTGCTCCCTTTCTCCCCTGCATTCTTGTCCTGCCACTTAAATTGGCTGAATGCACTACCCTGACATGGGTTATACATTATTATTATACAGAATTTATATCCTGCTTTTATAGATAATATCTTCACAAATCAACCCTTCTGAAATCTGAAACAATTGTTCTTTTTCCTGCCCTAAGATAAAGGGGAAAATTGTTCCCCCTTTTTAAACATTTCCCCCTATCCTGTGATACTGTTTTTCTCTTGGCTAACCACATCAAGTGCCTGTCTTTATTAGTTGGAGTTGAGAGATGGTGATTTCCAGAACCTCTTGGAGCGCCTCCATTACTTGCACCTTACTCAGTCTTTTCCTGTTGAAACCCAGGAACTTTGAGGAGGAAAATGCTTGGCTGCAAGAGTGGATCCATGAAGAACTTGCCCATGGTGAGGTCTGGCAGAAGCAATATGAATCACTGCTGAGACATCAGAAGGAACTCTGTTCCTTGCTACAAACCAAGAGGTGCGAAGCTTTCAGAGACTCTCCATAGTGTTGTTTTGGAGCTGCGGCTCCCATGATGGGGCTGGAGAGAAAGTGGATATTGAAGGGCCAAACTACATGTTGTTGTTGTTGTTGTTGATATTGTTGTTACATTTATATCCCTTAAACCCATCAGTAACAGGTAGTCTTAAAGCAGGAAGTGCACTGGAAGTATTTATGTATTTTATTTAAAACTAGCCGACCCCCACACAGAGCATCTGTTCACTCTTTGGGGCCGGCTACCTCTCCCCAACCCCCACCTGCCCCAGTCAAGTGCCAAGCCCAGCCTGCCAGGCTGAGTGCCGCGGCTGGGCTGAGTACCGCCATGGCGGCCGGACCTGTCGCCACGTTGCCACCACGTGGCCGGGCCAGGCCCACCGCAACCTCTTCACCCTCCAGCCAGGCTGGGCCCGTCACCACCACCGCGCTGCCAGGCCCGCCGCCCCCACCCCGCCACCTCACATCTGCAGCCAGGCTGGGCCCGCCAGCCGCCACCTTGCATCTGCCCAGCCAGCCAATTCTCCTGGGTGCGCCAGCCAATCAGGCGCTTCCTCAGCCCAGTCAATCAGCTGGGCTGACGGGATGCATTTTCCCTGGCACACCCAGGATATATATATATATATATATATATATATATATATATATATATATATATAACCAAATTAAGTTAAACAAGTTAAAAGACCAGGCTAAAACCACAATCAGAATTACAGTTGTTTTTAAAGTTTTCAGTTATTTAAAAAGCTAAAAACTGAGAATTAAAAAAGCTAACGAACCTACCAGATATAAGCAACAGGTGCAACATTTAAAAGCTTCTTTTAAAAGATGTGTGTTTAGTTGTTTGTAAAAAACCACTGAGGGAGGGAGCATGGTGAAGCTCTTCAGGGAGGATGTTCTAAAGCCCAGGCGCCACAACCAAAAAGCTCCTGTCTAGTCCCCACCAACCAGATCTCTGTTAGTGGCAGGGCCATGAATAGAATAGAGTAAAGTAGTCCTTTTAAACCCCAAAACAGCCATGGGGAGGAGGCAGAGGCGTATCTAGGGAAAATAGCACCTAGGGCAAGCACTGAAATTGCGCCTCCTGTCCAAACATCTGACACCCATCTTTCAGATAACATTACCATATTATCAGCTCAAAAATACAAGTCAAGCTAGTTAATCTTTTAATATTTCAAAAACTATTTAGCAGTGGACATAGCCAGACCAAAAAAAATGCTGGAAAACCACAAATTTCAGTATGCTGGGGCTCATGAAATACCCAAATACTATGTGGAGGTGTACTTGGAAAACTAAACAGAAGCGCCTGCCTAATTGTCTACTGTGCATTGTAGCATCACTATTACATAAGTTTTAAAAATAAATAGAGAATTTGACTTTTCTCAGATACTCTGAAAATGCAGAGTAAATTGTGTCACTGCTTGGAATATATTCTAGTATTTCAGAAAGATAGTGAAAATGAGAGAAAGAGAGCAAGAAACTCCCAGTGGGCCTTAATACTAAGGATTTCACACTGATTCAAAGACAAACCCACCATTAATAGCCATCACATTTAACTCACTTATCACAAGAAGCAAAGTAAGAGCAAATGAATACAATCCTAGCTCATAAGCTTCAGCTCAGTATTCACAAGCCCTGATTCTCTGTACATAGTGCCAAACTGAATATGTGTACAGTGACTTATATTATATTATATTATTATTTTTACCTGTAGCCCCTTTAGGGGGCTTTCTGAAGGCCATGGGGGGAGTCTGCAAAGGCTCCCTCTCCCCCCGCTGGCCTCTAGGGCCTTGCAGGGACCATTTGAGCATTGGCGGTGGCCATTTTAAAAAATATTTTTTAAAAAAAATGGCCACTGAAAACACAATGGCCACTGCGCATGCTCAAATGGCCTCTGCGAGGCCTGGCATGGCCTAGGGCCTCACAGAAGCCATTTGAGCATGTGCAGTGGCCATTTTGTTTTCAGTGGCCATTTCCCCCCCAAAAAGTTAATTTTAAAAAATGTCGCCCCCTTCAAGTGGCGCCCAGGGCACGTGCCCTGCCTGCCCCATCCTAGATACACCCCTGGGAGGAGGGCTGATTTGGTGTGGTGCCACAACATGTGATGGAAGAAGTTAACACTTTTCCTTTTGCCATTTTTTGTGCCAAAAATTGCCTCTCAGATGTAGTAATTCCCCTGGAAGTAGGTATTTGCAGAAATAGTTTGGGAATATGTAGTTTAGTCCTAATGATTATAAAAATCCTCCAGTGGCTGCTTTGAATTTGCAGGATATTGTGTATGTAGATTTCTAATAAAGATGTTCAGCTGCTTGATTCTCAACTCTATCATCCAACAGTGTTCAGCAGCAGTCACATTTCTGGTTGATGCCTATAACTTTTAAACTCTCCTTGCAGACGATTCCCCCCCGCCCCCCATGGTTTCTTCAAAAGGAGAAAACTGCACAATTGCAAAGGACCTTTGTGTATTTTCTTTGGATTATGTGGAGCAGCCACTTGAAGTGGCAAAATGTTCCAGACCGGCTCTACCTGGGATCAGTGTTCCTTCTAAGGCGTGTGCACTTTCTACCCATAGTCTTAAACCCCTGGAGAAGAAGACCCGAGCAATGCAAGAGGAGCTGGAGGAAATCCAGGAGGCCCTGCGGGAGTGCCAGAATCGGAGTCGCCAGCGCCAGCTGCACATCCACAAGCAAGTGAGCCCCTTGGAAGGAAATGCATGGGAGCCCCCATTCTTCCCACACACCCCTCTTCAGACCTGTCCCTCACTCCTTCATACACCCATTTATTATCATCAAGGAAGAGAGGTGTTGCGAACATGATCGCGATGTGTGCAGCTGCATTCATTGAACATGCTGGAACACTGCTAGCTCCATCCCCATTCCTGACAGCTAGGTTGCCACTGCATCCAAGGGCCATCCTCTACCCTTTTTACTGTGCCTGACAGCTGGGTTGCCATTGGGCATGGGGGCCACCCATTGTCCCCCCCCCTCTGCCCAGCCTCTGCTACCTCAGTTGCAAAGGAAAGGGACAGAGACCAAGGAAATGGGGAAAGCTCTCAGTTCTGTCCCTCCCCTTTTCCATTACAATAACATAGAGTGGGGAGGATGGAGACTGACAAAAGTGTGGGTTTCATCTCTTGACCTCTGTGCATCAGCTCCCTGTCCTCTCTAGAACCCCCCACCCATTTCCCCCCTCATTGCCTACATAAAACCCCTTCCTTCCCTGCAGAGGCATACTTAGCCGGGGATCTTGGGGGATTTGGTCCATGGCCTTCTGTCTTGGGGGAGGGGCTCCAAATGTTCTAAGGGGCTTCCCCAGAGCCCCATCGTGCACCGCACTTGCCCCACCGCTGCTCTGTGCCTGCCGCACTGAGGCCGCACCAGTTAACTAACTAAATAAATAATTCAACCGCGGGGATGGTAGCAAATACGCAGGCGGCTGGTGGGGTGTGTGGTTACTCAAGGGGAGACCAAGGCAGAGGTGGAGGCAGCTGCAAGAGCTCTTTCCCTGATCCCGTCTGCCTCCCAAATGACAGATCAGGCCATTTTTGGACCATTTAGGGACTCTCTACACACATGTAGAGAGCCTGAAAATGGCCCAATTTGGGAGGTAGGCAGGCTCAGAGAAGTTGCTCTGGCCGCCGCTTCCACCTCCTCTGCCTTGGTCTCCGCTTGAGTGCCCGCACACCCCTCTGGCTGCTCCCCTCCCCACCATACAGCGGCGGTTGGGGAAAAAAGTTTTTTAAAAGTTTTAACTTGCTCCCGCCCCCCCAAGCGAGGGGGCACCCTCTGAAGCCCTTCTTGTCTGAGCTCCAAAATTACCTAGGTGTGCCCCTGCCTCCCTGCCACCCCATTGTATGCATGCATGGTACTTGTGGGGCACAAGGAGATGTGGACTTGATAACAACATAATTTGCTGCTGTTTTGGAGTGCTGCCAAGCACCTTGGGTAGATGGTAGCCAGGGTACTTTGCTGGGTTTCTGCTCTGCTCTTACTTGTCTTTTTAAAATTAATGTTTTTAGGAGGATTTGTGCACATTCAATCATTTGCCTGCCTGAGAAAGCATGATTAATTAATTTATTAAGTGCCATCAAGTCGGTGTTGACTTTTAGCGACCACATAGATAAATTATCTCCAGGATGATCTGTCTTCAACTTGGCCTTTAAGGTCTCTCACTGTGCATTCCCAGCATACCCAGGAAAGCATACCTGGCAGTAAAATATTGGTATTGTGGGGGTTGTTTTTGCTTGCCCTGTTTTTTTCTTGTTCTCCCCCCACTTTTTTTTTTTTTTTTTTGCTTGAGGAGCATTCATGTCTGGAAGGGTTTCTCAAAATGTTGGCACTGGAACAGGTACTAAGTTGCCATTTTGAGTTGAAGCCACTTGAACCAGGTCACCTTCCCCACTTCTGTCTGCCATTTTGCAGGTTTGTAAAGGTTTGTTTGTTGTTCCAAACAAACCTAACAGCCATAAAACCCAAGATTTACTTCTACTGTATGCTTCCCCAGGAGCATTTCAATAGGAACATAGGAAGCTGCCATATACTGAGTCAGACCACAGGTCCATCTAGCTCAGTATTGTCTTCACAGACTGGCAGCAGCTTCTCCAAGGTTGCAGGCAGGAATCTCTCTCAGGCTTTATCATGAGGTTTTACTGTGAGTTCACATTTACTCCCTCCCCCCGAAAGATGCAAAAAGCTGATTTTTTAAAAACTGCCTGGACATAAATCGGGCTACTCTCTAATGCAGAATGAAAAACCTGAATCGTGTGTGAAGTGCTCCTTGATAGCTCGCAGGGACTTTGGGGTAAATCTGGCCAATATGTGAATGCATGCCCTCCATTCTGAGAAGAAGCGAGCTAAAAGCCCCATCTGGAAAGGCAAAAGGGAGAATGTGCACAAATACTGATATAAAGAATTACAAGCAAGTGTGGACCAGAAACCCATCAAAGTATGTTGATGAACACCTGCCCAAAGGTGAAGCACAGTTGACCCCCTCCAATCCGTAACCCCAAGGAAATGACCCAGAGATGTTATGGCTATAGAAGGCATGCCCAGCAACTGAAGTGTGTGTTTGCTGGCTTGTGCAAATGTGCATTTGTGCAGATACTTTGAGGAAAAGAAAAACATTTTTTAAAAGGGGTGGATTATAAGGCACATATGCCTGGAGAAGAACCCATAAGAAAAAGAACCCCCAATCCACACACCCCCACCCCACCCCCACCTACATTATAGATGTTATGGATGGCTGGTCTGCAGACTCATATAAGCATGCATACAGTGTAAAATAATTTTAAAAGAATAAGAGCGAAAAAAGACAAAAGTAGAAGACAAGAGCAAGCTAGCTAGTGACTCCATGCCAAAAGAAAGTGGACAGCAGAGGTGTGCCTAGGTGTGGAATGGAGAGGGTGTGCCGGGTGGAGCCAGCAGCCAACACTCCCAAATGCAACCCCCAGGCAAGTAGCCACACCTCCAACTCACACTGGATCTCTCCACTTAGCAGCTCCTGCTCTTGCAATATTCCACACTGCTTAAAAGCGCAACTCTTGAAAGATGGTTATTTCATGCATTGAAGGGCTAATCCTCATTTTTAAAAAAGCCAGGAAAGACCATTTGCCATCTGAACACCCCACAACTGTGACCATAGTCAAGGTGGTAGCTATGAAAGAGTGATGGGTAAGCAATGGGAGGGGAAATGGGTGGGGAATTCAAGAGAGGATGGAGGGTGGAGAAAGAGGAAGTCGGGGAAATGAAACCTGTAGTTTTCAAATGTGGAAGCCTCCCTGCGTGGATGGAACAAAGCGGGAGAAAAGCAAAAAGAGAGACTGTGAGTGTGGGCAGGCCTCAGCAACTCCCATTACCATCTATCACTACACATCCCGCAATAAACCTTTTTGTCTGGAAAACCTCTGAGTGACTCAGATCAAACGTCTCTAGTTCAAGACTCGCCTGAACTTGCTAGGTGGCCTTAGGGAAGCCCACAGTCAGCATCAGCACAAGCTCAGCATCAGCACAAGGCAACCTTTGGTGGTTATTGAGAGCCCAAGACCCTGGTGGCAGGGATGGTGGTGATTTACTCATGCCTGTTGGTCCTTTGGGTAGAATTGGGCCCAATTAACAAACAGCCGTTGCTAGCTGGGTTGTCCCTGCTCTCTTTATCTTGATTGCACACGTGAGGTTCTTTCATTCTTGTCTGGCTGTCAGCAGCAACAGCCTATTTCAACATGCCCTTTCCCAACAGGAAAAATCAGTCTCTGAGAAGCAGTTCTTGATCTGGTACTTCTCTTTTCTAAATTACAGGAGAAGGAAAATCAGAGAATGGCTGAGACTGTGAAAGAGCTGGAAAAAAAGGTGAATACTGCAAATGGGGCAAAGTTCCAGCCAGCCAACACAGGTTTCCCTCCCTAATTCAGGACTGCAAGGCCACATTTATACACGTTTATACCCAAATTTAAGATGCCTTTAAATTTAAGGCGACCCCCTTAAAAAATACCTAGTAGGTGACCAGGAGTTGAGCAGTTGCTGGAGCTGTTGGTGAGAGAGAAGTGAGAAAGAAGAAGTAGAAGAAAGCTACAGGGTGCTTTTCCAGATTGATTTGAGACTGTCAGCTCTACAGTGGTAAAATGCTTTGGCTTGGCAGGATCGTATTGAAAATGTATATAAAGGGTAGAAGCCATTTGTTGTACACAGCTACCAGCAGGGGGAGCAGCAGGGGCGTAACTATAATAGGGCAAGGGGAGACAGTTGTCTGGGGGCCCACTGCCTTGGGGGCCCCCCTCAGAGGCAAGTCACATGACTGAATCCCCCAGCCGCGCACCCGCCCGGGCTTCCTTCAGTTGTATTCATCCTCCGAAATTGATGTGAGTGTTATGACCTGGAGCTACCAGAACAGCATGTCTTTCTCTAGTACCATGAAATGACTTGCATAGTCCACAATTAACAAAACCTTAAAAAAAATAAATTTAGGATGCTGTTCTATTGTGGCACATAGGTTTATATCTATAAATTTTGCTATGCTTTTTGTTACCACTATTCAGCCTCATTTAAGATTTCTTTACTTCATGAGCTGTGCTTCAGTGAGGGGTGGCATTTTAAAATCTTGTCTCTGGGCCCACTCCAACCTTGCTACGCCCCGGGGGAGCAGTCTTTTCTAGCCTGCACAAACCTCCTAAGCCCTCCTACAATGGGGAAATACAGAAATACAGTGCAATTCTTGCATTACACATGCAATGTTGTAGCACTGAAACACAAAGATAAAACCTGAAAGAAGGCATCGGAAATGTGAATGGCCTCTTGCTGACAGAGCAGGACTGCGATGTCAAAACACAGGCAGTGCAGAAGCACGCTTAGTGGACACGTAGTGACACTGTTGTAGCGTTCAATTGGGAAAGCGCCCAGAAGCAGCAGAGGAGAAGAAGCAAATACATGAGGGAGAGAGACTTGCCTGTTGATACAATTCTTGTAAAGGGTTTCTGGCAGCAGAGATTAAAGTGTCAGGCCTGACTTTGGTGGGACTGTGGGAAGAGTACCTCTTGAAGTTGGGGAGACTCCCACATGTATAACTGCCGTTTGTTTTGTGTGTGTTGTATTTGTGTGACCAGTTATTTCTTTACTTTACATATGCTTCTTCCTGTTGGCCATCCATTCTGTTGCCCTGCTTGGCAGCTCTCCGTAATTTCTGAAAACGCAGCTGCTGCAAACTCAGTGGCCCAGTCTCAGTTGTCACTAGAGATCCTCAGGCTACTTTCTGAGCAAGTGGAAAGCATTTCCAGGAACTGCAGAAGTGAAGGAAATACAAAGTAACTACTCTTATGCGTGAGCAAGAAAGTGTGAGATGAGAGGCAAGGTGGAGCTTGAGGTTGCCAGATCTGGTTTTTTAAAAGCCAAATTCTGGGTTACGGCCCATTTGACCCACGAGTATACCTCTTAGGTTCTGGAAACAGTCTGGAGTGCATGCTAGTCCTGCTGGATGAGACCAAGGTTCCATTCGTCTACACTGCAGTATCCTGCTTCCATTCATGGCCACTGGCCAGCCAAATGCAAGCCCATGAGCAGAGCATGAAGGCAGCGGCCTTCCCCCATGGTTTTTCCCCAGAACAACTTGATGTTGGGTATACTGCATGGAGGCAAGCATCCACAGATAGACTTCTCCTCCATGAACTTGCCGAGTCCCTTTCAATTAGCTATCTGAATCAGTGGCCATTGCACCACATCTTGTGGCACAGACAGACAGGCCCAAGAGCTCCAGGACCCAATAAGATGAGACAACTGTTAATATTTTTGCTTAGGGAGTCAAAGTGCCAGAGGCAAGACCGGTTGTTGTCTAGCAACTCTTGTCCTGCCTCCCTTGCTTTATCAAGGAGGGCTTGATTTCGGCCCAATTTCTGCGATGTTTCTCTAAGTGATCCTAAAGGGAGATCTTTGAGGATCCCAAGGAAAGCATGCCTAGGACCTGTGCACAATGTACTATTTGCTGTTGTCAATCTATAAAAGGATGCCACAGGAGACTGTGAAACAAGCAATCTCAAGACAGTACAACCCTTATTGTACCCTTATTGAACCCTTATGATTTGAAAATGGCTGCTGGCCTAGGTAAGTGTTCCATGGAACAGCTTCAGAGCACCCATTAATGGAGATTTTTGATTACCGTCCACATAGGTATTCAAGCAACAATTGGAGGAGAAGTCCAACAAGGACATCCTGAAGGAACTGAGGACGGAAGGCAATGAACTGAAGGTGAGGGCTGGATGCTTTGCACAGCTGTATAAGGACCAATCAGTGGGAACCAAACAAGGTGAACCTAGAAGCAATAATAAAATCAAAATGCTCTTTTAGGTCGGGTAAGCTGAATGCTGGGATAAGCAGCCCTGCCTAGCACTTTCTCATATACTCAATGGTCCTTGATGACAATTGTCCTGATTTTCTGGTACTATCCTTGATAAATCATGATCCCTATTTTGCCTTCTAGGAAGATCTTGTGAGTGCCTTTTATGCCAATTTTGTCAATGTGAGTTGCTGGGGCTGCCATTCTACAGGTTTCAGCCTCCTCTCTAAATTTCTGAGTTGGTGGGGGGGGGGGGCAGTTGCATTGTCTCCAGTGAGCATGCATGTAAATGAGTGCCACTTTGCACACTGCAGTTGGTAAAGTTGATTTTGAACTGGATAACATTTTGGGCACAAGCCAGTCCACGATGGGTGCAGCACTCATATCGTGGAATAGTTCCATAGGCTCAAAAGATTCCTTTTCCTCCTCATCACCACCACCACATCTGCATATATTCAGGGAGAGAGCGAGAGAGCGAGAGAGAGATCCTCAGAAGGGAAGGATTAGATGACAATATGGGAGGTGTACAAAGACCTCCTGTACTCCTTAATGGCTTGTAGATGCGGGAAGTGGAAATAAAGTTCTACTGAACTACGGAAATCTTCCCCATACAAGTGCTACACCCATGGTGGACAGGATTGCACCTATTAGATTGTTCTAATGTATCTTTAACAAAGCAAATGTCCTTTTTGATTTAAATATGGACAGGACAAGCTTTTGCAGAGTAAACTGATACAGTGTATAATGGGATGAGAACAGCCTTCAGCAGTGTGTGCTCTTAAGCATCTTAGGTGTGAGATTACAAGAGTATCCTTGCTTTCCTCTAGAAATGTTGGAGGGTATGCCTGCTGCTGCACATGGCTCTGGCCCTGGTGTCTGGGTCAGTCCGCAACATGCTAAGTCATCTAGGAGGAAAGGTCAAGAATTTGAAACTAGTGTCAATTCAGCATTACATTCCCAACTCTAGGCCAGAAGTAGGGCCTAAGGAATAAAGGGCTAAGAGGACAGGTCAGATGGTAGATAGCTGATTCTCTGTATTGAAATTACAGAGGCTATTTCAGAAATATTAACTATATCTCCCCCCCTCCCCTCCACAGAGACACTTGTCTGAATGGGAGACAAAGTGGCAGACAAAGAATGACAGAGTCAGACAGGTAAACTCAAAATGTGTATTGGCTTAAATGTACCCACTTTTCTAATGGTAAAATGAGACAACCTTTTGGTCTCTGGTTCTCATGGAAGTCAGGGCAGGGCTTAATTTTGAAGTCCTCTGCAACCTGTTACATTTGTCAAGGCTCAGCCCCGTGTAGTACTGAATTGATATTTCCTGCTAAAGTCCAGTTATCTCTCAGCAATTTTAATACCTGTAGGAAGATGAGAAGCTATGATGTTATATCCTTCACTTTCTGAGATTAACAAAACTCTATCTCAAATTCCATCAAAGCTAATTTGAATGTACTATAATATAACATTTTCTCAGACTAGGTTACAGGGCTCCAAGTACCCTAATGTAAGTGTAAAGCAGGCTTACACCTTAGGGCTAAGATGGAATTTAAGAGGTCCTCATTGTTGTGAATGGAACCTCAGCAAAAGAATTCTCTTCTTTTGGGGTTTTTTCAGAGGCAGCACCAGATTGAGAAACTGAATGCCACCATTCAAGGATTGTCTCTGATGAGCCAGGTATGTTCCGCCCGCCCACTAAAACCCCAGTTCTGCGGGAAGAAAATAAATGCCATTTACCTGTGTCCCATCAACTATTTCCTGCAGCTGAAGAAAAGCTGGAACCCTATGTGTTTTTTTCTGGCCTGGGAGTTTTCCAGATTACACGCTGCAACATATTCACAATGTATTCGCTAAGTGTTGCCCGTGTTTCCACATCAATGTCGCTGCGTTGTCAGCAGGGTGCCGTTCATATTTCCCATGCCTTGATTTGAATTTTAATGATGTGGTTTTTCCCAACAATGTTGTAAATGCACTGCAGGAAAGTAGCTGCATTTTTCCGTTGTAGGGAGCTTTGCCCCTCATTTTATGCATTGTAGTGTGTTGCAGTATGGACAGTTCTTTGCCCACTCCCTGCCCATACTTGCGTTCTTCACCCCCTTGATGCTGGGAGAGATATAGGCAGGGAGAAATCTTGGCTTTCCCTTCCTTTCCTCCCCACAGATCCCAAACCCCACACCTCCCTCCTCCTCCACTTGTTTCCAATATAACCAGGCTGGAAACTTGTCTTCTGGCAAGATGGAGAGCTGGGACCTCTGCTTTGAAATCACCACCTCCACCCCCAGTACAACTGTGGGCAGTTACTGTGGTGAATGAAAAGGGGTACATGGCATGGGGGGGAGAGGAGAAGCACATCCTTTCATGCTCCCCAGCCACAAAGTTCTCCTCCCCCTGCTTTTGTCCCTCCCACATGTCTGAAAAAGCACATTTTAGGGAAAACAAACAAGGGATTCTTTAAAGGCAAATGCCTGTCTTTTGCGCACTCGTAAGCCACATGAAGTGCTCTCTCTCACTTGTTCGTTCTCAAGTAGTCCCATTGACCGCCACTGAGGCATTCTGGAAGCTGTAGTTTGCAGCTTACATGCCGCATGCACTCCACAGAGACCACCCCCCCCTTTATTCCTTTGGTTCTTTTAACTCAGGGGACTTCACCAGGAAGGTGCCACAGATCCCAAACCCCACACCTCCACTGACACTTGTCTGTCCAGTGGGAAGCCTGCTTGGTTGACAGCCTGCCTCCTTACCTGCAGAGGATGGAGATGGACCAATGAGGATTTGGGTGTGCATGTGAATGTCTCCCCCACTTCCGCACGTGTTAACCAGGGGGATTAAACCCTGCCCTGGAGGGTCCAGCCTCAGTCTTTCCAAGTGTCTGATCACTCTCCCCACCTTTTTTATTTTTCTGTGGTTAATGTTTGTGCAAAACTGGAAGTATGCAAGACAAAGTTAAACTTTTTGTTTTGGAACAGTGCTCCCCCCTGCTGGCAGATTAGCACAATGCAGCTGAGAAGTTACCAAAAAAAACCCCACAAAAAAACCCCACATCACCCGCTGCCCCCCGCAACTCCATTGGCCCAAATGGAGCAGGAGGTGGGGCAGATAAACATGTTTCAAGGAGAGTATGGACAGTTCTGCCTTGAAAACATGTTGCAATGGATGGAAAATATGAATGGCCATCAGCCTACAACAAAGCATTGAATAACGCTTTACTCTTGGTTTTAAACGGTTCCACTATTCCGTCACACTTTGCAACACTTTACGCATTGCAAAATCTCGTAGTCTAGAAAACACCCTGGAGAACTTCAACAGGGAAGCCAGGTAGAGATGTCCCTACCATCTCTGCCAATAACAGGGGTGCATACTGTATACAACTGGATTCTCTTCCACTCCAATTAATGGTTACTGTAGTGAAGAGCTTGCAGTCTGAATTGGGGTATGGAGAGTAGGGATCTCTAAAACACAAACTGATGGCAGGTTTTCCCCCTCCCCCTTTCTCCGTTTCTAAAAACCCTCCCCTAAGGAGCTGCACAAAAGCATCATCTTCATGGAAGACCGTGTGATGGAAGCTCAGCAGGAAGCAGTGCTGTAAGGATGACCCAATAAATACATCTTTCTGGTTGGTTGTGCTGGGGCAGAGGTGCAAGTGGACCTGATGAGTTGAACTGCTTAACCAGCATGATTTGAGGCCTGGGTTCAAATCCCAGCTCAGCTATGATCTGGTTGGCCAAAAGCGGCAGTCTTTTGAACTCAGTCCCCCATCTGTAAAATGGGAATAAAAAGAACAGGCGTCAGAAGATTGTTGAATGAGATACCTTGGTAATATGGGCCACAAACTATGCTTTTTTTAAAAAAGGCAAGCAGACATCATCATGTGACTTTTAGTGTTAGTGTGCTTCCTTCACATTTTTGTATTTGAAAATATGAAGTCCCAGACTAGTTTTGAGCAGCAGGGAAATGCTTGACTAACAAGCAGAAGGTTGCCAATCCTAATCCCCACTGGTACTATATTGGGCAGTAGCGATATAGGAAGATGCTGAAAGGCATCATCTCATACTGTGCGGGAGGAGGCAATAGTAAACCCCTCCTGTATTCTACAAAAGAAAACCACAGGGCTCTGTGGGCACCAGGAGTCAAAATCGACACGATGGCACACTTTACCTTTACAGCTGGCAATGTCTACCTGGAAGAAGCACATTGTTAGAAAGAAAGAGATTCCCACTTTTTTTGTAGACAAGTCAGCCTCACACACACACTCTTGGGTCCTCAAAGCTGTAACATTCTCCTTGGAATCCAAAGTGGATCAGGGGATAAAGTGCACTCAAATTTGGGGCTTGTAAGTCATTTTTGCTTTTGAAGCACCATCTTGCCTTCTGCTTTGTTTCTGTTATAAGCAGGCTAGAGAGCTGGTCTTGTGATGGTGAACATGAATGGTCGACCTCCTTTGCTAAGGAGGTTTCATCTTGGTTTGCTTGGGGCCGTAGCTCAGTGATAGAGCACCTGCTTGGTCCTAGGTTCATTCTCTGGCATCTCCAGGTAGGGCTGGGAAAGACTCCTGCCTGAAACCTTGGAGAGCCGCTGCCAGTCAGAGTAGACAATATTGTGCTAGATGCAGAGGTGGAGTGGATGCACAGGGATGGTGCACCGGTACGTTTTGGCTTCTCCGGCTGTTGGGGTGGCCATGGGGACTGTCATGGAGAGCACCTGCACTTCTGAATTGGCAACTACATCACTGGCTAGATGGATCAATGGTCTGTCTTGGTATAAGGCAGCTTCATAATTTTGCTATTGAGTGTTGTGTTCTGTTTCAGCTTGCAGAAAGAGGCATCTTCTGGACAGGCAGAGAATTCAACAGGGAGCACCCTTTGGGAGGAACGAGCATGTGATCAGATGGTATGAGAGGCTTGAAGGATTTGGGCAAGGTGGAATAATCTGGGGTACAAGGGAGGGTGGATCAATATATGGTTGTGTGGCATATATGGCCATGTGAAATGTCTCCAGGCAGCAAGATAGTATGATCCCTGAGGCTCAAATAGAACGTAGGGGAGAAAGGAAACTTGCTGTCAATACCGCAGAAGCCTTTCCCAGGAATCAGGTAGTACTCCTGTTGCTGCACAGAACTGGGTAATCAAACTTAGATTTGGATGACCATCCTTGCTGTGTTTCTTCCTATTTGATCACCACCTCACTATTTGGCTCCAGAAAGAGGGTGTGATAATGCAGGAGGATAGTGTTATCTTCTCCAAAACTACCCTGCATCTACTTTCTTTGAAATGAATGGAGGCTGCACGGAACATATCCTTAATGGATCACTTACACCTCACAGTTGGCTTTTTGTGTCCTCCCAGAAGAGACTTCCATGTCTGGAACCAGACAGAACCAATTCCAAGGAGCAACTCCCTACCAGGTGAGTGGATGATTGGAAGGATTAGAGCCTGATAGGATAGGAGTGGGAAGGCACAAAGCAGAGGTTTGGGATGGGGATAATAAGAGAGATAGATCAATGGTTTTCAAGCCGTGTTCTATGGAAGCCAGCATTTTTTGAGAAACACTGGGATTCTTCAACGTAGTCTCTGTCTTTTACACTTCTGGGCTTTGCGCTTGTGCAGAGACCATGTCAGCATCTTCCAAGCTCCATCTCCTGCTTTTGGTGGGAACCCCAACCCCAGCCACTATATGCAGCTGCACCTCTCCTCATCCCCTCAGGCTTTCGTCGTCTGCGCTTCAGTAGAACTTCGTTAGAGACTTCTAGCTTCAACAATGAGTAGAAAGGAAAGTTTGTCTCTTCTATTTTGTTTCTCCTGCTATTTATTTTCCTTTTCATGCCTTTACTTTTTCTTTTCAGGTAGTTTTGTTTAATATTGGTATTTTTATTTCTTTTGGTTTAACCCCCCGCCCCCAATATGTGCTCCACTCCCGGATGGAATGGAGTGTTGAGGCCCATGAGGCCTTTCATATTTCTTATGCCAGACACAAAACTTTAAAAAGTGTGTCCACTGCGGAGCCAAAATACCTTCCCTTGACACACGTCTGCTTTGTTTAGGGGAGTCCCATGTAGTTGAGACCTGCTCTCTGCCAGAAATTTACACTCGGGAAATGTAGACTTGGGGAAACAGGGCTTCTTGCCTGTGCGCCACGCTGTGGGAATTGGCTCTTCACTCTTCTGAGGCGTTACCTTTTAAAAAGTCACTAAAATGGCTTCAGCTTTGGGATCTGGAACTATTGCACTGGCCCCTAAATCATCTGACATGCCTTCAGTACTACTACCAGATGCGATACTTGAGCCTGTAGAGTCTGGGGATTCAGCCACTGTTGCAATGCCGGCACCATTGTCCTTGCCGACCCCTTCACCTTAGGGAGTGACTTCTGTTGCCTCGACTCCAGCTTTGACTTTGAAAAAGAAGAAGTTTATCATCATTATGGAAACAACAGCCGACCCCTTCACCTTCGGGAGCCTTACACTGGATAAAAGGGATGCTAACTCTACGTGGCTCCCTAGAAGGCATTCACCTCCTATTAGATGCATTGGACAGTCTCTCACTCGGGATCGAGATGAGCATTGGGACAGTAGAGAACGCTCCTTGGAGCACCACGAGCTAAAGGATTGGGACTGTTGCCACCATTCTTATGGAAACCGCTATCGGGATACCTCCCCTAGGGGATTGATGTATTCATTTCCGTAGGGAGTGGCGTCGGGATGAAAGGACCTTTAAACAGTCTAGGTCTACTGAGAACTACTACTATTTGGAACCTGGTAGGTTCTGTTACGAGCCTTGGCACCATGATGAGTACTATGACTGGGGGCATGTGGATTGCCATAGTTATTGATGTCCTAGCCCCTCGCATTCACAAGGAAGACCTCGCTCCCACTTTCAGGAATGCTCAAGAGAGAAGACACCCCCTTCTAAGGAGACTGTGGAGGTTGCTAGTACCTACAAAAGCTCCTTCAGTACCAAATCCAATTGACCAACATACTGCACATCCTCCTGCCCAACCCTTGCCTGAGGAGCCTACTGGGCCTTCGGAGAATGATCCTGTGTTTGATGAATCTACGGAGGAGGAAGATGAAAGGGAGGATGCAGATGCTCATTCTCCAGACTCTGACCTTACATCATTGGGCTCCTCCCCACAGGACCTTACTTTGGACTCTATTCACCTTTAGAAGACCTTAAGCAATATTCTGCTTATGTTTCCTGGATAGTCTCTGGGGATGGCCTCTGGGGGTCAGCCTTGATGTACAACAAAAAGGGGTCTTAGACATGTTGTTTGGATTGATTGATGCGGAAGCTAGAGTTCCTGCTTCCCAACCTCTAAACATGGCCTTCTTGGAAGTTATGCATAGTCACTGGAAAAAATCTTCAACATTATCTCAGCCCACCCAGAGGCTAGGAAACTTCTATAAGGTACAAACGCATGAGGAATGTGCTGCCTTCCTACAAAGCCACCCAATGCCGAACTCCATTGTAGTCGAGGCATTCCTCACCAGGTCAAAGGGTTGCACTCATGCTAACCCCAGGGATAAGGAGGGTTGGAAGCTTGACTCCTTTGGGAGATGCCTTTACTCTGCGTCTACTTTGCACTTGAGAACCACAAATTACCAGTCTTATAACGCCTGTTACAATCATTTTCTTGTGGGAAAAGGTTGCTCCCTTTCTGGATATCTTACCCTAGGATAAAAAAAGATCTGGTGAAGATCTTTCTGAAAGAAGCATTTCAAGTGGCGCAACAAGAACTTTACTCTGCTAGACATTCAGTGGAATGTGCAGCCAAAGTGATGGCCACCTCCATTCCCATCAGGAGACATGCCTGGCTAAGTCCTCGGGCCTGACCTATGAAGCCCGAGCTAGAATCGAGGACCTTCCCTTCGAGGGCCAGGCCCTTTTTGCAGAAAAGACTGATAAGATACTGCAAAAGATGTGAAGCACCATGAAGTCCATGTCCTTTCAAACCAATACATCCAGACCACAAAAGCAGTCAAGGCAGCCTTCCTACCAGCCTTCTATGACTTCTTCTCAGCAGTCATCTGCAGATCGTTCCTTTCATACTAACAGATTCCAGCCCAGATTTAAGCTTAATTACCAATCTAACAAGTCCACTTTGCAAAAGCAGAGGCCATCAACTTTCCCAAAGGAGCAATGACTCCAGCCTTTGGACTTCCAGAATGCATATGGCCCCATTTGCCACAGCATAGGATGAGGTAACGATGGACCAATAGGTCCTTAACATCATGCACCTCAGTAACACTTTAGAATTCTGCCAGATAGCTACCTCCTCCGGCAAGGTTGATCACTACATCTTCGACTACTATCCTAGTGGAGGAGGTCTCCTCCCTCCTCCTAAAGGTTGCGATAGAGAAGGTCTCCAATGTGCAAACCACCAGGTTCTATTCTTGGTACTTTACAGTTCCAAAACCAGATGGGGGTCTCCACTCTATTCTGGATCTCGGAGAACTCAACAAATGCATCACCTACAGACATATTTGTATGCTGTTGTTGCCAACCATCCTCTCGCTACTGGATCAGAATGTGGATGGTTTCTTTGGACCTTTGAGATGCCTACTACCACATTTTCATCCACCCTCAGCAACGCCGTTTCCTGAGATTCAAGATAGGTGGAAACACCTACAAATTCAAGGCCCTTCCCTTTGGTCTGACTTCAGCCCCAATGGGCTTTACAAAATGTATGGCTCTGGTCGTGGTGTTCCTTCAAGAGCAGGGAGTCCAAATATTTCCCTATATGGACTGGCTAAGTGGCGGATTCTCTGAGGGCAACATTGGACATTCTTCATACCACCATAGACACATTGGAGTCCCTCAGACTACAGATCAGCTTTACAAAATCTCATCTGAATTCCATCAGGTGGATCCAATTTATAGGACTCATCTTCAATACCCACCGGGAAAAGGTTTTTCTATGTACTCTTGTATCCACACCATCACCAGGCTAGCAAGTGCCTTACTCAGGGAAAGACTGCAGAAAGTAAAGAGAGTGCAATGCCTCCTGGGACACATGGTGGCAACAACCTATGTTCTTTTTCATGCTCATCTCAGGATGCACATCCTTCAACGATGGTACCTTGATCTGTCCAACCTGCATCAAGACTTGGATCTCAAGCTTCTCCATCCTTCAGAGCATGCGTGTGATGCGGTTGGTGGATCATCTCTCTGCATCTTACAGTGCGCTCTACATCTTATCTATTTCATCCTCCTCTTCTGATAGCGGCCATCTCATTGGAAATAACCTGGTCATTATTACCCAGAAGTGTAAAAGACAGGGACCACATTGAAGAACAACAGGTTGCTTACCTGTAACTTTGGTTCTCCTAGTAGTCATCTGTCCTTTTACATGCCCTCCAATCTTCCCCACTGAAGGCGGACTCTGTGATTGAGGGGATGAATGACTGAGGGGATATGTGGCACAGCCACATATAGCAGCTGGGGGTGGAGTTCTCACCAAAAGCAGGAGATGGAACTTGGAAGATTCAGATGTGGTCTCTGCACAAGTGCAAAGCCCAGAAGTGTAAAAGGACAGTTGACCACTAGAAGAACCAAAGTTACAGGTAAGCAACCTGTTGTTCCTCTGAGAAGATCAGTAATGGAGGACAAACTTCCTTGAAAGAAACATGGATAAGAGATGAAAACTGCCTTGATCACCCTGATGGATGACCTATGCCAGGAGTGTGACTCTGTTGATTCTCTTGATCATCAGTGGCTTTCGATACCATCGACTAGTCGGAGGGCTATAGGCCACCTCCAGCCTCAAAGGCAGGATGCCTCTGAGTACCAGTTGCAGGGGAGTAACAGCAGGAGAGAGGGCATGCCCTCAACTCCTGCTGTGGGCTCCCAGTGGCATCTGGCGGGCCACTGTGTGAAACAGAATGCTGGACTAAATGGGCCTTGGGCCTGATCCAGCAGGGCTGTTCTTATGTTCTTAACTATGGTATCCTTCTGGGTTGTTTCTTTGGGCTGGGACTTGAGAGCATAGTATACAGTGGCTCTGCTCTTACCTGGAGAGACCTTCTCTGAGGGTGGTGCTGGGGGATGCCTGCCCTACCCTTTGGCCTTTAGCCTTTAGCCTATGGGGTGTTGCAGGGATCCATTATGTTCCCTATGCATCACTGGGAGAGGTCATCCATGGGTATGGGCTGCGGAGTAATCAATATGCAGATAACATCCAGCTCTACCCATCATTTAAGTCAGCAGATACCAGGGAGGCAGTGGATGTTCCGAACTGGGGTTTGGAGGTTGTTCTGGGCTGGGTGGAGGCAAACAAGCTGAAACTTAATCCAGATAAGATGGGAGTGCTCTGAGTTAGTAAAACTAATTGCAGTAAATGTGGGATGATGCCCCCCCCGCCTAAGAGATTAAGAGAGAAGGTTTGCAACTTGGGGGGTGCTCCTAGACCCAATGTTGTCCTTGGAGGCCCTGGTGGAGGTGGTGTGCAGGAGCTTCTTTTACCAGCAACAAAATGCCTTAAGGTATGCCAGCTGCGGCCTTATTTGGATAAGTTGGACCTGACCTCAGTCACTCAAGCATTACTGATATCACTCACTTGTACCTTGGGGCTGCCCTAGAAGCTGGTTCTGATTAGTACCACAAGGATGATCAAGAGCACTAGTCATTTCATGAGTATTACACCCTTCCTGTGGCAGCTTCACTGGTTATCAGTTTGCTTCTGGGCTGATTCAAAGTGCTGGTCTTGATCTTGAAACCCAACATGGTTTGGGGCTGGGGCATCTATCACTCTACATCTGCCCATATGAACCTCTGTTCTGCTTGCAGCCCTGCCATTGACTGACATCTGGTTGGCAGGAACTGGTTGTGACCCATCGGCTTTGGAATGCCTTCTCAGACAAGCTTCACCATGTCCCCTCAGGGCTTAAAAAACAACAACTTGAAGACCCATCTTTTTAGAAAAAATTTCTATTCTTTGTTTCTAGTAGGTTTTTAATTTGTAATTGTAGGGGATTAAAGCCTTTGTCTCAGAGCAGCTCATGTGAGGATAAAAATGTTGAATCATCCCTGGCGAGCTTCCTGGCTGGGCTTCTCATAAAACTAATCTATATTTCCAGTAGAATTAAAATGCTGCCACCACCACCCCTCTTATCAACAGAGCTTGAACCTTCCTGGGCTTGGGGTGGAATCCCAGGGAAAATTCTTATTTTGCTATTGGATAAGTACAAAAACCTTCCACGTGCAGGCCTACTTGTGATGAGAAAACTGATAGCTGCTGAGCGCTTGAGGATGTTTACACCAGAGAAACTCCCCCTTTGCCCCCCTCTTCCTGAGTTAAAAACCAATTCTGAGAGGCTTGTAAAAAGAAAAGAACAAAAAAAGTTTTATTCAATTACTATAGACTTCTTCCATCTGAGGCTTCTAGCTTTCTTGGATACACTCAAAAATACTTAGTAGGTTACAAAAATAAGTTTTCTTAGGCTTCAGTTTAGGTTGCATTTAAGTATGCTTAGATGTTTATAGAGTCTTTTGCAATGCCCTGGTTGGGTTGTTGAGCATAGGCTAGTGTTTCTTATTTTAATTATGTTGCAGGCTAACTATAATAGAACAGTATCAGGGATATGCAGAGTACACACACACACACACACACACACACACACAGAAATTAAAATTCCTAACGCACAGTCTGACTAAACAAACTTCTCTATGCTGAATTCCCTTTTCCTTGAAAATTCACTCTGGATAAGAATCAAGCTTCTTGCAATCCTGTCTTTCAAGAATTTGCAGAGTTCCTTGGTGAGAGAAATCTTCGTGCTGTCCTCTGCCATGGGGGAGCAAACTCCATGCCCCTCACTAAAGCCTTTCTACATACGCTTCTCTCCAACAAAGACCACCCTTCTTGTTCCCAGAATTCCCAGCAACCGCTTTCTAGGTCCCACCCACCTGGTGTACCAATTGGCTGCCCTGGAGTTCACTAGCCTGTCAGTCGAGACAAGGGTTGACTATCTTAACTCTTTAGAGGGAGGGGAGCCTGATCATTACAGTAATTGTGGTTGTAATTGGATCTTGTTTTTAACTTAATTTTCTTAATTTTATATTGTTTTATTAGTTTCATTGTTTTTGTGAACCACCTCGAACTGTATTGCAAGGGAGGGGCGGGATACAAATATTTCAAATAAACCAATAAACAAAGGCTGCATTTAATTGCTTTAGTGGATTTAATTTGTTTTGTTTTAACAATTTGTAAACCACCCAGAGACTGGAGTTTGGGGCAGTCTAAAAATGTACTAAATACATACTGTCTCCTGTGAGGAAGTTTATGTTCTAGGCAACATGCTTAGCTCATGTAGGGTGATGGTAAGGCTCAAGAGTTCTGGCCAAACAGCACTCTATGTGATCTGAGCTTACACCTTGGAGCACTTCTCAGAATCCTCTGCAATATGCGGGAGTTCCTTGGCAGACAAACTGATATGGAAGATAGTTTGAAAACCAGTGTTCATTTTCTCCCTCTTTCTTGCAGGCTCCCCCTTCGCCCAACTTTCTGGTCTGCCTGGAGCCTGCTCTGGACATTCGCTAAGGTCTTGCTCCTGATCCTGCTGTTGCTTCTGGCCTTCTGCTTCCTTCGTTACTTCTTCTCCAGCCAGCCCTGTCCTCCTCTCCATTCAGTTCCTCTGCTCTATGTCCAACCCAAGGGACTCCTGCCCCCTTTAGCTTCATGAAGCCATTTTATGCTAGAGGATATTGAAATACCCTCTAATAAAGTTTAATAATAAGCAACGGAACTTGTCTCCCTGAAATCCAGTCCCCTGTGAGGGGATGTGTTCCCTATCTGTGAAGTTATACTTCTGCTGTTACTGTTGTGATCAAAGTGCATAACCATAGGGATGTAAGAGCAGGAATTGTCTTTCAGTAGTGCTGTTGAAATCGGGAACCAATTTAAGCCTGATGTAGACAGAGAAAGTACCTTGGAAGGGAAAGGAGGCCAAAGACCTTTCAAAGGGGCTACTCTCAGATATAACTGCAAGCTTTCCCAAACCAAAGGGGATGGAACACATGCACCATCAACTGAGCAGGGTTTCAGACATCTAGGAAACAAAACCAAATTAAAAAGAATAACCAGGGGAGGATATGTCATAGTATAAACCAGGGATTCTCGACATTGGGTCCCCAGATGTTATTGGACTTCAACTCCCATAATCCCCAACCAAAGGCCACTGGCAGGGGCGTAGCTAGGGGAGAGGGGACCTGTGTTCATCCCTCTCTCTGGTGGCTCCCCAGAGTGAAGGAGATAATGAAGGAAATAGGGAGAGATGGACCTGGAGGGCCCTCAGGAGGTGGGGGCCCATGTTCTTTGAACCCTTTCGCTCAATTATAGCTACGCCCCTGGCCACTGGGGCTGGGGATTATGGGAGTTAAAGTCCAATAACATCTGGGGACCCAACGTTGAGAATCCCTGGTATAAACATGCGATGGTATAAGCATGAGAACAGTTGTGATGGTATCAGGAAGGTGTTGGCATTAAAAATGGAGGAAAATTATAGATTTCACTCTCATCTACCAAGGCATGGCCAGAACCACAGCAGAGGAATAGTGAGAGGAATTATTAGGTTCTCCAGACCTGTCTGACCTACAGGGAAAACAGAAACATTACTAAATTGCAAACACACACAAAGTTGATTTTTCTTATCCAAAGATTCCAGTTACAGAAGCCTGTAGCATAAATTCAGTTGCTTTTCAAGCTAGCTGAATGTGACCAGACCTTAGGAATACACTCGGGTTCCCTACAAAGAGCTGCAACCATTACCCAAATTGTCGTCCTGTTTTATGCTCCTTTCCTTCATCGGAACCCTTATCAGAAGATGGTACAGCTTGCTAATGGTTTGGTGATTGGCTCTGGTTCAGGTTCCTCCCTCCTAGCATACCCCCTAACTGGCTATCCCTGTTGTCCATGAGCTCAGTTCCTGTTTTACATCATAGCCCCTCTGCTAATACCCAAGCACATCTCTTTTTTTTTTTTTTGGCTCCATGTTACCTGTGCAATACCTGCAGGTTTTTGTTTTTCTGTGACTGTGGAAGTCCCTCAGTTCCAAACTACTGTGTTGTATATACCCTAACCGGCATATACTTTGCGCACAGTGATTACCTTACTGCAAGTGTTGTGAAGTCAGTGCTTGGAACAGCTTGTGATGAACAGTTACAGCGTGCTGACAAGGATCAAGAGACAGAAGGCCTCTTTCTTTAAAGCATGGGTTCTTAGGCCAAGTTGAGCTAATCTCTTATTAATACTATTATCCATTTCATCAATTTTTCTTTAATTCATTCTAAAAAAGCCAAGGGTCAAAAATAAGTGAAGACATTTGGAAAAAGAGACCATGAATCGAATGTTTGCTGAGTTACCAGCAAAGTTAATTTTAATCCGCAATAAATCAACAACTGGGCTGTAGCCAGCATGTGCTTGTACTGTGGGAGTCCGGCTCCTTCAGGGATATTCCAGGCCCCTTTCCTGAATTTTTAGCTTTTATTAAAATAAAATTAATCTCTACCCCTTTTACATGTAGAGATCTGTAAAGAGATGGTACAAGCAGGATTCTTTCATTTTTCAGTAAGTGCCAAATGCTAGGAGCAAGTTTGCCCTGGAGTGCCTGGGCAGTTTTGAAATCTGATAATATTTAAAATGTATTTAGTTAATACTTAATACAATCAGTTTGTAATGTATTAATACAATACATCCGGCGGGATGTGAAGCAAAACAAGGGGTGGGGGTGGGGGAAAGCTTGGCATGATAGAAAAGTCCCAACATCTGAAATTTCTATGCGCGTTTATTTTATTTATTTATTTAACATTTATATCCTGCTGTTCCTCTGAAGAGCTCAGATAATCTACATGCTTATTTTTATCCTCACAACAACCCCGTGAGGTAAGTTAGGCGGAGAGATACATGACTGGCACAGAGTCACCCAGTGGGTTTCATTGTTGAATGGGGATTCGAACTCCCGACTTCCCGGAAATAGTCCAACACTCTAACCACAAACTGCATCTAAAGGTAAAGTGTGCCATCAAGTCAATTTCGGCTCCTGGCGCCCACAGAGCCCTGTGGTTTTCTTTAGTAGAATACAGGAGGGGTTTACCATTGCCTCCTCCCGCGCAGTCTGAGTGGATGCATCGTTAGCATCTTCCTATATCGCTGCTGCCCGATATAGTCTGCATCTAGCAGAGGCTAATCTAATCAAGTGTCTGCACCACATCTATGGGAGTTCTGCCTACAGCCTCTCGCTTCCTAACTGCTGCCTCCCTCCCCGCGTCCTGTTTCTTAGTCCCCTCCCCTGAGCCTTCTTTAACTAGTCTGCTGCTTCAGCTTACCTACCCCCTCCCGCGACGAGACTGCTGCATTCTGACTACAAAAAGAGTCAAAGGACGCGTTATGTGCGCCGTTTACTCCTTGCACGGTTGCTTTTTCTGCTAACAATGGGGCGGGGGCTAGTCGGTCGAGGACAAGGCTGCTGAGAGACCTTAACACTCTCCTACTGCTGCCGGCCTCCCTCGCTCCTGCTTCTGTTTTCCGAGTGACCACGCGCGCGTGGTCACACCTCCCGAACGCTGAGGCCGCCGCAGACACATTCCTCGCCAGATCCAGCAGCCCGGAGTTCTGCCAGGCGCGCCCTGCCCTGCCGGCACCGCGAGGGGGTGTGTGTGTGTGGCAAGGGCAAGAGGCAGGGAGGGGCCAAGTGCACGTGATTCTTCCCCCAGCCCCACTGTCTTTTGGGGAAGTTGGGCTGGGCGGAGGAGGTTCTTTGTAAGCTCTCCAGTCAGCTTCTTCCTACGCAGGCTGAGTCGGCGGTGGGAGCCTCGCAGAGCCCGGTAAGGCGTCTCATGCAGTGAAGGGGAGCCGCTTGGAGGAGTTCGCGCTCCGAGGGCCTCACCTGCGGCTCTGTCCCCGCGCGGGGGGTGGAGTGAGTCCTTCCCGCTGCTGCTGCTGCTGCGCATTCCCGAGCGGCGTAACTCGGAGCCTGCCATGCCCTCTTCCTAGTGCCAAGTGTCCGCCTGTCAGTCGATGATGGAGCGAGAATGGCCAGTGAACGAAGCGGGAGGGGGGTGGGTGCGCGGGCATTGGAGAGGAGGCTTCGTCTCCTGTGCTGCTGGTGTGCTTGAGTCTCCCAACCCAAACCGCGTCCTCCTCCTTCCTCGGCTAGTTCTTCTCCCTGCTCCCGCTGGTCGACCTGCACATGCCCAGAGGCTCTCTCTTCATCAGTTGCCCGGCTGAGGAGCGAAGATCCCTAGCTCAGACTTATTTGGCCTTTTCTCCCTCCGAGTCTTACTGTGGGCTGTAGCTGGTTTCCAGGTCCAGATTGCAGTTCTTCGTTCCTTGTTTAATTCCACAGGTGCACTGCCTCTTTAAAAAGTCCTAATCGGAGGTGGGTTTGACAGTGGTTAGTTACTACTTGGTATATACAGTGGTCCCTCGACTTACAAACTACTCGACATAAGTATTTTTCGAGTTACAAACGGCAGTTTTAGATCCGGTTTTAGATGTGGTTTTTTCGACTTACAAATTTTTAGATGGGGTTTCCTCGACTTACGAATTTTACATGCGGTTTCCTTGACTTGCCTGCCTGTTTACTGCCTGTTTATTCTTGAAAAGAAATGTTCCTGTGCAGTTTGCAAGCCTTACTGGGGGTCTGGGTCTTTTTTCTAGGCTCCGGAACGCATTAATCTGTTCCCAATGCATTCCTATGGGAAACCGCTTTTCGACTTACGAACTTTTCGACTTACAAATGTGCATTCGGAACGGATTAATTTCGTAAGTAGAGGGACCACTGTAAATGGTATATTGGTACTACTTGGTATATAAATGTAAGTGCTACTTGGTGAAAGAGGCAGGCTGTAAAGGCTTAGGGGGACAGTTCTTCCATGTAGACCTGTTGCTGCAAGGTGGGTCAACTTCTACCAACCAGTGAATGATAAAACACTGTATTTGAGGGCTCTTGCCTGCTGTTGATGCTGAGGGTGGGGTGGAACCTAGGAAGCTGCCTTATACTGAGTCAGGCCATTGGTCCAGCAGTATTGTCTACCCTGGCAGGCAGTGGCTCTTCAAGGTTTCAGGCAGGAGTCTTTCTCCGCCTACCTGGAGATGCCAGGGATTGAACCTGGGTCTTTCTACATGCAGGCATAAGCTCTACCACTGAATTAGGGGCCCCATCTGGGTGGTTAGAAGAGAAGAATGTGGAACAGAGCATATTAGAAAGAAAATTACTCTGACAACAATTAGCTAATACGAGCCAGTTCCTCTTTCCCCATCTCCTGAGTCTGTTGGGTAAGTAAAGGGCTGGAGGCTTCTTCTGAATAGCGGAAATTCAGAGAGAGGCCCTGGAATAACCCTGAGGGTGCAGGGCTTTCCTTGTGGCTACTACTCAGCCCACCTGTCATTGCTGTGTCTGTTTTCCTTGCAGGGACTCCGACAGCGGCCTCATGCTGCCCATCCTGCTCTTCTCTGTGGCCCTCGACACAGTCCAGGGGGGCATTTCCTGCTATGACGACTCCGGGCAGCCTGTGGACTGGTGCGTCTCCATTACACTCAGTTCCTTTCCCACTGCTCTTCTTGGGTTTCCTGCTTCTGCTTCCTCCTTTGTTGCAAATAGCAGCTTTGGGGTGGCGGCCTTAGCAAATGGCACAGCATGCAGAGTCAGCCCAGGGATTTCTGGGGCCCTAGGCGAAGCCTGGTTCTGAAGCCCCTGCCCCCCTCTGCCTGCATGCACGCCCCTGCCCTCTTCACCCATGCAGGCGGGCAGTCCCTGTTGCCCACCCGGCCACCCACTCTCCTCGCTGGTCTGCCTCCGCCTGCCACTCCTTCTGTGGCATGTTATAATGCCATCACAGCACAACACAACAGTGTCATTATAATGTGTTGTAGCAGGCTAGCTGCCCATTATAATATGTTGTGGCAGGCTGGTGTGGAGGCAGCCAAAAAACAGAGCAAGTGGGCAGGCAACCGGGATGGGGAGTGCTTGCTTACACTCTCACTCACCCACTCACCCATCCACCCACCCACCCACTCATTCATGGGAGGTGCCTGCCTGCAGGGGCACCCATGTGGGCGAAGGGGGCAGGCGGCCGCACCTGCCACTGCCCCTGCTAAATGCTCTCCTTGTCCTCCTTTTCGCTGCAGCTGTCAGTGTTGGGATGGCAGGCAAGCACCTGCGCCCCAATGGTCTATACGTTTGGCTCATGGGGTGGCACGTGACTCTGCTTGGTGGCCTAGGCGACTGCCTATTTTACTTAATGGATGGGCTGGCCCTGACAGTGTGAAAAGGTTAACCTTCTTCCCTGCATTCTGCAATTCCAGTCTGGATTAGGAACTCCTGCAGCTGTATTTGAGAGAGAGAAAGAGAGAGATTACTCGATTTACTGTATGTACCTGAATCTAAGACTAGGATCCAAGGCTGTTTCCAAGTATTTTGATCTCAAGTAAATGCAGGTATAACCTTGCTTACCCCTCCCGCCTCTTCGGCCCCCTCCAGCGCCCATAATTTAACTTAAAAGCGGGGCGCTGGAAACCAGCCGCCCCCGCCGCCGCTACCCGCCTCCCCCCCGAGCAGATTAACAATTAAGGGTGCCCCTGCCATCGCCCGCCCGCCAGCCAGCCAGCCCTCCCTCCCAGCTGCCTGCCCGCCCAAGTGTGTCCTTACCCAATGCTTGAAGTAAACGAGAGGAGCTACCGAACGGAGCTCCTCTCGTTAGCAAGGCCTCCAGAAGACTGAAGGTGCTTTGCGCGCGCCGCAAAGGATGCCGGAGGCCTGGTCTACCCGCCGGGAAAAGGCCGGGTAGACCGGGCCTCCGGCGATCGGAGGCCCGGTCTACCCGGCCTTTTCCCAGCGGGTAGACTGGGCCTCCGGCGTCCTTTGCGGCGCGCGCGCAAAGTGCCTTCAGTCTTCTGGAGGCCTTGCTAACGAGAGGAGCTCCGTTCGGTAGCTCCTCTTGTTTACTTCAAGCATTGGGTAAAGACACACTCGGGCAGGCGGGCAGCTGGGAGGGAGGGCTGGCTGGCTGGCTGGCGGGTGGGCGACGGCAGGGGCACCCTTAATTGTTAATCTGCTCGGGGGGGCGGCGGTGGGGGTGGCTGGTTTCCAGCGCCCCGCTTTTAAGTTAAATACGGGCGCTGGAGGGGGCCGAAGAGGCGGGAGGGGTAAGCAAGCCCTCCCGCCCTAAAAGAAAGGGCCCCCCGTTGCTGCCGGTCCGGACTGGGCCGGACCGTGCACATCCCTACCACCTTCTTCGATCACTAACACACATGATCTGGGATCGAGCATCAAACTATCCAGCTTGGTCTTGAAAACCCAATGACGTTCCGTGCTTATGTCTCAATATTTAGTTTCCAGGCTGTAGTTTCCAAGCGGTATGTCTCAATATGTCACAACTATAATAGTTCAAAGCCGTCTTGCCCACGCATGCCTTAAGTGAAAAATGGTAGCTTGTTAACTGATCTGTAACTTCTAATGGACCTGGGATTCTTACCAGCTGATGGGATTCTCTTCTCTCCAACAGGTTTATCACTTACAAGCTTCCCAAACCCCATCGCAGTCCTGTGGCAGAGGGCATGCGGTATATGTACCAAGATGGGCGCACGCAGGGCTGGGTGCAAGGCAGGAGTCTGATGAACAGTACGGAGGGAGCCGTGGGCCGTACTCTGCAGCAGTTATACACAGAGGCAGCACGGAGGCAGGCGAGTCTGGGGAAAGGAGCTCCAAGCCAGCCATAACTGCATCCCCAGACAGGGCCAGTTGTGGGAGAGCTGGTTTTGATTTCCAAGACCCAGCTTCTGCCCCTAGCAAGCCTTTGCTTTAGGCAGCCTAGCAGGAACTTGGCCACAAGAAGTAGATCCATCCTGCATTTCTTTTCTAATTAATGGTTTTACTCATTCTCTCCCCACCCTCGCCATGCAATTAGAAGAAAAAGGTGGGGATATGGGGGCGACAGAGAAGGGGAGGATGAAGGGGTTAACACAGTTACTGATTTGAAATAAATGGAGGAAATTATGCAAATAACACTAAATAGTCCTTCCAAATCCCAGTATGGGAGTTCTCTTTCAGTATATGATGGTTAATTGTCAGTTCAAAAGGTGCCAGATTAGAGAATTCTTCTATTCATTGATAAACTGAGGGGCTGAAATGATCTTTCCCAAACTGTAAAATAATATGCTTGGCAACAAGTAGTGCATGGGAGAGCCATGATCTGCTACTCCAGGAGAGGTTCCAGACCAGTGGTCTCTCTTTTTTTCATCTACGTGCGGAATGAGTTTTGTTCTGGGTGGCAGTATCAAGGCAGTATGTGCATTCAGAGTGGGGCCTTCCTGAGCAGGATCTAAGATTAAGTGAGTGGCTGTCAAAAACTTGTGTGCATGTGCACACATGCATGCTTTAGAGGGAACATTGTTCCAGGCATGTGGTAACTAACCAAGAAGGATTGTTCTGTCACAACATTCAAAATTGAATCAATCATGTCTTGTCAAAAGGGAGCTATTGCACTGCAGCTCCACATCATAATAACATAATCCCTGCTAACTTGACAAAGAGGCACATTTTAACATGGTGATTCTCTTTTATTGAGCAGGAGGAGAGTAACTGGCCCTATCCACCCCCAGCACAGTACCTCCAGTGACTGTTGCTGGTGTTTGTCTTATTTTTCTTTTTAGATTGTGAGCCCTTTGGGGACAGGGATCCATCTTCTTATATTTATTTGTTATTTCTCTGTGTAAACTGCCCTGAGCCATTTTTGGAAGGGCATACAAATCAAATAAATAAATAAATAAATAAATATGAATTAGGGAGCCTTTGGGAACACCACAGCGCCAGCATAAGGGAGAAGCGGTGATATGTTTACGGAATAAGTGTTCAGGTGTCCCATAGGTACGGAATATCAATTTTTGCTGGATGCACCTCAATTAAAATCTAGGGTCGAAGATGTTATGCTTGCTAGAGCATTGGTCCACTGGGCTGGAAGAATCTGGGTTTCCAGTTCTTTATTCCACTTAGCATGTAGGAGTGATAAGTCATATTTATTGTGGGACGTGTATGCACCAGCAGTATAGGATATGTTGGGTTTAGGCAGATCAACAGTGCAAATGATATGTTATAAAACTCAGGTACTTCAGTAGCCCCTAGAGCAGAGAGCCCAAATCTGGAAGTTATAGTATGTTTCAGTTGCAGGTATAGGAGGGCTGCAATATCTGCGGATTCGCATATCCGTGGTTGGGTAGAACCCAACCTCGGCATACGCGGGGGAAAAAAAAACCCATATCAACCTCACATATCCGTGGGGGAGGGGAGCAAAATGACTGTGGAGATCATTTCCAGCCACCGTATTGTGTTTCAGAACCTCAAAATGGCTCCGTTTAAAAAAGAAAGAAAGAAACAGCAATTTTCAGCTGATTTGGAGGCATTCCAGGGCACATTGCGCCTCAGAGGGAGTAGCAAAGCGTGGTAGGGAGCTTCCCCCTGCATCCCCCCCCCCAAATATTTGGCCATCATTTTCCCGACAATTGGAAACCTAAACCCCGTGATCCCATAGCCCCCAATGACTCAATACTCACAGTTTCCGTATCTGCAATTGCAGCTGGGAACAGAACCCCCATGAATATCTAGGTCTTCTTGTATTGTCATTGAGCTGTCTAGGGCAGATCATATGGTATGTGCATCTATTCAAAAGGCAGGAAATTGTGATTGGTGTCCAAAATTTGGTCAAGAGTTAAAAGATTTCTGGCCTAATTATTATTTCACATAAAGATATTACCAGCTATTTGTGTTCAGGGTTGTACCTGTTGGGAATTCTCTCTGGTAAGAGATACCCTTCTATTACAGCAGTATGCACTGAGGCAAAACACAGCGGAGTCTGCTCAGGAATGTGTGTTTGCTGAGAGCAAAAGAAACTTGGAGCCAGTTCATAGTTTCAAATCAATATGAGGAGTCTTTATTGGAGAACTCCATTCTAGATAGGAAAGTGGAGAGATAGTATCTCTAATCTAGCTAGCTAGCTGGATGCAGAGAGATGCTGTCTGCATCTCTGCACACATGGTGCAGAGAGAGAGGAGAACGTGTGTGTTAGGGAGAAGAGAGGAGGGATGGAAGGAAGGGAGGCAGGCAGGCAGGAAGTCCCTGAGAGTAGCAATCTACATATCAAAGGGACAGTGTCAGAGCAGCAGAGAGGAGCAATGACCAATGTCGTGATCCCTCTAGCCCTCTGACTCACTAATCTATCCCCCCTCTGTCAGCGAGGCATGAGGCAGCGCAGAGTCCTTCACTTCTAACAGTATCAAAGGGTCATTTTGTCATGGGTATGAGGATAAGAGCCGTTGTGATGGCACAAAGCACGCCATGCTTCTCTCAAAGTCTTGATGGTAGGAGGAGAGGTACCTCCAGTCTGTGAAAATTCAGAGCCCAACATAAGCCAATACGATAGAGGTTTTACAAAAGAGAGCTCAAGAGTGGACCTGCTGGAGGGTTGGGAAAAGCATGTTTTAATTTAAAGATGTGATTAAGCAAATATGATCTATGATATTGTAGGATATCTGAGAAATTACTCCCCCCAACCCCCCGGATTGGTAACTGTTATTTATGAAGGGAAAATCTGGGATTGTCCTTATGCCAGATAAATTGGAGGACAAGTTTGAGGAAGCAGTAAAGCAGCTTTTAGAAATGAATAAGAGGAGACCCATTAATACATAGATCAAATGGGGAAGGAGTTTCATTTTAATTTTACCTCAAATGCTCTGAGGTCAGGAGATCCATCTATCAATATCAAGTTTCAGTTGAGAAAAGAAGAGATTAAGATTATTAGAAACCCTGCTTCTCTTGAAGGATCTTAAATTTCTTCATCTAAAAAAGGCATTGGGATGTTTTAGTGTCCTGTTTAGATGGAGATGGGCCAAAGCTAGTTCAAGATACTTTTCATCTCCCAGAAGCTGTGCTCAAGAGTCTGTCAAGTGTGCCTCAGGATCCCTTGCAGTGCTGGAGCACAACTTATGGACTGTGCATGGTTGCTTCATTGGTGCCTCTGAATTTGCTGCCCGTGCAGCCACCTGGCTCTGAGTTGAGGACCCATTCAGGGAGAAGAGGCTGAAATAGTGTTATCTTGGTTAACATGGGTCGAGTATACTTAGGAAAGGTAAAGGATGGCCACGCTGGGTGAGGCATGAACGAAGCTGACGTAAAAAAGGCCTCTAACCACACTTCTGTTTTGCTCATAGGATGAAACAGCCTATGTCCTGTACAATGATGAGCCTCCAAGTAAGCTGCTCTTCAGCTCCAAGGGCCACACCAAAGGTAATGCCCTGGCTCTATGTGCATGCGATTTGTTAGCCTTTGGAAGTGCCACAGGACTCAAGGATGTAGCAGGCTTGGTGGTGCCCCAAAGACAGACTGCCACTGGTCTGCGCTAGCCATGCCCCTTCCCTGGCACCAGATGCATGGTGATGCAGGGGGTGTGGCTAGCACTGGGAAGGGAGGATGGATGGCCCCTCATTTGCTTGCTTCCAATGCTTTGATTGCCAGTTAGGTACTTCCTTTCTCTCCCTCACTCACTCAGAGCAAGGAGGCATTATAGTGGCCCCCAGACTCTGGCAGCTCAGAGACATTGATCATCCCCCTCTCCTTGTCCAGTGCTGGCTGTGCCATTGACAAGGTTCATTTTTTAAACCACAGTTACCCCTCTGCAATCTGTCACTAGTGCAGCATTCAAAACTTGCCTCTGCCCTCAGTTCCCCAGTGGTCACAGGCAAGCCATTCTTCCAGACATCGCCTTGCCATTGGGAATATGGAGACAGTGACATGGGCCTGCTCCTCCTTCTCCCAGGAATCTCTCCTCCCTGATTTCTAAATCTCTCTCCTATTGGTTAGAACAAAACAATTGATATGAATTCTCTGAACACTCAAAGGCAAAGTAAATGCTATGTGGAGAACAAGCTATCTGTAATACACACATCTCTGATCTGTTGAAGTTGGATGCCTTTATGACAAAGTTATGAACAGGTACATTGACCCAAACATTTTATTTAGGCCCTTGCCTTTTGTATTCAACCATGTTATTAAATGCCTCTTCAATCCCCGTAAAGAAGTGGAATTCAGTGGGTCAGGGAGAAGAGATTCCTGAGACTGAAGGAATCAGAAGAAGGGAAGGGGCTGTCTTCGGACTCTCCATCCAACCAGGCATTAACTGTGGTATTGGCTCTTTTTCTGTTGCAGTGATCCTTTCATGTGTGTTTCCTCCCCCATAGGAGTCATCCTTCTGGATAGAACCCAGGGATTCTGGATGCTTCACAGCACTCCTCACTTCCCCCCCAGTGTGGAGGAGAAGATGTATAGCTGGCCCCACAGTGGACTGCCCAATGGGCAGACCTTCCTGTGTATCACCTTACCCTACAGCCAGTTCAAAGAGATTGGTAGGTTTGGATCTGAAATCAGAATACAGACAAAATATTCCTCTCGGAAGCAGAAGTCGGGGATTATTTCCAGGCTTTTGTGAGGAAGGGCTAGAAGGTTGCCTCAAACTAGGATTGCCCAAGCATTAAACCTGCACAGATGACTTCTGCTTTGTATGTTATTCTAGGAACAGCAGCAGGGTTTTATGATGATTTCTATAGCACCATCAGGCTACATCAGGGCTTCACAACTTTCACCTTTCGGCTGTTTGCACTATGATTCTCATCAACCCCTGCCACAGTGGCCAGTCAGGGATGATGGGTGCAGTCTTTCCCCAAAAGGTCAGGGACCTCCTCCTGTCATTCTTGAGGGCTGAGATTAGAAAAGGGATAAAAGGATAGCATTACCACAACCTGGCTTGGAAAGTAATGCTTATCTATTCCTTGGCTATCTTCTCTGAACAATAAGAGGTCTCCTGTAACTCTGTTAGGGATAATTTCAGCAAGCTCCTGCTTCTTCTAAGATGAGAGTGCTATGATGATCTGAGAAACCAAAGCCTGTGTTGGTCATTTAGGGTTGTGTATGCACCATGCTGATCCTTTCCAAGAGGAAGAGGGGCAAGGCACTCCTTGTTTCTTCTTGCACAGTGTTCATGATGCTCTGCAGTGCAAATGTGGAGAAGAAGCAGCACAATACTATTGAGTAAGCCACCCAGCTTGAGTAGACCTACTGGGGGTGGGGCTCTAGCGCCTCATTTGAAATGAGGAACTGCCTACCTGGCAGATCTTATGAAGCCCTTGCAAATGTGATGGGTGCATTTAAGTGCAGGTCCATCTCAAGAGGCACACTCTCTCCTTCTGTCCTTTTGACACAGAGCATCCCCTGGACAGCTGCTTTATAAGGGCTGCAGCAGATCTTCCAGCTAGTGGGGGGTTCAGTTCCAAATGGGAAACTGGAACCTTCTAGCTTGAAAGATAGGCTATGCATTTCTCCCCCAGGGAACCAGCTGCTCTACACTGAGCCCGAGGTCTATGATTCTAGTGTGGAAGGTACTTTTGCACAGGACTTTCCTGCCTTGTTGAATGCTTCAGAGGGACAACACATCCAGGAGCAGCCTTGGAACTCCAGTGTGACCCTTACCACACTGGGAGGCAAGGAATTCGTCAGCTTTGCAAAGTTTCGCGCCTTTGATGATGGTAAGTGAAATTATGAGATGGAAAGATTGAAAAGGGTGGTGGAGGAAGAAGTACAGCAATAAGCTTACAGATAAGTGGAAAATATACTCTTCCTTTCATTTCAAGTCTCCCTGTTTATGTTCTGGGATTTCCCTAACAGATCTGTACTCCGGCTGGCTGGCCCCGGCTCTTGCGAGTGATCTCTACGTGGAGTTCTGGCTCAGGTCTCGAGGGATCCTGCCTTCCAACTGCTCTGGACACTTCCGAGTCTACAACATGGAGGAACTGGCCTTCCCAGACCCAAGCATCACCTTCCACACCATGGTGGACCATTCCAAATGGTGTGTGGGAACAGAGAGTGATCCTGGCTGGGCCTGTGTGGGGGACATGAACCGCAATGAGGCAGAGGAACAACGTGGGGGTGGCGCTCTATGCTGTCGTGATGCAGCCATCTGGAAGGCTTTCCGCAACTTGGTAAAGAAATATACAGATTGTGATGATGTCAGGTACCATTGACAATGTGGGCAGTGAATCTCTTAATTCACATTGCTCCAAGTGTCAGTCGCATTAAAGGAGCATCTGGGAGAAAGGGCCCTTTAATTTTCAGAGCTGCTCAAGGGGAGGCTTTCCTTTACACTTTGGACTTCTACCTCCCTCCTGTCAAAATGGCAGCACTGCCAGAGCTGTTGGCATTGTGCAGAGAAAGGACCCACACCAAGGAAATCCGCTTCCTGCAATAAACTTATATACATTTGAATGTATTTTCTTATTCTGCATAATCTTTCTTTGGCAGCTATGATGAGTTGGAGGAGGTAATTGGCATGCTGATTTGAAGATAGGTGAGCTGGGACAAGACAGTATCATACAGCCCACCCAAGCCATGGAGTGGAAGCCCAGTCCTTCTCATATTGCTTCTAGGTCCGGGCTTTAATGTGGCCACAGTGATTTGGAAGCGTCTCTTTGGAGCTTCCAACGTGCATTCTCGGTTGAAATTATACTGTGCATAAAGGCCAGTGTGCTTCATAAGGTATGGAACACACACAGCCCAGGCAGTAGGCCACAGCTGGGATGAGGAGCCAGTTAGCTCTTTCTCCTGCTGCTCAGGCCTACACGGTATTGTGAACCTTGGAAGGATGGAGCAAAGTTGCAGCAACCCTGGGACAGCTATTACTTTAGCTGAGTTTAGGATCTCTTCTTGCCTCCGCCCCCACCACACCCATCAAAATGTAGGTTCCTTATTAGCTGTGAATAAAGGAAGTGGTGCCCCCCAGCTCATGAAACAGAATGGAGGAGTAGGGTAGGGATGTAAAATGTGGGGGTTGGTAGGTGGAGCCTCTGTGCCATCCTTAAAAAAAGGGTGGTTTCATTGATTGCCTCTAAAAGTTTTCCATGTGTTCGAGTACTCTTTGTTCACTACTTTTATTTTTAAGTAGGTGGGGAGGCAGGGAATACTCAAGACACATTGCCTCTAACAGTACCTTTTTATAACCCCTCAAACACACAGTCCCATCCTCCTGTGAAACAGGCCTGAGTCCAGTCCCTTACTCTGTGAGCTTCATGGATAAATGGGGATTCCTGGTCATAGTCCAAGTTCATATCCATCTACCACACCTTCTTTTGGGAGTGGGCTGCAGGTGCTCCACTTTCAGAAAGTCCCAGGGTCAATGCCTGACGTCTGCTGGTAGGGCAGAGGAAGACTCCTGTCTGAAGCCCTGGAGAGCCATTGCCAATCAGCATAGATCCATCAACTAAGCTCGATGGACCAGTGTTCTGACTTGGTATAAAGCAGCTTCCTGTGTTCCTGCCTTGTTGACCACTACAACATACACCAAATGGAAAAAGGAGATTTATACTGGGAACGTAGGATCCATTTTTTGTGTTTGCTTTGTCGTCTGCCTAGAATAAAGGTCATGACCCTATTCTTCCTTCTCTGAAACTCCCACTTCACAAGAACTGTACTGGTCCTAGAAAGAGAGACTGAAGGATAATGGACAATTGTGGGAAATGAAATTGCGCCGTTACCACCTCTTGCACTTTCCCCACTACCATAATCAACAATAGCCTTGGACCTATGGCTGGTGCATCTGCAGCCCTTCATCTGGTCTTGTGCTTTCTCCTTTCTGTGCAGCTTAATCTCCATTTTGATAGAAGAAGCTGAAGGTGGGGTGGAAGCAAATTATGAGACTGAACACTTGGTCTGCAGAGAGCTGCTGCCTTTTCTCCTGCAGCACAGCCAGAATGGGGCTGGATCAGAGTCTTTATTTTCACACACTCTCTTTCTCTCTCTCTCTCTCTCTCTCTCGTGTCTGCAATCCAAACTCTTTAGCAGACTGGTCAATTATTTGCTCCATCATCATATAGTATATCCTTATACTCCTTGATGCCCCCTCACCCTCTTGTTGTACATTAAAAAAAATACTAAGGAGCTGCACCTCCACACTAGGAAGTGCGTGGAGCCCTTCAAGCTGCTGTCTTGCCAGACAGCCTCCTCACAGCGGTTAACACTCATGCAACTCTTGCACAACATATGAACCCCTGCCTCCTTAGAGCAAAGGGGCAGAGGATTATGGAGCAAGAATCACCAGTGAACAAAGCGAGGCCTGGATCCAAGAGCGCTCCCAAGCTGTGTGTACCAGTTCCTTCTGGGGGAGTGTAACCCCATCCAGCACAGGAAGATCTAACTCATCCCTTAAATTCCGATCCCCCACAATGAGCACCTCTGTCTTGCTTGGATTCAGCTTCAATTTGTTATCCCTCATCCAGCCCGTTATTGCCCATAGGCTGGCATTTAGGGAGTGAATGCCATTTCCTGAAGAAGAAGAAGATAAGGAGAAATAGATTTGGGTGTCATCAGCATACTGATAACACGCTGCACCAAATCTTCTGATGACCTCATCCAGTGGTTTCATGTAAATATCAGAAAGCATTGGTGACAGAATGGAGCCCTGAGGGACTCCATATAATAGCTCCCATTTTAAAGAGGAACTGACACCAAACTCCACCATCTGGAATCTGCCTGAGAGATAGGAGTGGAACCACTGCAAAGCAGTGCCTCCTATCCCCAATTCTCCCAGGTGATCCGGAAGTATACCATGGTCGATGGTATCAAATGCTGCCGAGAGATCAAAAAGAACCAACAGAGTCACACTCCCTCTGTCAATTCCCCGGTAAAGGTCATCCATCAGGTCGACCAAGGCAGACTCAACCCCATAGCCAGCTCTAAAGCCAGTTTGAAATGGGTATAGATAATCAGTTTTCTCCCAAACTGCCTAGAGCTGGTTAGCCACCACTCTCTCAATCACCTTGCCCAACTATGGGAGACTGGAGACCGGCCTATAACTGTCCATCACTGAGGAGTCTAGAGAAGGCTTCTTAAGAAGTGGTCTAATCATTGCCTCCTTCAAACAAGGAGGCATCCTACACTCCCTCAGCGATGAGTTAATGATATTAACTAGGCCATCTCCAACAATTTCCCTGCTAGATAAAAGCAGCCAGGTTGGGCAAGGATCCAGAGAACAAGTGGTAGGCCGCACCGCCCCAAGCAGCTTGTCCACATCATCAGGCATCACAGATTGAAACTGATCCAATCTCATACTGCAAGAGGGATTGGTGGACACCACCTTAATAGACTCTGCAGAAACAGTGGAGTCCAAGTCGGCCCGAATACAGGAGATTTTGTCCGCAAAGAATGATTAAAAGCATCACAGCAGAACAAAGTCCCCAGAGATTGGTTTGAATTGGAAGGAGCCTGAATCAAACTCCTCACAACCTGGGGCAGGTTTGCTGGACACAAACCTGCAAAAGCAATGCGTGCAGACCAGAACTGGGGTTTTTTTTGCTGCACACACTGCCTCCGCATAAACCTTCAACCGGGCTCTATGCTGTGTCCTGTCACATTCAAGCTGAGTTCTCCACTTAAGCTACAGTCACCTATCTTGCTGCTTCAGACCCTGCAACTCCTCTGTATACCAAGGGGCCACTTTTAAGCAGATCAGAAGGGACACTTAGGAGTGATCGTGTCGACTGCCTTGGTGAGTTCTCTATTCCAGGTTCTCACCAGGGCATTGACAAAATCACTGGCAGGACCAACATCAAAACCCTCCAAGGCTTTTTGGAATCTTTCTGGGTCCAGCAGCCATCTCAGCAGCCATTTCAGCAGCCATCTCGGACCATCTTAATAGGTCCTCCACCCCTGCAGGGCTTTGTGGCTGTGAAACCAACCTTAGCCAGGTAGTGGTCTGTCCATGACAATGGAGAAACCACAGGATCCCGCACCCATGGAACACCCCCCTGATCCGAACAAAAGACCAAATCGAGTGTGTGGCCACCAGCAACATGAGTTGGTCCTGAAACTAGTTAGGATAGGCCCATAGTTGTCAGGGCCGCTATGAACTCCTGAGCCACACCAGACCAGTCAGCCTCACAAGAGATATTGAAGTCCCCCTGAACTAAAAGTCTGGGTGACTCCAACACCAACTCCGAGACCAGCTCAGTTAGGGAGTCAGTTGGGCAGCGGGGTGGACGGGATCCCCAATCTATCCCTAGTTGCCAGCCTTAGCAAGACACACTCAGTGTAAGTCAACTGTTGCACAGGGGCCCTGGTAAGGGAAATGGTATCCTTATGGACCACAGCCACTCCACCTCCCCGCCATCCCTTAGCCTGCTCCATAACAGAGTAGCCTGGTGGAAGAAGCTGGGCCCAAACTGGGCCACTAGCATCCCCCATCCAGGTCTCAGTTAGACAAGCCAAGTTGGCTCCCTCATTCATGATCAAGTCATGGATGATTTCAGTCTTATTCTGAACCAACCAGGCATTGCAAAGGAGCAAGGCTAGGTTCTGTGGGAAGTTGGAACTGCTCCCCGAGGCCAGAGAGCTGACAGGGCAGCCGGAAGTGGAAACAGTTACTAAATTAATAGTTTCTCTTCCCCTGTAATGGCCAGCTGCTGCTCTGCCAATGCCAATTGTTCTATTCCCTGCCACAACAGTAATAGCTGCCCCAGAGCAGCCAGAGGCACCTCCCCCATCACTCTGCCTAAGAGAACCCAAACACATGACAACAAAAGGCCTGGCACAACCCAATAAAAGGAGGACTAACAAAATTCAACCCAGACTTCCAACCCCACTTTAATAAAGGTCCCCCCGCCGCCTGTTACCAAGGGCCAGTCCCCTCTGGCAGCCAGCTTCGGTGGCCACCTACAGGCAGTCTGCCGGCTATACCGTTGACTATGGCTCCGGTGTGCCTGCCTCCAATATATGCTACCAAGGACTCCAGAAATCTCCCCTCATGAGAGATCTCTGGTCCTTAGGGACAGGTGGGACAAGTCAAGCACTCAGGTAGAAGGCACAGGTGGAATAGGACAGCAATCAGGCAGCCACAACAGCTGGTCCTTCAGAAGGTCTGGGGCTGCAAAAACAAACCACCTCAGCCGAGACAGGAATGCACAGGCAGGGTGAGACGGCTGTTGTTCTTCAGGAGAGGTCAGGGAGCTGACAGAATTTAACCCCCTTCCTCTTTTCGCCCTCTTTGACCTCCCAGCTTCACAATATACCAATTGTGAAGCCCTGCAGCAAGTCCTGGAGTATAACAGGTAGTAGCAGAGTTCTTTTTCTACTGACCAGAACATTGGGGGAACGGGAGAATGAAAGATTAATAGGGGTGGGGGTTATCTTGAGAATGACACTTGTTGAAGCTAATGCTTTAAAGACTATATGCTACTATGACTTTGCTTTGAAAAACATTGTGGTATATTGTATGCTAGAATCAGCTTGTGACACAGCTGAAGTTAATAAGCCATATAAGCTGTTCTGTTTGGCCATTTAAAGGTGAGATGAGGAACAAGACATTTTGGGTGGGCTGATATGAAAAGAGCGTACAGCAGATGGAAAGAGTTAATTGATTAAGTTACAATAAACTTCTTGTTATATCTTGAACCCTCAAACAGGGAGAGGGGAAGAAGAGAAATCATGTAAACTTGAACCAAATATGTGTCCAACAGATAAGACAATGGAATGGGATTCTTCATGAAAACGTCTTGATATGAAAACATGTTTTGGACACTTGGAGTAGGGAAAGGGTGTGTGCACAAAACGATGCAATTTCAGACCAATTAGAAGAGGACACCTCACTTTGTTTGAATAACTTAGGCTATAAACAAGGAATTTATTAATGTCCAAAGTTAGAACAAGCCACCAGCAAGGGGTCCATATTACATGTGTGAAGACCACCACCACCCAACTCGCTGACAAGTAAGGACCCTGACTTTCACCTAGTCAGTGCCTGGCCAGCATTGTTGTGGGAGGCAGTAAAGTATAGTGGGTAAGATTAGCATGAGAATAGTTAATTGGATTAGTTAGTTGGCAATTTAAGGCAGAAGAAGAGTTTGTGTGAGAGCGCAATATAAGGAATTCAGTGTTGGAACTTTGTAGTATTCTTTGTTGGCGGTTTAATGTATATTCAAGTCAGGTGGGGAGGAGCAGGAAAACCTTATGATGTTGTCCCAATCAGACTTGTGTTCGAGCTATTGTGAGCAAATAAACAGTGCCTTTTGTGGTTACAGTGCTTGTGATTTAACTCTGCCTTATGCAGATGGTCCCAGTTGCAGTTAAGGGTTCCCTGGGAAGCCCTGGAATTCCAGATTTTGGAGTCTCTGGGTCTAGTGTCGTATGCTTCCTTGACTTCTCCATTCCCTTGACCTTGAAATAAAAATAAATTGCCAAGTTTGGATGGTATTCACCCAAGAGTTCTTAAAAACAACAACCCTCAAATGTGAATTTGCTGATGTCTTAACCAAAATATGTAACTTGTCCCTAAAATTGGCCTCTGTACCTGAGGAGTGAAAAGCAGCCAAGCCAATGTAATTCCAAGTTTTGAAAAGGGAACCAAAGGGGATCTGGGTCATTACAGGCCAGCCAGTTTAATGTCTGTCCTGGTTAAGTCAAGTGAGACCCTCCAATCCTGCTCTGTCTGTTTACTATCTTAATTTAAGAAACCAACTTTTATTCACTTCTTATTGCAAGCAAACAAACATGCTTCTTTATTGCTAGCTGGGTAGAGAATACAATGGAAACTGGAACTGAAAAGCAGAGCAAAGGAAAGTCCAAAGGGTTGAGTCTAATACAAGCCCGTAAGTTCTCATATTTAATTCTTCAGAGGTCATGTTGCAATGCAGGATTCCACCCCCGCCCCCAGCCCAGGATCACTTGAGTAATCACAGGGTGACACATCAAGAAAAACCCGTGCTGAGTCAGGGGAAAACTTAAGTGAACAGACTTTTGGAGTTCTCTTATTTCACTTTTGGAGGGAGCACCAGCTCCACCTGCCTTCAGGGGGGGAAAACGTTACCTTTGGCATTGCTAGCACTAAGCACAAGGAGCACATGCTCCAAATGTCTGGCCAACTGTCCCAAACCACTTGCCTGTCTGTCCAGCCCCCTGCTCCCATGTACCCCTACCATTGACCTTGTTTAGACAAAGCAGGAGGTGGTGGTGAGGGGGCAGGCTCTGGGCTGGAATCAAGCCCAGCAGATTCTCCTTGTCATGACATCATTATCTGCCTTAAGTATCCCAGCTCCCACCTCCATATACTTGTAATGGAAATGGGAAGGACCCAAGCACCTTCTCCTTCTGCCATTTCTCTTCCATCCTCTAGCCCTTCCCTTTCCATTTGCATGCAAATGAGGGAGAGGGAAGGTGATTGCTCTAAGGGGCCAACTCTTTCAGTGTGGGGAGCTCTCCTACCCCACAGAAACCCAGCTGCCAGGCTCAACAGAGGGAGCAATGGGTGGCCTTTGAGCCCAGGACCAATCCATAAGAACCAAACAGCCCTGCTGGATCAGGCCCAAGGCTCATCTAGTCCAGCATCCCAGTTCACACAGTGGCCCACCCGATGCCTCAGGAGAGCCCACAGGTAGGAGTTGAGGGCATGCCCTATCTCTCCTGCTGTTACTCCTCTGCAACTGGTATTCAGAGCAGGGGCGTAGCCACCATTGGGTGACCGGGTCACCCTGCGTCACCCAGAACCTGGGCCACCCTGCCTCTGTCAGATGTGTGTGTGTGAGGGGGCTGGTTTAGTTCCTGAGTGGGAGCTAAACCTTTAAGGCAGGGAGAGCTGTTGCTGGCCATGCTGTGAACACAGCGCTGGCCTGGATCTAACTCCTGAACAGGGCAGCATGGCCTCATTCAGGAGCCAGACCACAACCCCCACGCCTGATGTTGGACATAGGGGGTGCAGCTAACCCCATGTCTGATGTCAGATGTAGGGGTTGGGGTGAGTGGGGCTGCGGCAGCGGTCAGACACCGGCCAGACGGCCGGACACTGGCTGGACAGCCACCCCTGGCCTGGCTCCGCTACTTATTCAGAGGCTGCTTCTGAGGCTGGAGGTGGCCTATGGCCCTCAGACTGGTAGCCATTGATCTGCTGGGCTCAATGGCAGTGGCTATTATTTTCCCCACAAAGGGTACTGTTAATCCTCTGTAAAGGTAAAATGTGCCTTCAAGTCGATTTCGACTCCTGGTGACCACAGAGCCCTGTGGTTGTCTTTGGTGGAATACAGGAGGGGTTTACCATTGCCTCCTCCTGCGCAGTAGGAGACGATGCCTTTCAGCATCTTCCGATATCGCAGGGATTTGAACCAGAACCCTTCTGCTTGTTAGTCAAGCATTTCCCTGCTGTACCACTTAAGGTGACTTTAATCCCCTTTACCCATTTAAAATAATTGTCTGACAGTAAAGATGCTGCAAAAAGAAGGGGCAAGTGGTGGTGGTGGGGGAGAAAAGGCAAGGTTGAGGGATGACAATGCACTAACGCTTTCCCAAATTTCATGAAGTGGCAAGACTGCTGCAAGAAGTAATTTAAAAGGTCAAGATAAAATTTAAAATAAAGTATTGTGGGCCAAAGATCCAATCCTAACAGGATTTGAGCAATGTCCCTTGCAAAAACACACCAGATATAACAAGGATGTAAAGCCATTGGTGATTAATGGCTTTACAAACTGAAAGAGAATGCTCGATTCCTTTAGCGTTTGGAAAGGTTTAATTATCAAAATGGAGGGAGGCTGTGGGCCTGAGCCCCTGATCTTTTAAGTATGTAACAATGCCCCTGCTTGTTCTTGCTCTTAAAACAAGCTGTCATTATCTAAATGGAGGCTGTCACTGTCATGTCACAAATTAAAAGCCCATTTAATATATATATATATATATATATATATATCCTAGGTGAGGATTTGCTCTAGGTGCTCTCTTTCTAGGTGATTCCTCTAGGTATCTAGAGGAGTGTTCTCTCCAGGAGTGTTCCTGGACAGCAGGCTTTACAGCAGGTTTACTGCGAGTTTCAATTTGTCCCAAAAACCTGATGCAAAAAGTGGATTTTTTTAAACCTGAGACATAAATCAGGCTAAGCTCTAACACACAATTAAAAACCCGAATTGTGTGTGAATTGCCTCCATATCTTGCATGGACTTTGGTGTGAGTCCAGCCAATGTATGAACACACACTCTCCATTCCGAGCTAAAAGCCCCAGCTGGACATGCTCCAGAGTGCTTGCATTGGGGCAGTGGACCCACTGGCCCCCACCCTGGCTACATGCCTGGAGCCCTACATTTTCACTGCAGTATAAATATGGACAGGTGTGCACTTAGGTAATTTTGGAGCCTGGACCTAAAGGCCTTTGGAGGCCCCTCCCCTTGCTAGAGACCCCTCCCTGCACCACTGCGAGTTAAGCGTCATCACTCTACACACAACATGACAAACACAGTATAATTAACACATGAGTTCCTGAGGGCACAAACAGCAACCGAATTCACAAGAACGTAAGAATATAAACAGGTATATTTATGCAAATTTGCAGTAGAAGAGACATTTCAACATGCAACTTAACATATTCCCATCCCACATATTTATATGCCCCACTGCCTCTAAAGCAATCAATCTATCTTTATTATGGTCATAAACCAGTATAAAGTATAAGGGGTGATTACCTATGATAAAGATATATAAGGATAATAGAAGTAAGAGTACATGAAAAGTATGTGAGAAACATGAGGGCATAAAAAGCCCAAAATGGCATAAGAATAATAAAAGACTACATTAAAAAGATAGAGGGTGTAAAAGAGGGGTATAACAAGGTTAGAGGACATAAGAAGATAGAAATTCATAAAATGCATAAAAATTAAGCAATACAAGTTGCTCTAATAAGAAATAATCAGCCTACTTTCCCTTCACTGTCTCTACATCTGGACTAAATTTGGTGCAAATCGAGGTCCACAAGTTAGATCTCTTGTGCCTCAAATGTTAATGTGTCTGCCATCTTGGACCAGGATGGATGCCATCATTACAAACTGCACCATTGAGGTGTCCCTGTGTGTCACTACAGCTGTTCCAAATTAGTTAGACAATCCTCAAGTTAGTGCACTTGTGCCTCAAAAGCTTATGCATCTGCCATATTGGATTGGGGTGAGTGACATCATCACAAACTATACTATTGGGGCATCTCTATGTGTCCATTCAGCTGTAGCAAATTTATTTATTTATTTGATTTGTATACCGCCCTTCCAAAATGGCTCAGGGCGGTTTACAATTAAAACAAACCACTAAAACAGTAAAGAGCGAAAACAAATTAAAAAACATCATAACAATTCACAATTTAAAAACATTTTAAAACAATTAAACAAAACCCTGAAATCGGGTTTTGAATTTTAAAATAGACCAAATATTAACCTCCCCCCCAATTTAGGAAGCTGAGAATTTGGCTCAAATTGGTTAAACTGTCCACAAGTTAGTGCACCTGCGCCTCCAAAGTTTACATGCCCACCATCTTGAATTGGGGTGGATGACATCATCACAGTCTTCACTGTTGAGGTGTTTCTATCTGTCACTCACTACAACTGTACCTAATTTGGTTCAAATCAATTAGACAGTCCACAAGTTAGCCCACTTGTGCCTCAAACATTCACACGTCTGCCATCTTGGATTGGGGTAGATGACATCATAAACTATGCCATTGAGGTGTCCCTATGTGTCCCTACAGCTGCAGCAAATTTGGTTCAAATTGGTTAAACGGTTCACAAGTTAGCCCATTTGTGCCTCCAAAGTTTACACGTCTGCCATATTGGATTGGGGTGGATGGCATCATCACAAACTATGCTGTTGAGGTGTCCCTGTATGTCACTCACTGCAACTGTATGCAATTTGGTTTAAATTGGTTAGACAGTCCACAAATTAGCCCACTTGTGCCTCGGATGTTCACGTGGCCACCATCTTAAATTGGAGTGGATGACATCATCATCACAACATGCCGTTTGGGCATCCCTATGTGTCCCTACAGCTGTTGGTTCAAATCGCTGAAGTGGTTCACAAGTTAGCCCACTTGTGCCTCAAAGGTTTACGTGTCCGCCAACTTGGATCAGGGTGGATGACATCATCACAAACTACGCTGTTGAGGTGCCCCTATGTGTCTCTACAACTGTACCTGATTTGGTTCATATTGGTCCAGGCATTGCGAAGTTGATAGCAGGAGACACACAGACTCACACACAGAATGCTGGGTGATCTCATAAACCTACTGGAAAGTAGGCTAAAAAGAGTTAACTTCACTTTCTGGTACTATTTCTGCTCTTTCCAGCAGGGGGAGCAGCAGCAAACAGCAGCAGCCTGATTTGTTCTCCTGGCCTGGGTCTTGCGCTCATCCCCTACTCTGGCCCACCTCTGAATGTACTGGAATTTGCCAGGACTCAGGAGGACAATAGAGTTGCTGGCTTTGGGGCTTGTCTTCCCGCAGGAAAGTAAAATGTACAAAAACCCAACTCTTATCTGTTTGGGGGTTTTTTTGTGTGAGAGAGATTAAACAACCAACTCCTTGCTTAAGCCATTGTATTCCTCTTCCTTCCCACTCACCCACGTGTGTGTACACACACACACACACGAAGTAATCTCAGTTTGTAGGCATGTGTTTCTTTGTGTTTGTGTGAGACATTTTTACACTTTAAAAATATCATTTTAGGTTCTAATACAAACTTGTAAGAAAAACCCTCTCCATCCCAACAATATATTTTCTTGTGGGAAATTAGTCAATTCAAATGTATTAAAAACTTTTAAAAGAATGAGAAGAAATGCTCTTAACAAAATGGATCTGTTTTTGTTTCTGCCTTTTGTTCCTGAAGATACTAAACTCCTTATAGCTCTAATCTGGTCTCTGTATGTGGGTTTCTATCACCCTCTCTCTCTCTCTCTCTCTCTACACACACACACACACACACACACTCTCTCTCTCTCTCTCTCTATGCTGCTTTTTTGGAAACTTAAATAGCAAAATATGAGAAAATGGTTGTTTCTCAACATGTTTCCCCTTATAATCATTACTATTATATTTTGCTTTGTGCTAGTAACATGTATAGTAACTTTGTGCTAGCTCATGTATAAATAACACATATTGTCTTTTTAAAAAGTGTGTAATGGACTAAAATACCCCAACCTTTTGGAAGCAGCTTCACAAATTGCCAAAATGAACTGTAAGCCTCCTCCGCCACCAAAAGTCTATTTTTATACACTTGCTTCAAAATAAGGCTTTGCAAATCAGATCACAAGAAACTCATTTTAAAAATCCTCTTGCCAATGAAATACTTGGGTGTCTTTAAATCCTAAGAAATTGGGGTAACCATATATGACATTCTGCTGTCCTGTTTGAAATCAGATTGGTAGCCTTTCCTTCTGTAGTGTATAGACAAACACTATACACGCTGTATATACACTGTAGTGTATAGACATACACTATAGTTTATGCTTTTTGCTTAAACAAAATGCAAAATGCAAACAAAATGCAGTGGCCAGGGGTGCTTTCTATCAGCTTCGGATGATACGCCAGCTGCGCCCGTTTCTTGAGATCAATGACCTCAAAACAGTGGCACATTTGTTGGTAACCCCCAGACTTGACTTCTGTAATGTGCTCTACGTGGGGCTGCCTTTGTACGTAGTCTGGAAATTTCAGTTAGTTCAGAATGCGGCAGCCAGGCTGGTCTCTGGGTCATCTCGGAGAGACCATGTTACTCCTTTGCTGATGGAGTTACACTGGCTGCCAATAGGTTTCCTGGCAAAATACAAAGTGCTAGTTATAACTTATAAAGCCCTAAACGGCTTCCTGGTTATTTAAGAGAGTGTCTTCTTTGCTACGAACCCCACCGCCCATTGAGGTCATCTGAGGAGGTCCGTCTCCAGTTACCGCCAACTCGTTTTAGTGGTCACACAGAGATGGGCCTTCTCAGCTGCTGCCCTGAGATTGTGGAATGTGCTCCCTGCTGAGTTACGATCCTCCCCATCTCTGGCTATTTTTAAAAAACATTTAAAAACCATTTTTTTTACTCAAGCCTTCTCAGGTTTTTAATTAAGAATACTGTTTGTTAATTTTATGGTTTTTAAATTATTGTATTGTTTTAATTTTTATATATGTTTTAATTGTTAGCTGCCCAGAGACGTATGTTTGGGCAGGATATAGATTTAATAACTAACTAACTAACTAAATAAATAAATAAACTGGGCTGCTTGCTGCTGTGATAGGTGTAAAATAGGTGTTTGGGTTTGCTTCTGAGTTTACATGCGGAGGATTGGAGTGCATGTGGTTAAAAGTCAATATAAATATGTATATGTTTTAGACATATATATTTTATTATGTCACACATCCTGTTCTTCCTCCAAAGAGTTCAGGGCAGTGTACGTGATCTTCCTCTCAACTTTTATCCTCACAACAATCCTGTGAGGCAGATTTGGAGGAGAGAGAGGGAGTATCTCACTTAACGTCCTGCAGTGGGTTTCATGACTGATTGGGGAATGCCAAATCCCCCAGTCCTAGTCTTAACACTCTGATCACTACACCACACTGGTTCTGAACAGTGTGTGGGTATGGACTGCAGGAGAAAAAGGAGATTAATTCTTAGCAGTGAAGTAAACTAGTGGGGAGGAGAATGTTGGATACCTTTAGAGAACATGAAAGGCTTTAATTATCAAAACATGGGGAGGTTGTGGGCGCTGGGCAGGCCCTGTCAGCCCAAGCCCTGGATCTTTTAAGTACCTAGCAACAACTCTGTAAGGGAGAGAGGAAGAGTAAATATAGTTTATATTTGTAATTCTTGTTAGCAATTGCTAGTTAAGTCTTTGATTGGTACTGTATGTGACTGATGTTTTCTTATTTTCTAGCAACTGTTAACCTTTTGTAGGATTTCTTTATTCTACCATTTTTAGTGGTTTTGTAAGCTGACCATGGGTCATAAATAAAATATCTATCTATCTATCTATGAATGATGTTATTAAAAAGTAAAAAGCTCTGCTAGAAGTCCGTGGGCTGGTTTTTTGGTTGTTAGCACACAGGCAACACCAAATCTATTTTGTGAAAATATACCAATAACAACATTGAGGAAAGTCTACCAGCACTTGGGGAGTTCTCTCCCCCCCCCCCATTTCCCACCTTCATTCAGAGCTGTGTCATTTTTCTCCCCCTCCACCCTCTCTTGCTCCGTAGTTGTCCAAGTTGCTAAATGAGGTGGCATGAAGAGGGCCAGAAAGGGCCAGCACCAACGTGCCTCCTGGCCATGAAGAAGGAGGGTCCATGGAGAACAGGGCTTACCTGTAACGCAGAACCCGTTTTAGCCCTCCCAGAGATGAAAGGAAACCCCTTCATTCATTCCCTGGGCCTGATTTGGATCTTCTTTACAGATATCATGGGAGCATTGTGGAATTAAAAGGGCATGGCTGAAGTTGTCCTCAGGTTGAATTCAAACCCAGTTATCCATGGATCCGATATCTGCGGTTTAGCATATCCATGGTCAGGCAATTGACACCCGACCTCGGCGTATACGGAAAAGAAGTGGTTAATTTCCACGTATCCACGGTATCGAGATGCCCGAAAATATCCTCCAACAACATTTCCAGCTGCCATGTTGTAAAAGGGAGCTCATTTAGTTTTTAAAAACACTTTTTTTCTGCAAAAAACCACTGAATAATGGAACGGACAAAGGCGGGGGTGGGTGGGTGGATGGCTAGCTGGGTGCCGTAGAGCATAGTAGGGTGCTTTATTTCACTCTTTTAAATGTTTTTTGGCCATTTCCCCAGTGATTTATGCATTCACTTAATGCCTTGGTATATGCAGTTTCGGAATTGGCGGTTGTAGCGGAGAATGGACCCCCCATTCCCCCCGGATACCGAGGTCCGCCTGCTAACTGGGCAAAGAGGCACCTTTTACCATGGTGATTCTCTTTATTTAGCAGGGGGAGAGTAACTGGCCCTATCCACCCCCAGCACAGTACCTCCAGTGACTGTTGCTGGGGTCTATCTTATGTTTCTTTTTAGAATGTGAGCCCTTTGGGGACAGGGTTCCATCTTATTTATTTGTTATTTCTCGGTGTAAAACACCCTGAGCCATTTTTGGAAGGGCGGTATAGAAATCTTCTTCTTCTTCTTCTTCTTCTTCTTCTTCTTCTTCTTCTTATTATTATTATTTTCTTGTTTACACAGTCAGACAAGTGTTATTGACTGGTTTGTTTTATCCAGACATCGAGTACTTCCCAAGGACATGGGATGGCTGAATTTTAATATCAATACTGTTGGTAATTATAGATATCGTCGCAAAATATAGGCTGTTCCCAGTAAAGCTGCATTTTGTAATTGGCTGATGGTGATTTCTGTGGCCCCTATGGTGTTGAGGTGCTCTTCAAGGTCTTTTGGGACTGCACCCAGGGCGCCAATTACCACTGGGATTATTTTGGTCTTTTTCTGCCACAGCCTTTCAATTTCAATTTGTAGATCTTTGTATTTGGTGATTTTTTCTATTTCTTTTTCTTCTATTCTGCTATCCTCTGGTATTGCTATGTCGATTATTTTGACTTGTTTTTCTTTCTTCTCAACTACAGTTATATCTGGTGTATTGTGTGGCAGATGTTTGTCTGTTTGTAGTCGGAAGTCCCATAATATTTTTACATCTTCATTTTCTTCAACTTTTTCAATGTTATGGTCCCACCAATTCTTGGCTACAGGTAGCTTGTATTTTTTGCAGATGTTCCAGTGTATCATCCCTGCTACCTTGTCATGCCTTTGTTTGTAGTCAGTCTGTGTGATCTTCTTACAACAGCTGATTAGGTGGTCCACGGTTTCATCTGCTTCTTTACAAAGGCGGCACTTGCTGTTTGTTGTTGAATTTTTGACTTTGGCTCTTATTGCATTTGTTCTTAGTGCCTGTTCTTGTGCAGCCAGTATTAAACCCTCTGTTTCTTTCTTCAAGTTGCCATTCTTAAGCCATTGCCAGGTCTTGGTGATGTCTGATTTTCCACTTATATTGTGCAAATATTGACCATGCATGCAGTGGCTTCTTTTTCCATTTTTCTGCTCGGTTCTTGACTTGTTCTTTCTTGTAGGCCTGCTTTCTTTCATTGGTGTTGAATGGTTTCTCGTTCTTGACCATTTGAAGTGCATCTTCTTCACTGTCCTTTATATATTCTTCAAGGCCTCTTTTCTCCTCCTCTACTGTTTGATGGACTTGCAGCATTCCTCTTCCACCTGAGCTGCAAGGGAGGTATAGCCTATCGACATCACTGTGGGGGTGCAGAGCATGATTGATGGTCATGATTTTCCTGGTCTTACGATCTAGCGTCTCTAGCTCTGCCTGGGTCCAGTCTATTATTCCTGCAGTGTATCTGATAACAGGTATAGCCCAGGTGTTTATGGCTTGTATGGTGTTCCCGCCATTGAGTTTGGACTTTAGGATTTTTCTAACTCTCCTGATATATTCACTTCCAATTTTTCTTTTAACCTCAGTGTGTGCAATGTTATCAGCCTGGAGAATGCCCAAGTATTTGTAACGTTCTTTCTCTTCCAGGTTCTTGAACTTGCTTCCATTGGGCAGTTCTATTCCTTCTGTTTTTGTTATTTTTCCTCTTTTCATTATTAATGCAGCACACTTGTCTAGTCCAAACTCCATTGCTATATTGCTACTGAATATACGGACAGTGTTTAGCAGTGATTCGATTTCTGACTGGGACTTTCCATACAACTTCAGATCGTCCATGTACAGCAGATGGTTGATTTTACTGGATGTTTTAGATGTTTGGTATCCAAGGCCTGTTTTGTTTAGTATTTGTGAAAGTGGGGTCATGGCGATTACAAACAATAGAGGGGATAGTGAGTCCCATTCGAAAATGCCTCTTCTAATGCTAACCTGTCCAAGTGCCTCGCCATTGATTGTTAACTGTGTACTCCACATGCTCATTGCTTTTTAAATAAATATCTGAATGTTTTTGCTGACACCAGTTGTTTCTAAACATTTTAGTATCCATGTGTGAGGCAATGAATCGAAGGCTTTCTTGTAGTCAATCCATGCAACACTTAGATTGGTTTTTCTTCTCTTGCAGTTTTCTAAAATCATGTTGTCAATCAGCAGCTGGTCTTTTGTGCCTCTGGTGTTCGGGCAATTTTCTTTCTGTTCAACTGGAAGCTGTTTGTTAGTTAATAAGTGTTGCATCACCTCATCTGCTATTATTCCAGTTAATAATTTGAACATGGTTGGAAGGCAGGTTATCGGTCTATAATTACTTGGAACTGCACCTTTTGCTGGGTCTTTCATGATGAGATGAGTTTTCCCAGTTGTTAGCCATTGTTCAATATCACCGCCTTTCATAATGTGATTGAACTGTTTTGATAGTTGTTTATGAAGGCTTGTTAGGTGTTTAAGCCAAAAGCCATGCAGTTCATCGTTGCCTGGCGCAGTCCAATTTTTAATTTTCTTTGCTCTTTCACTTATTAATTCTGGTGTTATTATTAGATCTTGCATTTGTTGGTTACATTTTTTGACCTCTTTCATCCAGCCTGCTTTTTTATTGGATTGTCCCATAATTTCCCCCAGAATTGCACTGTTTCTTCTTTATTTGGTGTTTCTAGGTTTCTTGCAGTTTCTCCTTCTATGCTTTGGTAGAAACGTCTCTGGTTCGACTGGAATTGGAGATTCTGCCTGTGTTGTGTAGTTCTGGCTTCATATCTGCTAATCTTCTTTGACACTGCTGTTATTTGCTGCTTTATTATTTCCAAGACTTCTCTAATTTTCCTTGAATCTAGGTGGTATTTTTGGATCAGATACTGTTTGGTGTTTTCATTCTTCAGCTTCTTGTCTTTCATATCTTTCAATTTACTAGCATCTGATCTAAGCCTGGAGATTTTATTTTCTAATCTAATCTTCCATTTAGGTGATGTACTGCTTTCTTTTTTGACAGGTCCACTGATCTTATATCCGAGCTCTTATGTTGTTATTGTTGCTGCACTGTACATTAGTTGGTTTGTTTCTTGCAAATTATTGGTTGTTATTTCTGCAGGTGCAGCATTGACATCTTTTAATGCGTGAGCAAGTTGTTTTTTGGCAACTGTTTTTAGAGCTGGAAGTCGAACCCTGGTGGTTGTTTGGTTCATATGCTCAGTTATTTTTTGCTTTAGTTCTTGTTGCTTTTCTGTTAAACGGCATTCGGGTTTTTGAGGTGAAGGCAAAGGGGAGGTTGCCTGGTTTTGATTTTGAAACAGTTCAGCAACAGTGGCATCCTCAATTTCCAACACCTCCTCCACCTGCGCCTGAGCAACTTCTTCAATTGGTGATAATTCTTCTTCCATATCTTGAGCTTGTGTTGCTCTTTGCAGTTCTTCCAGCTCAACTCCTGTGAATACTTTATTTCTTATTATGAATCTTCTCTGGTCTGCTAGCCTTTGTTCTGTTATTTCTGTGTCTGGATGCTTCTCTTTCCAAATTTGGTACATGCTTTTAAAATAACCTCTTCTAGTTGGACTAGACTTGTAATAGCAGATCATTATTTCCTTGTTGGCATTTTCCGTATATTTTTTTCGGTTAAATGACATTTCTTCCAGTAACTTTGCTGTCTCCAGCCCTGGTTGCTCAACTGAAGATCCTGAGTCCTGTTGCCCACTTGCCACCAGATGTCCAGGGACTCCAGCACCTGGCGCGGTCCTTGTTGACCTGGGCGACGACTGATCTGGTATAGATTTATTAAAGTTACGTCTCACCATATTGTTGATGGGAGAGGCACTCTTTGTCTGGCTCCTCTGATGAGACACGTTCAGTATGGTTGAACCTCTGGCATAGCTCTCACCTTCATCAGAGCACACAAACCCCACAACCACGCCAAGGTAGGGCCTCACTGGGGGATGATGATGATGATGATTATATCCCTTCCTTGAGCGGAATGGGATCCAGCCATAGACAAGTGACAAGCACACTCTTCCAGAAACATACAAACTGGGACCGAGTGTTGAGACCGTGCAGTACAAGACTAACAAGAAGTCTGCAATGGGGAAGTGACTGAAAAGGTGCAGCTTGACACACCTCCTCACATAGGCGACAAGGAGAAGGAATGGCCAACTTCTGCATCCTATATCTGTCCACACTGGAGCCAGTGTGATGTAGAGTTGGACTAGGACTAGGGAGAGCCGAGTTCATGTTAGAAGTTGTTGATTTATTTTTACCCACAGTAGGTAAAACAGCAGAGCACTAAGGAATGAGCAGACGCTCCAGTTCCAGAGTAGGTAGCAGAGGATGGTTTGGATATTGCAGCTATTTAGAGAACATACATGGAGATCCTTGTATGACTAAACACTACATATGTATTGGTTAAATACACTTAGATAGGAAAGACCTATCTCTAATCTAAGACTACATAATGGATAGGTAAGGAGAGAGAGATGTTCCCATCTGCTCTCTAGGAGGAAAGGAAGGATTGTGACTCAGCCCAGGAAGTGCTGCAGTCAGTTCAGGGGTAGGGACAGGAGTAGGGACAGATAGGGAGACCCTGACTCAGGATGCCCCTAGTGGTCATTAGGACAGTTGGTGCAAAAGTTCGATGCACTGGAAGTTCATCTCCTACAGTTCAAATCCCTGTTCAGCCATGAAGCTCATTGAGTGACTCTGGGCCAGTCACTTATTTCTCAGCCTAACCTACCTCACAGGCTTGTTGTGAGGGTAAACCTAACCACGTACACCGCTTCAAACACAGGAAGCAGTGAAGAATCCACCTTCCCTTTTGATCAAGCCCCCAAAAGGTCAACCAAACCGAAGGAAAGCAGCTCTCGTCAAGGAGGTGGCTGCACCGCTGCTGACCCACCCGGCATGGACAGGGCCTTGATGGGTGCTCAGCAACTCCCCTGTCTTTGCGGTGCTGGGAAGAAAGCAGAACCAGGGAGTTTCATTACGCTCCTGGTGGGCTTTGGGGGGTGGGGGTGGCACAAACCCTGCAGATCTGGACTCCTGGAGACATTTGTCCATCCAGGGCAATCTGAGAATTAAGATTGGGATGACACTAGTGTTAGTCTAAAGGTCTCGCAGAAGTCGAGATGTGGTAACTTCGATCAATGGACAGCTCGGGCTTCACGGAGACTTCCGATCTCCGGTCTTGTCTGTGCCTTCCATCCTCCTCCTAGTTATCTCCCTCTGGGATGGATGGTTTGTCCCCACCCCCCTAAGAAACCCTTTGAAACATACCAGGACGGCAACACGTATTCAGCACAAGGCATTCGCTGCCCACAGTTCTGGCTGGTGCCCACAGAGAGAGGCAGCAAGGAGGACTCACCATCCCTCAGGCAGGAAGAAGCCGGTCTTTCCAAGCCAGATCCCTTTCCTCCTGGGTGTGTGTCAGGACTCCTGCCAGAGGCCCAGGGGGAGCGGGGAGGAGTTCCCTCACTGGGGTGGGATCCTTGTCCGGAAGGGGTTCCCAGGAGGCTGCTGCCACCATCCACTTTATTATTTTGATGTGGGGAAACACGCTCCCCATATCCGGTGCCTGGGGGTGGGGGATTAAGGGGCCCAACCCTCCCCAAAGGGCTGAGCAGTCCTCGGCCTCCAAAGGCAGGTGCCGAAGGCAGACCCAGAGCAGCCAGGATTTCGTTTCGGATTCCAAGGAAAAGTGGTGCAGCAAGAACTTTTCATCAAAGAGATGACTAGAGAGAGGTCTCAGTAACCTGGCAATGCAGATCCCCAGCGATGCGTACAGAAGAACCACTTCCCGCCGGAGGCCTTGCACGGATGTCCTGGTCCTTCTTCCTCACAGGCTGCGGCCTTCTTCCCAGCTCCCCAGCAGCTCTCGGCCTGCTTCTTCCTCGGGGTCCTCCTCCTCCTCCTCCTCCTGGGACAGACTCACCAGGAGACCAGAGCTTCTGCTGGGGGTGGAGCCAGGAATCCCGCCCAGTCCTCTGAGCTGGTCCCTTTGATTTGGCTCTAAGCGAGGCCTAGTCCTCCCTCCAGTCCTTACACTGTAATGCTACATTGTGCGTTATCACCTCTTCAGGATGACTAGTCCTCCTTGTCCAAGATGTCACTGACTGCAGATGCCTCCCTAGCTGAGCAATTAGCTGGCCAGCAAGATTCCTGGGAAGAGGGAAAGGGTGCCATAACAGCTCATCCAGAGAGAGGAGGGGGGTTTCGTTTGGTTGTGTAGCACCAGCCTTTCCAATCACACAGTCACAATTATTGGAGATGGCGTTCCAGGGCATCGGCCTCTTGCACCAACTATCCTAATGATGACCACTAGGGGCATTGGGAGTAGAGGTAGTGAGTGGGGGTCTCCCTCAACTCTTCTACCTGCCTCTACTATATAACCCCTGATCTGACTCTTCCAAACTTCCTGTGCTGATGAGACTCAGTCTTTCCTTTCCTCTTAGAGAACCGATGGAAACATCTTTCCCCTCATTACCTATCCATTATGTCATCCTTTAGATTAGGGTTAGGCTTTCCTATCCAAGTGTACTTCACCAATCAATGCTTAGTATTCAGTTCTACAAGAATCTCCATGCATTTTCTCTAAAGAGCTGCAACAACTCATCCATCCTCTGCTACCTACTCTGGAACTGAAGTGTGTGCTCATTCCTTAGTGCTCTGCTGTTTTACCTACTGGGGGGGGAGGGTGAAAAATCTAAATCATTTCCTCTTTCGCCTGGTTTATTTCTCTACCCTGCAGAACATGTGTGGAGGCTAGAAAAGTGACTTTCCCCTGACATTTGCAAGAGTGGAAGAGGCAGAAACACCAATTTCTGAGACACTACCCAATCAATCAGGGGGACTGGAAGGAAGGGCACGGCCTGCTCCCCACCCGTTAAATGTGTTGAAAGTTGATCTTTATGGAAGGAGCGGAGGCAGCAGTGCCCAGGCTGACGCCTTGCCTGCACATGCTCCAAGCGATGTGCTTGCATGATGGCCAGTTTGAAGAACTACTCCGAGAGAGAGAAAATAAGATTCCAGGATCAGAGTTACATTATCGATTGATTGATTTTATTGAACGTATTTATGTACCACCCGAAACGTATGTCTCTGGGAGGTTTACAATAAACAGTACACATGAAACAAAAATAAAACATTAAAATCATTTATTGTCCTTGCTTGGTGTGAAAATGTGAAAGACACCAATTTTTGTATGATACTGAAAACAAAATCCTGCAATTAATACATCCTTTATTGGGTCTGTTGGGCAAAATGAAGAAAGCATCTCAAAAGGGAAAACCTCTTCTGGCCATGACTTCCTGATGGGGGAAAGAAGGGCTGGATAAGGGCCGCTTCTCGGCCATGCTGGTGATGGACTTCCTGGCCCCTGCTCAGCGGTCGCTGCAGCGGTGCTGGCGAGAGGGAAGACAGGGAATGTGGCGGCACTCACGGCAGGAATCAGCTGGACCTGCTCGACTGCTGGACAGTGGAGCGCCACAGGATAGATCCAGCCCACGGACCCTGAGTTGGACATCCCTATTCGAGGTTGTTGTGTCTTATAGACAGGTCAGTAGAGTTGAATGACGTCTTCCCTTTCATCAATGGGCCAGATCCCATTGGGCTGTACATTGGGTAGTGAGGTCTTCCAGTTTCATGCCTGCACAGGTATCTTCCATGGTTGGCTTCGATGTACTGGAGGGCTTCACGCGGTACACGTACCCTGAGTTGTATGAACTCGGTCCAACAGAGTGTGGATTTGGAAAACAGGGACCTATGTAACATAAAGGGGAGGAGGGTTAAGGCAATGCAGTTTTTAAAAAAGCCTTGCCATGAACTGGAGCACAACCTCTTATGATGCTGCTTTGTGGAAGAACTGCATGCAGGCAGCACTGTGTGTGCTGTCAGCCTCAATTCTGTGTGTGCACCGACAGCCTAAATTCGGCAACAAGCAAGGTTGAGTTCTGCGATGAGATAACTGATGCAAATTAAACCCCTTCCAATTATTTCTCTCACTTTGAACAAAACAATTGTGCTTCTGTTGACTATAGGAATGGAAAGGGAAGGGTACACAGCCATGAAGTTGTGGCCTCTGAACACTGGAAATCAACAACAACAACAACAACAACAACAAATATTTATATACCGCTTTCAACAAATGTTTCCAAAGCAGTTTACATAGAGAAATCATATATAAATAAGATGGATCCCTGTCCCCAAAGGGCTGACAATCTAAAAAGAAACCTAAGAGTCACTGGAGGTGCTGTGCTGGGGGTGGATAGGGCCAGTTACTCTCCCCCGGTAAATAAAGAGAATCACCATGTTAAAAAGGTGCCTCTTTGCCCCGTTAGCAGGGTCCTTCAGCATTCAAGGTCCAGGGGTCCTTCAACAGTATCAACATCCTCTTAAGAACCATTTGCGTACCTTTCTAAAATCACAGGGGCTAGAAATTGGTTTTTTGTTTCAAAGAGGGACAGAAAGCTGAGACTCAAGAAGCTGAATTCTGTAGCTGGATTCTGAAGACATTTTGGCACTTTAAAAATGCTGAAAATGGTCCCAATAACTACACAGCTCTGAAAAACATTCTTCTGCCATCCATTCTCTTCCAGCCAAAGCTCGACATGAATGACCCTTCTAAGAGAATTAACACCTTCTTGGGAATATCATTTTTTGTATGTATGAGGGCAAGTTGGGTTCCAGCATTTTTCAAAAATGGTAGGGCATGCTATTCAGTTTGGCCCTCCCTTTCTTCTCTCCAGGTGCTGAAAGAGCTTCAGGTACTCCGAGGGAGACAGAGGCCTGGGATCTTCAATTGGATCTGAAGGTGTGGAACCCCATGCGATGTCCAAAGCTGTTTCAGCATCTTCCTCTGAGGCGGATTCTTCAGTTCAGGAATTTGGTGGTAGAGGGTCAAGGTGCGGCTGCTTAGGTGGTTGAGTTCTTTTATCTCTTGACTGAGACCAAGACCGGCAGTGCTGAGGAGAATGTGATCGGGACCGAGCGTCTGGATGGTCCAATCTCCCTGGATATTGGTTTCGATGTGGAGCCCAAGAGCAAGGGTGAAGATAGCGTCCTCTATCACCAATGCCAGATCTGCCGTCCAAGAAGTTAGTGGAACGATCAGGCATGATCAGATGGAGAGTAGTCTCAGTGTTGAGGTTCTCAGTAGCAATATGCCGAATCCTATGGGATAGTGTTTTGGAGAGTACAGATGGTGAGGGGATTCCCTGTGGCCTGGAGAGTGTTGGTATCATGTAGGGTCTCTTCTAGATCATTGGTATCGTGCAGGAGACTCTTTTCAGTCCGGAGGCGGCCGGTCTTGAGAAGACCAGCTAGTGTTGATGGTATCATCCTCCATATGTGCTTTGTCGATGTCACCTTCAGGATCGGAGGGTGATCTTGGTGTGACTTCTCTGGGGTCTCCCTTGTTGGGAGTGGAGCGGTCTCTCGAGTCTATGTTGGGAAGGTAATGATCCCTGTCTTGGCCCGGAAGTCACTGTGCAGACTTAAGGTTTGTAGATACCCAAGTCAGCTTTTTTGGAATCAGAGCTGCTGACTGAGACTTTTTTGTGGACTTTAGGCAGTAGAGATATCAGGGTGGGAGTGACGAGCTTCACGGGCCACACTCTATTGGCAGCACAGTGTAGTGTGTGCATTGGCTGAGGAATCTTTTCATTTGTAGTTGGTGAAAAATGCTGAGAATAGAAAGAAAATAGAAACACTTGATTTAGTTAGGATGCACAATCCAAAGTCCTGGGGAACCCTAGAAAAGGCTCGGTTTTGGGTCAGCAGCAGCTGAACCAGTGGCAACTGCAACCAAACCTCCCCAGATGATCTGAATAGGCAGCAGCAGGGTTCATGAAGAAGGCAGCATTTCCTTTAATAGCTTGGGCCCAAGCCCCAGAGACCAGCCTGGCTGCTGTATTCTACATACATTCGGCATACTACAGACAGAAACTGCCCAACGTACAGTGCATGGCACTAGTGCAGGATGTTACTAGCATATGCGCCACTGTTTCCAGGTGGTCTTTCTCCAGGAATGGACGTAGCTGGCGTATCAGCCTAAGCTGGCCACTGCCTCAACCTGAGAGACCAGGAAGAGGCTTGGGTCCAGAAGTACTCCCAGACTACATACGGGCTCTTTCTGGGAGAGTGTAACTCCATCCAAAACAGGCAGATCTAAGCCACTTCCTATGTCCCAACTTCCCACCATGAGTACCTTTGTCTTCCTTGGATTCAGCCTCAGTTTGTTCTCCCTCATCCGGCTCATCAGGGACTCCAGGTAAGTCTTTCAGGAAGTTAGGCCATTTCCTAATGAAGTTGACATGGAGAAAGAGGATTGGGTGTCAGCATATGGGTAACACCCTGCACCAAATCCCTGACGATTTCCCCGCACTGATCCATGTAGATATTAAAAAGCATTGGAGATAGAATGGAGCCCTGTGCAACCCCATACAATAGCTCTCATTTGGAAGAGCAACAATATCAAAGCAACAGCATCTGGGACCTACATGAGAAGTAGGAGTGGAGCCACTGCAAAGCGCTGCCTCTCACTCCCTACCCCTCTCCCTACCCCTTCAGGCGCTCCAGGAGGTGCCATGATTCACTGATATCAAAAGGATCGGCTGAGAGATCCACGAGAATCCACAGGCTCACACTCCCCCTGTCAATTCCCAATTGGAGATCACCCAACAGGCCAACCAAGTCCTTCTCAACCCCATAGCCCACCCGAAAGCCATTTTGAAATGGGCCCAGATCATCTCCCTCTTCCAAGACTCCTGGAGCTGAGATGGCACTACCCTCTCAATCCCCTTGCCCTACCATGGGAGGTTGGAGACAGGCCTAGAATGGGATCCAATGCAGGTTTCTTCAACAGTGGTCTAATCATGGCCTTCCTGAGGCAAGGAGGCATCCTGCCCTTCCTCAGAGAAGCATTAATGATGCTTCCAAGACCTTCTCCAATCACCTCCTTTCTAGATGGTATAAGCCATGTTGGGCAAGGATCAAGAAAACAGGTAGTGAAGTGAAGTCTCCCAAGCAGCTTGTCCACATCCTCCGCTCTCACAAATGGAAAATGATCCAATTTCACTGTGCAAGAGGAGCTGCCGGACACCGCCACAGTAGGCCCTGTAGAGTCTAGTTCCGTTGTTTGAAGAGAGTTTTCATCTGCAAACATCTCGTTTAAAATGTCAAAGTGGGTAACTGATGGATCCAAATACTCATTCAAGGGAGGAGGGTCATGTACTAACCCTTTCACAACTCGAGACGACTCTGCTGAACGTGAGCTTGCAGAAGCAATGCGGGCAGAAAAGAACTGCTTCTTTGTGGCACGCATGTGATTGATGGATGGAGCGACCACATCATTTTGATAATGGAAAGGCAAAATGTTCATAATAAAAAATGATTTTGCCATTGAATGAATTCTTTGCTTTGCATCAATATTGGGTTTCTGTATCATGTACCTTTTTCACATAAGAAGTAATATAGCGACTACTGCTAACTTGGCAAAGAGGTACCTTTAACTTGGTAATTCTCTTTATTTAGCGGGGGAGAGTAACTGGCCCTATCCACCCCCAGCACAGTATCTCCAGTGACAGTTGCTGGTGTCTGTCTTATGTTTCTTTTTAGATTGTCAGCCCTTTGGGGACAGAGATCCATCTTACTGATCTATTATTTCTTTGTTTAAACCACCCTGAGCCATTTTTGGAAGGGCGGTATAGAAATAGAATAAATTATAAAGAATAAATACTTCCAAATTGGATCTATCCGGTTTCTAATGTCAGAAAATGAAATTAGAGCCAAAGAACATGTTTCCCATTTCAGGAGTAACCTGAAGGGTGTGTCTGTAGGGTGAGACCACTGTGCTTGGAATTTGAGCAAAAGCTTTACAGATCCTACACACGATTGCTGTCTGGAACACAAGACCGAAGGGATGGAATCAGGATGACAGAAATGGGGATCTGCTGAGTCAAAGACAGCAGCCAAGACAGGAGGTTCATTGAGGCCGGGTGGGCCAACGTATATGACGACACTTGGCTTGGTGGATCCTGGGTGGTTTAGAGCTGCGTTCAATGTTTGTGTACAATTCCATATGGGAACACGAACCAGTGATCCTGTTCTTACGTGTGCACAGAAGGTGTCAGGGTTTCCATATGAGAGCCACTTTCACTTTGACAAGCAACACTACTATAACACTGGGGGGAAACAAAACATAAAATTGTAACCCTCAAAAGAGTTTTCATTGGGGAAGACTTATTACTGAATGACCTCAAACCTGAAAGAAAGAGCCAGCTATTTGTACTTACATTCAATAAAATGAGAGAGAGAGAGAGAGAGAGAGACCTTTCCTCTAGGAACTGGGATGGCTGTTTTGGAATTTGGACTGTTAGCCCATCCATCAGTAGTTCTAGCCTGTCATGAAAGAAAGAAAGAACGTCACATGATCCAGGCCAGTCAATCTAATACAGCAGAAGTGACTTTCTTTCCAACTAGTATCATAAAGGGGAGATCGAAAAATACCCCACCCACCAACCAACCCATTCACAAGGAGCAACTCCAAAAGCTCACGGCACATAGGCAACTAAGCAGGGGGAAAGTATCTTTTTTCTAGAGATTTGTATCGGAGGATAAAATGGGGCACAAGCTGGGGCAAGTCCTCTCCGCCTCTCCCTGTTCTTTCGTCTGTTTTTCCTCAGCATCCAGCCCTCAAAGGGATACCTGCAATCCTTCACCGGGCTCCTCAGAGCTCACCTGTCTATCGACAGACCTATCTTCCGTTAATTGGCGTAATTCTTAAGCGAAGCCGGTGGCACTCCCGACATCTCGAAGGGAATCCCACGACGTAAAGATGCATTGTGCAAAGCAGTCTGTCCTGAATCTACTGCCACTTGGTAACTTCAAGTTCTGTTATTGTTGTAGTAGTTGTTCTCTCTCAGCCTAGAAAACCAAACAAAAAGACAAAAGATTGAGTCTCCGGCTCAAATGGCTATTCAACCACTCCCACCCGCTCCATTCTGATACTCATACAATTACCAAACTCCTCCTCCTCATTGAAGTCCTCCAGGACAAGATCATCTGAAGGGAAAGGAAGAGAAAAGATTGGGTTTTCTTCTTTCAATTGGCTAAGAGAAGAGTTAAGGAGGAACAGGTCCAAGTTGAATAAATGAGGAGGTTCTAATGGGTCACTTCTTGCACTGGGCTTGCCAAAGCGGAAGACAAGCATGGCTTCCAGACCTCGCAGGTTAGCTGCAAGGACTTTCCCAAGAAGAACCGTGTTTGCCCATGTGAGAGGGGTTGGGAGTTTGAGACATGCCCACTCGGGAGGCCTGCCACAGAGAAGTCAGAGCAAAACTGGGGCTCCTTGGACGAATGATGACCTTTGTCGCCCAGGCCCATTCTGGGATTCCAAGGAGACAGTTCTGCCCTCCCCACTTCCCTGGAAATTGGCATTACCTTTGATGGTGCTTTTAATCAAATGATGAGTCAAGTCATCTTCAATGCGCAAGAGAGCCTTGTGTGTGGTCAGCTGTAGAAATAAAGACGGATATGTTTTTTTCATGTCAGTGTGACACCATATCCAAAGCAGTGAAGAATTGAAGATGATCCAGTTGGGAACAAAGTTGAGGATTCCCAAAGATGGAGTGTGGCTCTTCTGGGCACTGGGCAGCCAGAAGAGACATGGGGTGCGGGCGGGTGACAGCTCTGTCCTGTTCCTCCTCTTCCTCGGTGAGCCGCAGTGGAAACAGCCCCTCTCCAGCAAGTGTGCTGCCAGGCAGCCCCCGTGTGACCAGGGACCAATGGGAGGTCTTCTTCTGAACCTGGAAGCTGACAAGGGGTCCCAGAGGATGCTGAAGCAGAGCCAAGCCATGTCCACAGCAGGGTACTTACTTCCACATTGGGCAGTCTGGCCACATGCTGCAGGACGTAGACGTAGGCTTCTCGGCCCAGAGCCTGCAGCCGGGGCTCCTCTGATTCAATATACCTGTGGAGCTCCTGTGGGTTGAAACAGCAGCTCAGAGTCATTGCACTGGCCTAAATCATCCCTTGCCATGCTACTGAGAGCTAAGCCCGGAAGGAATTTGTTCCACTACAGGAACATCCCTTGGTTGCGTCCCAAAGGAATCTAAGGAGGATCTAATTCCATATAAATATCCCCCCCCCAATAAAGTTGGCATATTTCTGAATTGTCATTCAGAATTCTAGAAGTCATTTCTAAAGTTGATCAATATTTCTGAAAGTTGCTTATGGGAGTGATGGTTTTCTCTGTCTTCTCAGCCAGTTGGCTTCTAATAAGGAAGTGACCTATCTTGAATACACAAAGTGGATGGGGTCTGCTGCCTCTTTCTGTCAGACCACGTTCGGATGTCGGAGAGGATGAAGACAGAAGCCCCATTCACACCTTATGTTGCACACTCGGACCACGAGTGGAGAGTGCACAGGGGCAGATCTGGACACAGGGACTGCAATTCATACATGCTGTTGAATACAGGCACTGCTTGACACTCCCTCTCTGTACCACGCCTGTGAGGGGCCCGTGCCCAGGTTCACTTTGAAAAGAAATGCAACTACTGTCATGCACGTACCAGCATTCAGACACCTTCACGCATCTACTACTTAACGTCCCAATAGGGCTTTCATTGCGCTTACCTTCAAGATGCCAATGGTGCTGTAGACAGAGGGGGCCTCCTCCAGCAGCCCCCTGAGCATCTTCTTAAAGGATGCCATGTTCTCCTTCGAGGGGGGAAAGAGAAGATCAGTCATGAGTAGGAGACACAACCGGTCTTGAGAATACATCATTGAAAAATCACTGGTACTGACAGTGGTATCACGTTTTCTTCGCAAGAGAAAAAAGCCCAAGAAGAATTTACCTGGGTCCCTGGGTCCACTTGGTTCAGCCCGGACACCGCCACGTTGAGGACTGCTGCCTTGAGATTGAAGGGCATAGGTGGCTTCATTTTGCTGGAGGGAGAAAGATGAGATTTCGTAGTGTGAGGAGGGCTGGTGATCCAGCCAATGGAAGCTCCTCTAGAGAAGAGGAACATGGCAACCCAGCAAGCGTCAAAAACGACGACAGGTCTGTGATGGTTTCCCTTCTTTTTTCCAAAAATGACCAGTCCCCGTCTGGGGAGGCCCTGGTTCGCAAAAGGCCATAGTACTTAAGAAGATTTCTTTCTAAAAGAAAAACCTTCACATTAATGGCCATCTTTTGGGAAAGGGGCGATCCAGTTACAGATCTGGCCTGGTTTGCCACTGCCCTTTCCTGACACAACCCCCTCCTATTTAATCCCCGTGGGCTATAAGCATACGTGAGTTCCGTGACGGCGTCCAGGCTTAACCGCAGCAGGAACCCAGGGTCTGGATGCTTTTTGACATCCTCCATAATTTCCTGGCAGAGATCAAAGAGCAGAAGAGAGTTGGTCACTACCCACGGACTTCCTTGCTATAGCTCCATCCCCAAACACACACTTTGGACTGAGCCCTCGCTTGGGCATTCCCTTCCATTCTACATCTCACTCACCAGTACGGCTTCCACAGCCTCATCCTTATCATAGGTCAGAAGCTGACCACCCTGCGACCTGATGTCTTTGACGTCTTCTATTACTGCGGACAGGAACTGGGTCCAGCTGAAGATGACCTGAAAATTAGAAGCACTGAACTGTTAGTGATGGAAGGACTCTCCGTGCCTTCCTGGAAATGGAGCGGGCACCCTTACTTGGTGGGCTGCTCTCAAGTCCTTTCTGGGGACACCACCCGCTCCATGGAATATTCTGCAGCTCAGGGAGAGTGCAGAACTGGGAAAAGGATCCGAGCAGAGAGTGGGTGCTCCCAGATCCCGGATGGAAGAAATGCCTCTCACAGGAATGTCCTGAGCTCTGTGGAGGAAGGCCTTCTACTCAAAGGTTCCCTACCTCAGCTCTGTCCATTTCCTCCGTGACAGTTGTCAGACCTGGAAGGGAAGAAGAATGGGAAGGAAGGGGGGATTCAGGACTTGAATTCCCATGAGGAATTAACCAACGGGAATTCCCTTTGTTGGAATTCAGGCTGGCTCCCGGGCTCCCAAGCACCAGCTGTCCCATACTCCCCAAAGGGTCAGCCCCAGTCCCAACCATTCCCCAGGAGCCTGGGGCACCTCCTCACCGATGGTGACTCCGGAGATGGCTGGGGTGCCTCCTGAGGGAGTTGGCGGTGGCGCTGGAGTCGGCTCAACCCGCTTGCTTCGTGGCCAGAACCTCCCTCTGGGGGGCTTGCCCTTTTCGGAGTCACTGCTGGGGGAGGTCTTAAAGAACTTTCTGCAGCATCTGCAGACTCTTCGCAACCTAGAAGAGAGCAGGGAGAAGGTGAGAATGGGTCTCTAGTCAGACCTGTCCGGGAACAGAGGGAGCAAGGCAAAGCTGTTATGGAATCCTACTAACCGTGCAAAGAAGCCTTTCCTCATCTTCTCCCCCATTTCCCTCCCTGTCTAACTATTCCCCCCTGACTAACTATCCCTCCTCTTACTAAAAGCTGACTGTCCCTCCCTCCCCCCCTAGATCCCTCCCAAAACCACCCCAAACAAACAACAAACAACAAGCAACAAAATAACAAACACTAACACTAACTGTAACAATGAATGGATAAATAAATGGATAAATAGATAAAGAAATAAATGGATAAATAAACAAATAGATGAATAAATAGATGGAGAAACAGAAACAGAAACAGAAACGGACTCTCTAATACACTCTTTCCTTGCTATCTCTCCAACTCCTCTCCACCTCGCCTCCTCCCTCCTCGCCTAACTCACCCACAAAGAGCAGCTGAGCCCTGGAGGTGTCATAAAAGAGGATGTGTCATGAGCCTCAGCAATGGCCATTGGTCCTCTTGTCTCTAGTGGTTGCTTCAGGACTTGGAGGCATCCCCTGCCAAGCGGGCAAAGAGGCACCTTTTCAAAGGGCTGATTCTCTTTATTGAACAGAGGCCGCACGGGGGAGCAGTTGGCCCTACCCACCCCCTGCCCAGTAACCCTCCAGTGGCGGTTGCTGGTGTCAATCTTAGGTTTCTCGGTAGATTGTGAGCCTTTGGGGGCAGGGAGCCATCTTTATTCCTTTATTCTTACTCCACTTAAACTGCTTTGGAAACTTGTGTCGAAAAGCGGTCTATCAATAGTAGTAGTAGTAGTAGTAGTAGTAGTAGAAGTTCTTCCAAACCTCACCCTTCCTGTTCATATGTCTGTTGATCTGAGAAATCAGAGGACTCTCTTCCCCACTATGTTGAAAGCAAAACCACCACAGGCCCCTCAGAGCAGACCCCTCCACCTCCGCCCACTGCCATTCATCCTGAGAGCCACCTTGGTTGCTGGGATGTGCTCTTGTTTCAGCCCGACACGGGGACTCCTTCCTTCAGCGCAATCCTGACACTGATTCTCACCTGAGGGGACACACATCACTTTGCTGGCTCTGCCCTCTGGCCACTGCTCTCTGCTCTTTCCAGAGTGTAGCGATGCTGTCACTTGCCTGCCAGGAGGCAGCGTGGAGCAGGTCCGTGGCTGCTTAGCCTTCTCCGCTCTGCCTCTTCATCGCTGACTTTGGCATTATTCAGCGGAGGGTGGCGGAAGAGGCAGCAGCAGGATTCTCCCTCCCTCCCTCTGAGTCTCAAAGCCAAGAGCTGATGCCCCAAGTGGAAGGAAGCTCTGAACAGCTGCCTGGCTTCCCTCTGGACCCTCTTGTTTGGGGAACAGCAGGGCTCTCCTTCCCATGCTTGGAGAGGAGGAGACCCAGTGGAAGTGAAGGAGGGAGGAGGCTACTGACGTAATAGTGCAGCAGTCAACCACAGAGAGGCAGCCGCTTGTCTTCTCCATGCTGCCTCTGGAGTCATACTTCAAAACCTGCTTGGAGGCCATGCATCAGTCATACCTGGAGGGTCCAATATTCAGGTAGAAGAATGAGTTCATGGATGCTGGAGCTGGTCCGTTTGGGTGCACACCCAAGGAAGAGAAGTCTGGAAATGGCATGAGTGAAGTGTATGTGCAGGTTTGAAGGGGTGACCTTAAACTTCTCTGAGAAGTGGGATGTCTCTTTCAGGTGGAGAGTGAAAGTTTTCTGAACTCTTAACGGCTGAGTCCTCACCAGCTCATGAGGTTTACAAGTAGAGGGAGTTCCCTGTCCTAAAAAGGGCGAGTGGGCAACCATGAGGGTCAATCTCAAGTGTTGTTTAGCTTTCCACAACTGCTTGGATACCAACATTGCTCGCTGCTATTAGCTGCAGCTACATTGCTTTCATAGGGCTGTAGAGCTGACAACTGATATTATGGTTAACAGCACAGCCATTGCCTGATGACGTTTGAAGACTTGGGGAAGTCTGTTTCTGGTCAGCATAGCTCCAGAGATGACTGACAGTCTGTCTACACAATAGAAAGGAGAATACCCGTTTCTCACAGACAGAGAAGCAAACAGCAGGTTGGATTGAAAGAACGGGAAACAGAGAGAGAGAGAGAGAGGTCTTTCATTGTAGCAACCAGGAATGAGAGGAATCGTTTTGTTATTGATTCAGGCGCTACCCCAAACATCCTGAATTCCCCTCAACTGTTGATAGATTTAGACAAAAATGACAAAGTTGCTGTTTGGTTTGCTGATGGGAAAAATAGTTATTCATCCAGGAGAGGAACTGCTGAACTGTCTAGTAAGCAATTGGATGGGGAAATGGAAAAGATTTTGATCCAAGATGCCCTCTTAGTCCCTGATATGGAGAGTAACTTGATCTCCATGGGAGATGGAGTCAATCAAAGTTGCAAAGTGACTTTGCAGGACAAAGTTTGCTACATCAGCTAAGAAGGATGATTTCATGATGACAGCCTATATGAATAAAGATGTGCTTTTTCAACTGGACTGTGTAACTGAACAGGCCAGGCTTGCAGCCTCATGCAAACACAAGAACTGTTCGACCATATGGCCTAAAAGACTAGCACATAGTCAAATCCATGTGATAAATGAGCTTGGGGGAAATGGCATTAGGAAGGACTTTCAAGTGGAGTCATGCAGAGAAGCTGCCACAAGGGGTCAGTGTTGCTTACTTAATCAAGGGGTGAGACCCAGCTTTTCTGCACAGACACAGACACACAGTGTCCTTTGGAGCTCATACATTCTGCTGTCATAGAAACATAGGAAGCTGCCATCTCCTGAGTCAGACCAGTGGTCCATCTAGCTCAGTATTGTCTACACAGACTGGCAGCGACTTCTCCAAGGTTGCAGGCAGGAATCTCTCTCAGTCCTATCTTGGAGAAGCCAGGGAGGGGACTTGGAACCTTCTGCTCTTCCCAGAGCAGCTCCATCCCCTAAGGGGAATCTCTTACAGTGCTAGTCTCCCATTCATATGCAACCAGGGTGGACCCAAACCTTCTCCCAACCTTGGAGATGCCGCTGCTAGTCTGTGCAGACAATACTGAGCTAGATGGACCTATGGTCTGACTCAGGAGATGGCAGCTTCGCATGTGTTTCTAAGTCCTTGCAATTCAGATTGCCAGCCAAAGCAATAGACAAGACACCATCTGAACGATGGCTTGGGCACAAACCCTCTCTAAAGCATGTCAACATGTTTGGATCGAAAGCTTATGCATACGTCCCAAAGGCCAGGAGAACCAAACTCAATCGCAAATGTGAACTGGGAGTGTTGGTTAGATATTCGCCAGGCCAAAAGGGATAGAGAACCTTTGATCGTACAAATGGAGAGGTCAGGATCTGCAATGTGGTGTCTTTTGAGGAGAGACAAGGGCCAACTAGGGATGATGTGCCAGAACTTGTGCCAGAGATCCAGGTGAAAGAGGCAAGATGTCTCACGATGCAAGAGCCAGACCGTCAACCCGAAGACTCTGTGCCACAACCAGAAGGAGGTTCAGAAGGGGATACAGATTAGAGAAGGGGCTGCACAACCTGAGCCCAAACTGAGGCGCTGCTAGAGGCCCAACAAAGGGCTTTCACCCAAAAGGTTCTCACTTGTGACCAAAGGAGGAGAGCTACAAGAACCCACCACATGGCGAGAGAAAGAAAAGATGCCAGCTGACACAAGGTGAGACATGGAGAAAAGCAGCATTCGAAGGAATTGATTCCCTGCACCAAAAGGAGACTTGAAGATGTGTCAATGCCCACAGGAAGAAAGACTGCGGGATGCAAGTGGGTCTTCAGAGTCAAGCAGGATGCAGAAGGGGAGGCAGAGCGCTACAAGGTGAGGCAAGTAGCCGAGGGATACTCCCAGATCTATGGTGAGGACCACAATGGGACCTTTGCACCACTTGTGACATACACTTCAATGAGGACACTGTTCAGCATAGCAGCGGCCAGAAAAATGCAAGTTGAAGACATGAATGTAAAGACTGCCTTCCTTCATGGGGAAATCAAGGAAGAAATCTCTATGCAATAGCCACCAGGCTGGGAGGTACCTAGAAAGAAGGGGCTGCTTGTGTCCAAACCAGAAAGGAGCATCTATGGCTTCAAACAAGCAGCCAGAGTGTGGAATGAGAAACGAAATCAACTGCTACTTAAGGAGGGGTTGATGCAAGGAAAAACTGACCCCTGCCTATATTCCAGATACAGAGACAATAGATGGACTGACATCCTGACTTCAGTTGTTGACTTGATTATTACATGTGAGGAAAAACAAGACAGCCATGAGACTGTACAGCACCAGAAGAAGGAAAGAGAGGTGAAGGGACTTGGAAACATCTCCTATTACCCTGGCATCCAAATACAAAAGAGAAGGGGATGGGATATTTCTTCTCCATCAGAAGCAGAAGATAAAGGATCTTCTCGAATGCCTAGGAGCTTCCTGGGTGCGTTGCTAAATAATCACAAAGCCCAACAACAGCCTCCTTGAAGTGAATGACCTTGACTGGGTTTGTGCATGTGTACTTGGTGAAATCACAATGCAGCAACCACATTGTAAATCTCCACAAGCCCATTCGAAGGAGACATGGAGAATCCCAGTGCAATTGTCACGTTGTACACAAGGCTTCTAAGTGTTAGCAACAAGATGGAGATCAGATCCTTGGAGGCCATTTTCAGCCACAGCTCCCTGGTGACCACCAGTATCTGGTCTGACTTTTCACACTCTGATTTGCTTGCAGAAAAGCTTTGCCATACATGGGCAAAGCTTAAGTACACCAAAATATATCTGGGATACCAATAGGGCTGGCTCATTATAAGAGAATAGCAACTCGCGCTTGTATTGTGCCAGCTCAGATGCAGGTCTTTGATTAGAACATTGAAGTCCACTCCCCTCTTCCACAATCAAGCGTGATTTCGGTGCATGACAAGCCACATCAAACAGCTTGAGATGGCCCATGTGCAGCCTGGCTTGCTCTGTACAGGCCTCTGCTAAAGGGTAAACTTGTCCCAGGCAGGCTAGTTAGATGGTCATGAACATGTTCCAAAGCCCAGCTTTCTAGATCATATGGAAGTTTTGATGCTGACCATGAAACTTTGATGGAAAGAGAGAGAGGGGCGGGGGAGATATTCAACTCTGCACAAGAGACTCCCATGCTCCTTTGGAATTAGGTCAGAAATTACACTTACTGTAAAGAACCTACTACTCTTAGAGTTGGAGATGGAGTTCCAGTGCATCAACCTTTTGCACCTGCTCTCCTAATGACCACTTGGGGTATTGGGAGTAGAGGTAGTTAGTGAGGGTCTCCTTACCTGTCCCTGCTTGCCTCTACTCTATGGCCCCTGCCTCGACTCCTCAGCTATTCCCAGTCAAGAGTCAGTCCTCTTCCTTTCCTCTTAGAGAGTAGATGGAAACATCTCTCTCCCACTTCCTATTCATTATGTAGCTGATAGATAGGACTAGGTTTTCCCTCTCTAAATGTACTTCACCAATACATCCTTTTCATTTAGATTGTACAACAATCTCCATGCGTGTTCTTCAAATAATGGCAACAACTCAACTCTGCACTCTACTCTGTAACTGGTGTGGGTAGCTTCCTTTTGGCGCTTTGCTAATAAGATCAATAAGATGCATAGCTATGTTGTGACCGGACAACACAACAAGACATTTCATAACCACATGCTAAGACAGAGATCTATCTATCTTGGATGCGTTTTTGACCACATTTTGTCTGTTCCTTTTGCTCTTTTGGTTGTTGTTGTTGTTTTGTACTGAACGTGTGAAACAACCTTGAAGTGAACTAATTACAAAGTCAGATTTCTTGTGATAGTGAAAGGAAAATTATAGCTTCTGTGGACTCCACCCCACGCCTATAGGCTTTACTACCTTGAAAGAAGTTTGCTTTTGCAACGGAAGGCTGGAAGGCCATTGTGGTAGATTCAGTCTAGAACACACAAGTCTACTTGGTGGCAGTGGTTAAACGGGTCATTGGTCAGGAGATCCATGTCTGGTGTTAGCAGCAGAGCAGATCCTTCTAGGGTCACACCAAGGTAATTTGGGCATCCGGACCGCCCAGCCACGAGCCCCCACCCCCACGCGAGGCTCCCCAAAACTTCCTTTGGGGGGCCCACCCCACCAAAGCTCCATTAAAAAACCAAACCAAAGACTCCAATTGTGGCTGAGGGGTGGCAGCAAGGGGGGAGGGATGGTGTCTTGAAGCAACTGAGTGTCTTGAAGCAACTGAGATGCACGCCTGTGCAGTTTAGAGATCGTCGCAAGCTCGTGACGTTACGGGGGGCAACTCAAGTTGTTTGGAGGGCAACTCAAGCCATGATATTGTTCAAAACTGAGCCGGCTTCATCCAGGTCAGGGTCTCCTTGGAAGTCCAACTGGCGCTTCCCCCCTCTGTGAAGGAAGGATGTTGAGAAATGGAATACAGAAGCAAACAACTATTTATCTTATTTATATCTCATGTTTCAACGCAACTGTTCTCAAAGTGGTTTACATACAAAAAGGAGAAGAAAGTGGCCCCCTGTCCCCCAAAGAGCTCGCAATCTAAAAAGAAGCACCAGGGAGAAGCTAGTGCCAGTCACGGAAGGAATGCTGTTCTGGAGTTGTCGCCTAAAAGAAAACCTGAATTGGTCATAAAGGTCTGGTTCCATCTGTTCAATGTCTCGGCATGAAAGAAAGAGGGCAAGCTAGCAACACCAAGTTCCAGATGTCCTCTTGTCTAATCAAGTGCTGAGCCTCCAGCAGGATTGTAAACGGAGAGCAGGAGCAAGCCCCAAATCCATCCCTATGGCCATTGGTGCTCCTGTGGAGACAGCCTCTCATAATGCATGACTGAGCCACCTCTCCTGGGTTCAGATTCTCTTTCAGCCATGAAACACACTGGGTGGCCGTGGGCCAGTCACTATTCTCCGCCTAGCCTACCTCAGAAGGCTGTTGGAAGGATAACATGGAGAACTCTACCCTCAGGGAGGAAGAGTGGGATAGAAATGTAATGGGGGTGGGGTGGGGTGGGGTGGGGCAGCAGTGTTGATCTGGACCCCAGCTGACATCTGTGCTCAGCCATAAACTCATGGGTGGTCTTGAGCAAGTCACACTGTGATCCTGCCTGTCCACTGGTGAAACAGCAGCTATCATGACTCACCCAGTTATGTGCAGATTAATCCCACAAAGAAAATGGTGTGTACAATAAAAGAAGCTATGTCAAGACTATCATCCAGCACTGCTGTCAGTACAGAGCTCCTCTGCAACCTCTTCTCTCCAAACTTCCTCATTACGTCAGTGTATATAGACTTGTGCAATATACAAGACTTCCAAACGATTAGATCGCCTTCCACGCAACACAGCCCCAAATCAAGCAAGATCAAAAGCCGTCTATGGAATCATTGAGAAGTTCTGCTCCACTGGGCTAGTCTGTGAATTGGAATGTTTTGGATCTTACAGCCCTGAACTGAAGTATGCTTTCTCAACGTAAGCCCTATTGATTTCAAAGGGATTTCCTTCCAAGCAGCTATGTTTAGGATTGCTGCTTTAATCTGACTTCTGCCATCTATAGATGGTGTGATATGCTTCAAGGAGTAAGAAATTTTAATTTCTAGTTGAGATAAATGATGCTGAAGGTAAGAGTTTCATTAAAAAGGAAGAGCTGTGAAAGTTCTTCCCTTTGGGGAGATTAATCATGTTTGTAGTCGTGCAACTGGAATAGGAGAAAGACTGAGCTGGTCCACATAAGAAGGCCCCAAACTAGGTCCTTCTTCGTTCTCTACATTAGTCCTCAGCGCTCTCCTGACTGTCATTTGGAAGTAGTGTCATCTTTTCAGGTGGCCTCATCTTTTAACTTTAAGCTGATCTGATCAGAAAAGGTTTAGATACAGCAACTCAATCAGGCTTCAATGTTCTTCAGTCATCCAAAAACCTCTTTTTCAGATGAGAGTTGAGATGCTTTCCATTTCCAGTTCTACTCTAAAAAGCACGGAAATTCCAAGCAAAGGTGCCCATTTTAACTTCCACACCATAGAAGCTGTCAAGACTTTGTACAGCCTGGGAGCGTATGGTGGCTTTCGAAAAGAGGCTCCATGCAGCCACACTTTGCCTTGATCTCCCAGCTGGACATTGGGCTGGGGAGGGATGTGTCTAGGCAGACATTCCAGAATTGCAGCTTCGAATTCAAATAAGACTAAGAACAATAAACTGTATTTATTAAGATAAAACAAACAAAAAATTAAATCATTACAGATCCAAAAAGGGTGTGTGTGTGAAGGAAATACAAAATACGATACAGAACCATTTCAAAGTCATTGTTAAAATCAATTATGTAATATGTATGATATGTATGATTCTTAAAAACATATAATACTTCCAGGTAGCTATTCTCCTAGCTTTAGGAGCATTAAAAAGAAAAGGAAGCAAATGGGAGATCAGACAAACTCCTCCTTTTCATGGAAGTCCTCGAAGACAAGGCCATCTGAAGAGATGACACTACGAGATGACACTCGTACTTCCAAATGACAGTCAGGAGAGCACTCAAGACTAATGACAATAAAAGTTGCTATGTCAAGACCATAATCCAGCACTGCTGTCAGTACAGAGCTCCTCTGCAACCTCTTCTCTCCAAAGAGTACCAGAATCAAAGTCAGCTGATCAAAGAAAATGAGCCTGTCTGGTTAAAGAAACCATAGCTGATTCGTCACATGTATTTGGACCCATGAAATCTGCATGTGCTTATTTTAACTTGGATGCAATGCTTCCTTTGGGGAGAATGCACAGATGTGTCTCAAGTGGCACCGTCTTAGAAGAGGCATTCCTCTGGTGTGGGTGTGAGAAGAGGAATGCATCATCTTAGGGGACACACACACACACACACACACACACACAATATTTATTTATTTTACATATTTCTATACCACCCAAAACTTATGTCTCTGGGCGGTTCACAACAGATAAAAACAGCATTAAAACATTAGTTAAAAACAAAAACAAGTAATTTAAAACACAACAATTTAAATTTTTTAAAAACAATGCTCTAAAACAACATTAGAAACAATCAAAACAGTATGAATTAAAAGCTTGGGTGAACAGATGTGTTTTTAAGGACCTTTTAAAAGCTGTCAGAGATGGGGAGACCATTCACTCTCCATTTTTCTTGTATTAAAAAGTGGGTTGAAAACACATTTTGCTACCAAGCTGATCAGGAAAAATCTTTCTAATGGCTTGATCTGACCGGGGAATTGTCTACTCATGGCAGACCTAAAGAGCACACACAAGGTACTATGTCGCCTTCCTATTTTCCATTGTGCAATAAGTTGGAGATCTTTCCCCACAAAGCACCTAGACTTAACCAGCACACTCACAGCATATCCATTACTAAATAATGAGCTCCACTGACTGGAAAAGCCAGGCCTCAGATCAAAACCACGGTTCCGGAATTTATCTTTTAAAATTATTATTGAAAGGGAGAGATATTCTTAGGAAACTCAGGAAAAGGCCAATGGTGAGCACCCTGGGGGGAGGGGCAGTGGAAGGAAAGAGTGTCTCTCTTTGCAGCTCTTGTGGATCTATCACAGAAGATTTTCCTACCTCTCCACCACACCCACACCCCCGTAGGCTGTAAGTGAACCCTCTGGACTAGAATTGTGGGTATGAATTGAAAGACAATGAAGGGATATTAATTACTGTACACGGCAACCTAGGCTCAAGACTAATTGAGGGCTATTAACTGCAAGATGACCTAGGCTCAAAACAACCAGGATCCTTAATAACGTCAGTGTATATAGACTTATGCAATATACAAGACTTCCAAACGATTAGATCGCATTCCACGCAACACAGCCCCAAAACAAGCAAGATCAAAAGCCTGTCAATAGAATCATTGAGAAGTTCTGCTCCACTGGGCTAGTCTGTGAATTGGAATGTTTCGGATCTTACAGCCCTGAACTGAAGGATGCTTACTCAATGTAAGCCCTATTGATTTCAAAGGGATTTCCTTCCAAGCAGCTATGTTTAGGATTGATGCTTTAATCTTACTTCTGCCATCTATAGATGGTGTGATATGCTTCAGGGAGTAAGACATTTTAATTTCTAGTTGAGATAAATTATGCTGAAGGTAAGTTTCATTAAAAAGGAAGAGTTGCAAAAGTTCTTCCCTTTGTGGAGTTTAATAATATTTGTAGTAGTACAACTGGAATAGGAGAAAGACTGAGCTGGTCCAAATAAGAAGGCCTCAAACTAGGTTCTTCTTCGTTCTCTGCATTAGTCCTCAGCATAGGCGTAATGATAGGGGGATGGGGGGGCAGGGGGGGCACATGCCCCGGGCGCCATCTTCCCGGGTCATGTGGGGGGCGCCGCCATGACCCCCGCCGATCCGAAATTTTTTTTTTTTAAAAGTTTTTTAAAAAAATATACAAAGTTCTCCTCCCCCCGGAACGGTCCCTTCCACGCCTGCGGGCGGCCCCTCCATTGCTTTGCCGGCCACCAGCCTGCCTGCCTAGCTTGGTGCGGCGGGCGCCACAGTGGGCGCCTTGCTCTTACTGCTGTGCTGTGTTGCCCGGCGTGGCGCTGCTGTGGCTGCTGGCTCACTCACTCTGTCTGGATTGGATCAGGCCGCAGGCGCCAGCCAGATTGAGGCCCTCTAGTGGCCCAGCCACCGGGTCTCTAAACGCACGACGCACGCGCGACTCGGCCGGCGGTGTGCTGAGTCGCACTGAGCATGCGTGCGTCGCGTCCACATCCTCCCAGCTCCATTCGCCTGGCTGGCTGCACGTGGCGCGGTTGTGGATTCGCGCGGAGCCGCCGAGGCGAGGACTGGAGAGCTTCGTTGCTGGGGCTGCCTGGGGGCTGCAGCAGGCGCAGGCAGGGCGCCTGCTGCAGCCCCCAGGCTTCACAGAGGCCACTTGTGCATGCACGGCAGTGGGCAACATGGCTGCCGTACCAGCATATAGAGGCCTGAACGGGCTGAATAAAGTGGATGGATGGGCTGTGGTGGTGATGAACGAGGCCAGCAGCGGGAGGGGGAACCTTTGCGGATGCCCCCCCCCGCCGCTGCAGCCTAGAGGAAGCCACCCGAAGGGGCTAAAGGTAAAATTATATATATATATATATATATATATATATATATATATATATATATATATAAAGAGAGAGAGAGAGAGAGAGAGAGAGAGAGCGCAAATTGCGAACCTCCCATGACCAAACCAAACGGGTGAGTGGGGAGTTCTAAGGGTGCTGGACCGAACTGGTCCGGTCAGGTTCGAGTCCGGTCTGGACTCGAACCGGGCCAGCTGGTTCCATGTACATCCCTACCTGAAATTTGGCCCCAAAGTCCAGGGGTAAGAGCGCCACTGATTATGGAAGCATTTTCCGACACTACATTTCTTGTTACCTGTTGCAGCTGAAGGAATGCAGCAGCTCTGCTTTGGAAAAACTGGCTCTTCAGCTCTGCCCCATGTAATATCACTTAGTTATCCTTCTGTCCCACTTTCTGAGTGATCCTGTCAAAGAAAGAAAATCAATCAGATTCTTCCCAGGTCTTCCTTCTTAATTCTCAAGATAGTCTCTGGTCTCTCCCACCTTTCCTCATAACAACACTATTGTGAGAGTGCCTGGCCCCGAGTGATCCAGCAAGCTTCATGGGTAAATGGGATTTTTGATCCTAACGTAACATTTTGCCAAATCACCTTCTTTTGGGAGCAGGCTGCAGATGCTTCACATGCAGAAAGACCCTGGTTCAATCCCTGACATCCGAAGGTAGAGCTGAGAAAGACACCTGTCTGAAACCCTGGAGAGCCACTGCCAATCAGAATAGGTCCATCTACTGAGCTAGATGGACCAGTGTTCTCACTTGGTATAAGGCAGCTTCTTATGTTCCTGCCACCATGACCACCATGTTTTTGTTTGTTTTGTATGAATGCCGGAAATGCAGAGAGGGCCTGGAATAACCCTGAGGGAGCAGGGCTGCCGTTGTGGCTACTACTCAGGCCACCAGTCATTGCTGCGTCTGTTTTCCTTGCAGGGACTCTTGACATCTTCATGATGCCCATTCTGCTCTTGTCTGTGGCCCTCAACACAATCCAGGGGAGCATTTCCTGCTATGACAACTCCAGGCAGCCTGTGGACTGGTGCGTCTCCATTACACCCAGTTCCTTTCCCATTTCTGTCCTTGGGCTGCCTGCTTCTGCTTCTTCCTTTGTTGCAAATAGCAGCTTTGGGAGGTGGCGGCGGCAAATGGCTCACTGGGTAAAGGCTAGTCCTACTCGCTGCATGCTGGAATTCCGGTTCTGGATCGGCACCCTCTCCAGCTACATTTGCATTTGAGAGAGAGAGATTGCCAGACTTCAGCATGCCTCCCCCCCTCTCTCTCTCTATCTAAATTTCTATACTGCCCAAATGTCAGTTCTCAAATGGGAAAAGAACTGGGTGTAATGGAGATGCACCAGTCTACAGGCTGTCCAGGGTCATCATAGCAGGAAATATAATGTGTGGAAAGGCCTGCTTTCTCCCCCCCCCCCCCAAATTATCAGTGTGTGTAATTTCACCCACAGTCATGAGGCCCACAATCGTCTACATTTTAAACGCACAAATGCATGGGTGGTGCTCTAGAGCAGTGAACTCTGACTGACTCATACAGGGTAGCCAAGCATACTGCAGTGGAGTTCACCCCCGACCCCACCTTCTTCGATCACTAACACATATGATCTGGGATCGAGCATCAAACTATCCAGCTTGGTCTTGGGAACCCAATGATGTTCCAAGCTCCCATGGTATGTCTCAATGTTAGCGGATTTGTAACTTGTAATGGACCTGGGATTCTTACCAGCTGATGGGATTCTCTTCTCTCCAACAGGTTTATCACTTACAAGCTTCCCAAACCCCATCGCAGTCCTGCGGCAGAGGGCATGCGGTATATGTACCAAGATGGGCGCACGCAGGGCTGGGTGCAAGGCAGGAGTCTGATGAACAGTACGGAGGGAGCCGTGGGCCGTACCTTGCATCAGTTATACACAGAGGCAGCACGGAGGCAGGCGAGTCTGGGGAAAGGAGCTCCAAGCCAGCCATAACTGCATCCCCAGACAGGGCCAGTGGTGGGAGAGCTGGTTTTGATTCCTGAGACCCAGCTTCTGCCCCAAGCAAGCCTTCTCTCCAGGTATCCTAGCAGTCCATTGGGATGTATTAGTGTCCTGTGTAGATGGAGGTGGACCAAAGCTAGCATAAGATACTGTGCATCTCCCAGGTGCTGTGCTAAACAGTCTGTGAGGTGAGCCGGAGGATCCCTTGCAGTGTTGCAGCAAGTGCTGCAGCACAACTTCTGGAGGGTTGCTTCACCGTCCTTCATAGTTGCTTCACTGGTGCCTCTGAAACGCCCATCTGGGCTGCTGATGGAGTTGGGCTGGCTCTGAGTGGGGGACCCATTCGGAGGAAACAGTATCTTGGTCAACATGGGTAGAGGAAGAGGAATAAACTTGGGCAAGGTAGCTACACTGAGTGTGACTGAGGCAGGAACAAGGCTGACAGAAGACAGGCCTCTAACCACCTCTCTGTTTTGCTCTCCTTCCAGAAGAAAACAGCCTCTGTCCTGTACAATGATCAGCCTCCAAAAATGCACTCCTACCGGTAGAAGGGCCATACAAAAGGTAATGCCCTGACTCCATGTGCATGGACTTCATTAGCTTTAAGGGTGTGTTTGTGTGTTTTACCTAGCTGCTACTCAGGAATTTGTCCAGAACATCCCAGTCTCACTACTGCCCTGTACACCTTTGAAGTCTTAGGCAAGCCACTGTTCTTTCCAATTTAGTCAGGCCATCAGCTAGGCAGGAATACTGACCTGCTCCTCGCCCTAGGAACCCCTCCTCCCTGATCTCCAAATCTTTTGCCCATTGATTAGAATTGGAGCAAAACATTGGAGATGAAGTGCTTTGAACACTCAAAAGCAAGGTGTAAAGGCGAAGTATTAGGTATTTTTACAGCTCAGATGGAGAAGCAGCTCTCCGTAATAAAGCAATTGTTTTTAAACTGTTGAAGGTGTCACAAATGTCACTCCTTTGTTCAAGCACTTCACAGTTGAGACAAGCGATTACAAATGGGTGCATTGGCCCAATTATTTCATTCAGGCCCTTGCCTTTTGTATTCAACCATGTTATGAAATGCCTCTTCCGTCCCCGTAAAGAAGTGGAATTCAGTGGGTCAGGGAGAAGAGATCCGTGAGACTGAAGGAATTAGAAGAAGGGAAGGGGCTGTCTTCGGACTCTCCACCCAGCTAGGCACTAACTGTGGTATTGGTTCTTTTTCTGTTGCAGTGAACCTTTCATGTGTGTTTCCTCTCCCATGGGAGTCATCCTTCTGGACAGCACTCCTCACTTTCCTGCCCAGACTGGATGAGAATGTGTACGACTGGCCTGATAATGGGCCATGCTGTGGGCAGACCTTTCTGTGCAGCACCTTCCCTTACAGCCAGTTCAAATGGATTGGTAGGTTTGGATGTGAGATCTGAATGCGATCTGATAGAATACTCCTCAGGGATTCCTTTCAGGCTTTTGTGAGGAAGGGCTAGAAGGTTGCCCCAGACTAGGATTGCCCAAGCATTGAACTCTCACAGATTTGATTTACAGTTTGTATGTTACTCCACAAACAGCAGCAGGGTTTTATGATGATGATTGTCACAACTCAATACACAAACCAATGTACTTGGATTCAAAAAGGGCAGCAATCTACAAAGAATCCAATAATCACAATTCCTATATATAGCAATTACGAAAATCACCCAAATTCCAAATATATAGCGGCACCTTTAATATGAACGATAGAAAAACTATCACTTGAAAATCTAAAATATACAACACTAATCACAAAAACTTAGTAAACGAAAAAGCAATAAAAACATGCAAACCCCCTATATCAGGGAAGTCAAACAGCCAACCCGGGGGCCGGTTCTGGCTCTTGCAGCTTCTTTTTCTGGCCCCTGAGCCGCTGTGTCTCATTCTTGGCCACCATGTCCCCTTCGCCCTGGCCCACTGCACTCTGAAGTGGTGGCATTGCTCTCCACTTGCTGAAGCTGGCTGGTTTGTTGGTCTGTTCAGTCGGCTGTGTCTTCCTTCCTGCTGCTGCCGCCAACACCACCAGCAGTATTTCTCTCTCCCCCAAACCCTCACTCAGAAGGAAGCCTTTCTCTTTCTGCTCGCACTGCCATGCTCCTGCAACCTCATGGCTCTTCAGCACGCAGAGGATAGAGACAGAAGGAATTAATGGAGGACAAGGGAGGGAGCTAGAGGAGAAGAGGAAGGAAGGAAGAGTGAAAGAAAGGGGGGGAGGAAGACAAAGGTAGAAGAAAGACGGTAGAGGAGAAAGAAGGAAGACAGAATGAGTGAGTGGAGGGAGGGTAAGAGAGAGAGGAAGAATGAAAGAAAGAAAATGAGAGAAAAGGGGAGGAGGAAGAGAGAAGACAGAAGATAGTGAGAGGCATCCTCCCCTGCATGAGTGAGTGGAGGGCAAGGGAGTGAGAGAAAGAGGGGAGGTGGCGGAAGGAAGGAAAAGAGTGAGAGAAACAGAGAAGGAAGACAGGCAGGAGGTGCCTTCTCCTGCACAACTGAGTGGAGACCAAGGAAGAGGAAAGAGGGGAAGGAAGGAAGAGAGTGAGAGAAAGAGGAAGGAGGAGGAGGAAGAAGACAGAAGATGTGAGGCGGGATGCATTGCCCCCGGCAATAAAATCTGGCCCACTACTCAACTGAGTGTGATACCCCTATATGGTAAAGTGTGCTGTCAAGTTGGTGTCAACTCCTGGCAACCACAGAGCCCTGTGGTTTTTCTTTGGTAGAATACATTGCCATCTCCCGCGCAGTATGAGATGATGCCTTTCAGCATCTTCCTATATCGCTGCTGCCCGATATAGGTGTTTCCCCATAGTCTGGGAAACACACTAGCGGGTATTCGAACCAGCAACCTCATGCTTGCTAGGCAAGTCATTTCCCATTGTGCGATTAGGTGGCTACCCCAATATGTTAGGGTCATGTAAATACTAGCAAGATATGTCCAAGATCCACTCTCATCAATATCCAAAGTTGTGATGAAATTCTAAAAGGAGATAATTCATCAATGTAGATAGGAAGATATACAGTATATCAGCAGAGCAGTCCATAAATATCCAAATATCCAAACAGTAGTAAAAAGAAAACCACCCAGTGTTGCTCATCAATGTCCAAGATAACAGTAGGTTCCAAAAAGGAGTTTTCTTCATGAATCCTAAAAGCAAGCCAAATGCATTTCAACCAATAATGGTCTTCTTCAGTGACCTTTACTGTGACACAGAAAAGATTGGAACGGAGAGAATTGCTGAAATATAGTTTGTAGCCATAACCTAATAGGTTACAATAAATTATTATGAGACTTACAGTTCATTGTGGATATCTGAAATAAGGCAGAATGGTTTGTGTGAGAGTTCAATATAAGGAATTAAGTGTTGTAACTTTGTAGTATTGTTGGTTGGCTGTTTTATGCACATTCAATGTGGTGGCGGGGGGGGGGATCAAGAAAACCTCCTGACTTTGTACCAATCAGACTCATGTTTGAGCTATTGTGAGCAAATAAACAGTACCTTATCCAGCTGCACTACTTGTGGTCTAACTCCTCCACCTGAGACAAACAGGTCCCGTTTGCAGTCCCTGGGCATCCTCCCCAATATCCACTGTTTGGACCCCTTGGGCCAATATTGGTTGGTTCAGCGATTTCCACATCCCCTTGACCCCAATGGTAACAATTGGGTATGTGGGTTGTGATTCTCTTCTGCCTACAATTCGCATTGCTCTGTCTACTATCTGGGAGCATCTGGGAGAAATAATCCTTTGAATCCCGGAGTCGGCGACAGTGCCCTTGTGGCACTAGCAGTTCTCAAAAGATAAACAAATGCAGTGGTCGGCTCCTCTGTATTTGTCTGCCTAGCTGAACGCAATGCTAGAATGCATGAAGGCAAGTTTGTCCCTGCGGCCACATTGTGTGAGGCAATGAGCTGGTCTTTCCTTGAAAAAGAAGTGGGGGTGGGGTGGGAAGAGAGGGAGAGGCCAGCATGCTTTTGGAATGGGTCTGTTCTGGATGGGGATGCTTAGCTGGTCTCTCCTCCTGCAAGCTAAGAAAGAACAAACTCATCCACCATCAGGCAAGGAAATAAGTAGAGGTTCAAAAGGGTTTGTAAAGTTAAAAAAAGAACACTGGATAGCTGTCTAGAGCAGGGGTTCTCAACCTCGGGTCTCCAGATGTTGATGGACTTCAACTCCCATAATCCCCAACCATAGGCTCTTAGGGCGGGGTATTATGGGAGTCCAATAACATCTGGGGACTCAAGGTTGAGGATGCCTGCTCTAGAGGAAAGCACTCTGATGCTCTTCAGACAAAGAGCTGGGAATCAGGCTGTAGCTGGAGATGTTCATTCACCTTCACAAACAGGAAGCAAGATAAGCATTGTGAGAAGACACACAGACAAAACCGAGAGCAAGGCTTTTTTTTTTTTTTGGCTTAATTTATTACTGTTTGAAATCCAGTGACACTGACACAGTTGCCACTGCCACCCTCTACTCGCCTGGTGGGCAGCTGGCCGTTCAACCTGTTTCATAAAATACAGTACTAGGGAGTGGACTGCTACACACATGCACCCACAGGTTAAAACTACAGTGATTCAATACTGCAACTGAAAATAGTACTGCCATAAAAAGAAAAAAAAATATCAAGTGTTCCCCAATTCATAATTCTTTTTAAAACAGTTAATGCTGTTACAAATGCTACTGATGTGAGGACAAGGCAAGACACAAACAAGTCCTACATCTTCACTGCAGTATAAATATGGAAGAGTTTTATACAGTTTACCCACGTCCGACACTACGTTTCTTGCTACCCGTTGCGGCTAAAGGAATACAGCATCTCTGCTTTGGAAAAACTGACTCTTGAGGTCTGCACCGTGGAATGTCACTTAGTCGTCTTCTGTGCCACTTCCTGAGCGATCCTGAGAAAGAAAGAAACCCGCGTTTTTCCCCCAGGTCTTCCTCCAAAGTTCTCAGGACAGTGTACCTTGGTCTCACCCATCTTTATCCTCACACCCACCCTGTTGGGAAAGAGACTACTGGCCCAAGGTGAGACCCTGTAAGCTTCATGGGAAAATGGGAAACCCTGGTCCTAGCCCAGCATTTTGTCCACCACACCTTCTTTTGAGAGAGGGCTGTCATTTTAAGACAAGTATTTCTTAGGGTTGCCAGCATCAATCCCCATAATTGCTGCTATGCTTTGGAAATATCTGCCTGAGGATTTTAGGCCCGTGGGTGGGGGGCAATGCAAACAAAAATGCCAAACAGAAAGACAGTAAGTTAAAACCTATAAATAAAAGGGAAAGAAGGAAACAAATGATCAAGGGTATTTGGGGGGGCCTGTTTTTTTTTAAGTGAGAGCCAAAAGAATAGTTGCCAAAAAGGTCTGTCATTCTGAACAGCGGGGTGGATGACGAAAAACTGAGGAGAGGTGGGTGGGAGCCCTGAATCATATCCCAAGGAAAGTGGAGCTCCCGCCAAAAATTCACAGAAAAAGATCTGAGGGAAAGTTCCTGAACTGGTCTCTGTGCTTGCACACAGCCCATTTGTGTGAGGCACAGAGACCACGAACAAGAAGGGAGGAGAGCTGGTCTTGTGGTAGCAAGCATGAACTAACCCCTTTGCTAAGCAGGGTCCCACCCTGGTTTGCATTTGAATGGGAGACTACATTTGTGAGCACGGTAAGCAGTGGTCCCTCTAATTTTTCTCATCTCTGGGCGGAATGCGTTTTGTTCCGGGCAGCAGTATCTATCAAGGCTGAATGTGCGCACATGCATTCAGAATGGGGCTTTCCTGATTTGACCTGAGTGGGATCTAAAACTGACTGACATCAAACAACTTGTGTGCGCACGCACATGCGCATGCCTTAGAGGGAACAGTGACGGTAAAATATTCCCCTTAGGGGATGGGGCTGCTCTGGGAAGCCTACTTGCATGCAGAAGGTTCCAAGTTTCTTTCCTGGCATCTCCAAGAAAGGGCTGAGACTCCTACCTGCATCCTTGGAGAAGCTGCTGCCAGTCTGAGCTAGTATTGGACAATACTGACCAATGGTCTAACTCGGCAGCTTCCGATGCTCCTTAATATCTGCCTGCTGTAAGTGGGATCTATTTTGTGTTTCCTTTGCCATCGGCCTGGATTCTAGGCCACAGAATAAAGGTCCCCATTCCTCTCTCCTTGACCACCTCCCCCGCTTCACTAGACTTATATAGATTGGTCCTACGAGGAGATCCTGAAGGATAACAGACAACTGTTTGTGGGTAATGAGATGGTGCAGTTACCTCTTCTTGCTCTTCTTCACTATCATCATCACTAACTACGGGTTTGGCCCGGGACCCACGGCTGGTGCGTCTGCGGCCCTTCATCCGGTCTTGTGCTTTCTCCTTTCTGCCCAGTTTAATCTTCACTTTGACAGAACGAGCTGAAGATAAAAAAGAAAGAGACAATTTTAAGACCCAACACTACAAAGGGCCTTCCTTTTTTCTCTGTCTACTGCACAGCCACAATGGGGCTGGATCAGAGCCTTCATTTTAACATATATGCAAACCTGCAGATTACATCTCTTCACCAGGGCATAAACACAGAGATGCAAATGCAATGCCTTCCACAAATTGGCCAATGGCTTGCTCCATTATTAGAGAAAGAAAAACACCTTATCTATACCTTAATTTGCTTATCTACACAATCTTTGAACCCCACTACCTTTTTGTGCAAAAATCATAAGCATGTGCTTCTCCACATTCAAGTTCCTCTAGGATTTCCCCCTTAAGGAAAATCAAGCCGTCATACCCAAATCAAGGATAGTACAAGCTCCTCCAGAGTCTCCATTTGATCTGGACATGCCTCCATTCCAGATATGAGATATGGTTCATTCAAGTGCCAGCTTTGCTGGTGTTCTGGTCCCTCCTTTCAAACATTTTCTCCAGTCAGCATTATCAAAGTTCACTGTCTCCGTGACTAAGCACACTCTTGTCAAGAAACATAGCCAAAGGAATGAGACTACTCACATTCCGATTCAGATCCTTCCTCTTCTCCTTCCTCCTCCTCTTCGCTCTCCTCACCTTCACTGTCTTCTTCTTTTTCAATTTTCTGCCTTACACTGGTGAAGACAGATTGCAGCACAATCGAATCCTCATAAATCTGCAGGGAGCCACAAAGGGAGATATGTGGAAATCACATTCAAGGGTGCAGCCTTACTCCCACAGGACTAGTTTACATCCCCCCCACCGCCGCCCCTGTTTTCACCAACATGTATTCAAGGTTACTACTAATAATAATGTGTCTACATAGTGCTTTTGAGTGTTCTAAGTACTTCACAAACATTATCTTGTCATAATCCTTACAAGCAGTTTCTAGATAAGTAGGTATTATTACCTCCATGTTGTAGATGGCGAGGGGCTGAGAGAAAGTGGTTGCCTAAGGTTTTCTAGTGAGTTCATAGCAGAAACCACAACTGAACTGGCAATGAACTGATTTGTAAGAAGCTATTATGCTAAACTAGTACAATAGAGGTTTAAGTACAATACAGGTGTACCTCAGCTTGTTATCCGCGGGGGTTCCGTTCCCACTGTTTTCCGCGGATAACGAGGCATTGGGTCTATGGGGATTGGGGGGGTATGATCCTGCAGGGCCAAAAAAAGGCACAAAAACAACAACAACAAGTAGTGGAAATAGGAGCAAAAAAGTGCCGTACCATGCTCTGCAGGTCTCCAACTGTCCCGCAATGCCCCCCACCACAAGCCCCGAATTTCAGGGATTTTGCCCAAAACGTATCAAAAAAATTCCCCTCCCAAAAAAGCCACAAAATGGCTCCTTTAAACAAAATGGTGGCTGGAAATAACCTTGTAGGTCATTTTCTGCCACCTAGGAGCGGCAGATATGCAGGCATTAACCCTTTTTGTACCCACATATGCCGAGGCCGGGTGCCTATTTTTGGACCAAGGAACCATAAATAGCAGTCCTGCATATAGCGAGGTCAACCTATAGATTTTTAAAAGGTATTTCTCAGTGGCAGGTGATTTTATTGGATAAGGTTTTAACATCTGATTACATGAAGGACAGGCAGAAGCAGTTCTCGGAGCAGAGTGGTGAGCTTCTGTGGTGCATGGAGCTCCTCTCTAGATAATCCTTAAACGATCAAAGGAAAGGAAGATTTCTGTGGAGCTCCTAAATGTGCTATACAGTGAGGGAAATAAGTATTTGATCCCCTGCTGATTTTGTCCGTTTGCCTTCTGACACAGAAATGACCAGGCTATAATTGGAATGGTAGGTTTATTGTAGCTGTGAGAGACAGAATAACAACAAACAAACCCTCAAAAGCCCAGTGCCCAAAAGTCAGCGATGGATTTGCATTGTAGTGAGGGAAATAAGTATTCGATCCCTTCACAAAAGATGTCTTAGTACTTGGTGGCAAAACCCTTGTTGGCAATAACAGAGGTCAGACGTTTCTTGTAGTTGGCCACCAGGTTTGCACACAAACCAGGAGGGATGTTGTCCCACTCCTCTTTGCAGATCCTCTCCAAGTCAGAAAGGTTTCGAGGCTGATGTTTGGCAACCCGAACCTTCAGCTCCCTCCACAGATTTTCTATGGGATTAAGGTCTGGAGACTGGCTGGGCCACTCCAGGACCTTCATGTGCTTCTTCTTGAGCCACTCCTTTGTTGCCTTGGCTGTGTGTTTTGGGTCATTGTCATGCTGGAATACCCATCCACGACCCATTCTCAATGCCCTGGCTGAGGGAAGGAGGTGCTCACCCAAGATCTGATGGTACATGGTCCCGTCCATCGTCCCTTCGATGCAGTGAAGGTGTCCTGTCCCCTTAGCAGAAAAACACCCCCAAAGCATAATGTGTCCACCTCCATGTTTGATGGTGGGGATGGTGTTCTTGGGCTCATAGGCAGCATTCCTCCTCCTCCACACACAGCAAGTTGAGTTGATGCCAAAGAGCTCGATTTTGGTCTCATCTGACCACAACACTTTCGCCCAGTTCTCCTCTGGATCATTCAGATGTGCATTGGCAAACTGCAGATGGGCCTGTACATGTGTTGCCTTGAGCAGGGGGACCTTGTGGGCACTGCAAGATTTCAGTCCTTCATGGCGTAGTGTGTTACCAATTGTTTTCTTGGTGACTATGGTTCCAGCTGCCCTGAGATCATTGTCAAGTTCCCCCCGTGTAGTTCTGGGCTGCTTTGTCACCGTTCTCATGATCATTGCAACTCCACGAGGTGAGATCTTGCATGGAGCCCCAGACCGAGGGAGATTGACAGTTATTTTGTGTTTCTTCCATTTGCGAGTTATCGTGCCAGCTGTAGTCACCTTCTCACCAAGCTGCTTGGAGACAGTCTTGTAGCCCAGTCCAGCCTTGTGCAGGTCTACAACCTTGTCCCTGACATCCTTCGACAGCTCTTTGATCTTGGGCATGGTGGTGAGTTTGGAAGCTGAGTGATTGCTTGCTTCTATGGACAGGTGTCTTTTATACAGGTACTGTAACAAGCTGGGATTAGGAGCACTCCCTTACAGAGGGTGTTCCTCATCTCAGCTCGTTACCTGCATATAGTGAAAAGACACCTGGGAGCCTGAAATCTTGCTGGTAGATAGGGGATCGAATACTTATTTCCCTCACTACAATGCAAATCCATCACTGACTTTTGGGCACTGGGCTTTTGAGGGTTTGTTTGTTGTTATTCTGTCTCTCACAGCTACAATAAACCTACCATTCCAATTATAGCCTGGTCATTTCTGTGTCAGAAGGCAAATGGACAAAATCAGCAGGGGATCAAATACTTATTTCCCTCAGTGTATATTCACTCTGCCTCCATACAGTGGCTCCATAAGAGCATCATCCCAGTTGTCTCAAAGTCAGGTGACATAGCAACCACGTTTTGTAATGATAGAGAGTGAATGTCTACCATCAGGTTTGGACAATTCTAGTCTAGACCTAGAAAATATTTCCTGGTTTGAGATGGTCACAGTGAGGCTTCCTTTACATGGTAAAGTTCACACTGGCTGACATGACGAGCAGCATTCCCAGAAGAATTGCAGTAGCCACTCGTTCTTGGGGCTGCTTGCACATCCGCAGTCACCCTGGCACCGAGTGTTCTGGTGATAAAATGCTGAGCATCATGTTGGCCACTGTTCCTAGCCTCACACTTTAGTATCACTGGGAAGAGCTTACCAGAGAGCCTTCAAGGTTGAAAGTTTGTGCATTTTGACACAGGAGCATGACATCCTTCTCCAGGTCGTTCAGACTACGGTACTTGTGGTTCCGAATGCGCTCCTGAAAAAGGGTACCAAATGATCAAAGTCTTGGTCTTGTTTACTCACTAGCTCTCAGAACCTGTCCAATTTTGTCTCCTTGGATCCTACTTGCCCCATTTTTCAGCAGGGTAAGGGAGATAGCAATCTGAACATCTTAAAGCGATGGTGTACACATAGCTATCCATCAACACATTACAAAACAACAATGTCCTTAATCACTTGCCTGGTCACCACTGGAGACCAGGAACTTGGGAGAGGGGGTGAGTGGTGGTGTTGTGGGCACTTCTAAAAAGTGTTTGCTACCAGAGCTTCCAAAAAGGTTTCTGATGGCCAATTGCTGCTGATCACCTCTTTGTTCAGACAGAATGAAGACGGAAATGTCCCTAGGGTGATATGTATGATAGGACACGTTTCCAGCCTCATTCTAGGTGGAAGTCCCCCTCCACCCAGGCTGACCCTACAACTCTAAGAAATGAGAAATGAGGGTCAGGAAATGACCCTACAACTCTAAGAACATATCCTGCCTCATTCTAAACTAAACAAAATGGTGAGTGGTAGCAACAAACCTTCTCAGAAGCTGCTGTCATGGTGAAAAAGTAACCCCCCTGCACTATGGAGCAGGCTTTGGGGAGCTCAGTAACAAGGCTGTTATGAAACAATCCATAACACACCACAGTAGAAGAAGTGGGAGTGGGAGAAGCAGAGACAAACCAAACATGGACTGTTTAACCCTGCCCCTTTACCAGAGTCCCAATAAAACACAACCAGAGGCCTCAAAATACTCTCTTCTTTACTGGAGGCAGTCCTTCAGATACACAAAACAGCTGCACAAATAAGCCTCCAAAGGTCACTAGCCCACAATTTCTACTAGCTTGTCCACCCATATATACCAATGCTAGTCATTTGTGGCACACTTGGCAGGCTAAAAGGAAGAGAACCAGATGCCTTCCATCTTACAAATGCTTTCATAGGAATATCGGAAGTTGCCTTATGCCGAGTCAGACCATTGGTCCAGTATTGTCTGCTATGCAGACTGGCAGCAGCTTCTCCAAGGTTGCAGGCAGGAGTCTCTCTCAGCCCTCTCTTGGAGATGCTAGGGAGGGAACTTGGAACCATCTGCATGCAAGCATACAAATGCTCTTTCCCAGAGCACCCCCATCCCCTAAGGAGAATATCTCACAGCTTTCATACATGTAGTCTCCTGTTCAAATGCAAACCAGGGTGGATTCTGCATAGCAAAGGGGACATGTCACGCTTGCTACCACAAGACTAGCTCTCCAATCACATTTGTAGCCACAGGTAAGGGATTATTTACTGCCTGATAAGGACCTAAGCCTTTTAGGACTTTGGGTAGCACCCAGAATAAGCTGCATAAGTAGAACGCTTCCATTCATACACTGGAGGACAACAGAACTATTTTTAGCTGTCCCCCCTTTCCTTCAGCAGCCTCCTGCACCCAAAACTCTTCTCTTGACAACCTCCCTTAACCCCCCAGGGGCAGATTTTCAGAATATAGGGGGCTGCCGAGGGAACGAGAAATAGCTGAAAACTGTCCCTGCCTCTGCTGTGTGAGTGGAAACATTCTGCTTGCGCAACTTTTTCTCTAGATGATACCCAATATAAATATCAAAGCTCTCTTTGAAAGAGCTTTAGAACCACAGCAACAACCCTTGGCTCTTCTTTATTTATTTTATTTCTATACTGCCCTTCCAAAAATGGCTCAGGGTGGTTTACATTAAAATATAGTGCTCTGGAAAATTCAAAGAGCTTCATGTATAATGTGTCCCAGTAATACAACTCCCCTGTATTATTATTCTCATATCGTGGAGACATGGTAGAAGGCTGACGGCTTGTCTAACATTACCTCATGAGTTAATGGAAGGGCCTTCTCGATTGACAGCTCAGGTCTCCTAGCCATTACGCCACATGAGCACTTAAAGATGGAAGACTCTTGAAAAGTTTGGAATGTTTTCGAAGCATGGACTGAAGTGATCAATACTCAGGTACTAGCTTTACAAAACATCTGTGAAATATTGAGTCATAGAAGCACTGAATCGGAACCAAATTATATTAATTGGCTGCCTCAACCTATCATCACAGGGAGATAAAAGCTTTCACTGGGATTTAGTAACTATAGTGGAGCATTTGGAAAGATTATACTAGCATTGTGAAACCACTGAATGGATACTCGGTGAACAAAATATAAATAAAAAGGATAGGGTGGTGGTGGTGCAGCTGGAAGGACAATGGGACCCCTTGGGACATGATGACACTCACTGACTTGCTGACACTCAGAGCAAGACTGCACTGGTACAGCCAGAGATCAGCCTAACAGAACTTCCCAAATTAGACCAGTGAAGCAGTAACATTTGATGTCCTCTCCAGGAATCATTCTGTGACACCTGAAAATATGTCCCTGAGGGCTAAGCAGCTCTTAGGGACATTTTTTTGGGTGTTGCAGAGGGCTTCCTGGGAAAGGGGAGGATGTTTTTTTAAAAAATCCACTTCCCTGCTGCACCAGTGTTGGAGAAGTTCTTTTAGGCTGCTCTCTCACTGTGCATCTCAAAATGCATCTTTGCTCAGTATGTCAGCCAGAGTCCTTGAAGGCATTCAGGGAAATCATTAACTGTTCCACTTAACCAATGTATGTGCTATTCTTTGCCGATCCAGTCATAAAAGTTTGGACAAAATACTATTCTAGGAAGATAAAGGGGAAAAAACACACCCGTAGCCCATCAGAAGCTCACTGACAGGAAAAGTCAAGGTCCAAAGCACCAACAGAAACTGAAGTGGACAGTCACTTGAAATATTTGAGTTTTTCTGTATAAGATGCAATTCGACGTCCAAATTCAAACAACTACCCACCCACTTTTGTACCAGCAACTGCCAAATCAGATGCTTCAGGGTGAAAATGGATGACTGGAACTGCTTTTGACCATCAAATCACAGGACGTTAGAATTGTTCTTAAATTAAGCAAAAATTATGAAGATTTGCATTGTCCTAATCAGTAAAATGCATTGTAGATTACCATTGTCCATATGTTCCAAAGGGGAACATTGTGGCTAAAACAAGCACTACATTCTTACAAACATATGTGTTACTGGAAAGCATTCCAAGAAATAACACTGAAAAATACTGGATCTCCCCACAGCAGGTATTGCTACCGTCAATGCTACTGCCTTAAAGGCCAAGTTGAAGACAGATAATCCTGGACAGAATCTATGTTGTCACTAAGAGTCAACACCAACCTGGTGACACTTAATCAATCCAGCCTTATTGGATGACCTGTGCTGGGACATAGACAGGGAGTAAGTGACCCTGTTGATTCTTCTAGACGTCCCAGCAACTTTCAGTACCATAGTACCATCAAACATGGTATCCTTCTGGGTCTTTCTGGGCTGGGTAAAGCAAGTATTCAGAGTAGTGAGGTAAATCTGATCTTAGATGGGATCAAGTTCATGGCTTGGGGGTTCTCCAGGACCTGATGTCCCTAGAGCCCAAGGTGGTGACAATGTCTAGGAGTGCCTGGATGCCAGCTGCAACTCTGCTTGGAGAAACCTGATCTGACTGGTTACATCCAGATTGGACCACTGCAATGAGTTCTATGAGAGGCTGCCCTTGAAGGCTGTTCAGAAGTGACAACTCCTTCAGAATGCTGCTGCAAGGATGCATGTGGGCTCTAGTGGCTACACAAGTGTTACACCTGACCTGTGTTAGCTTCACTGGCTGCCAGTTTGTTTCTGGGTCAGTTTTAAAGTGCTGGTCTTGATCTTCAAAGGCCTACATGGCTTGGGAACATGAGATTTGTCAGGCTGCACTCACTCATATGAATCTGGTAGGATCCTCACTGCCAGGGCCATCACTGTAGACCCTTCTGTCAGTCCTGCCACTGACACAGATACAGTTGGCAGGGACTAGGGACAGGGCCTTATCAGTAATGGCTCCTTATCTCTGGAATGCCTCCCAGAGGCACTTAAATTTTGCCTTTTTGATGAGTTTTAAAAAGAATCTGACAACTCTCTCTTTTAAAGAAGTATTTTAAAGTTGGCTTTAATTGGCTTTTCAGTTTTAAATGGTTTTAGTCCTGTCTGCCATTTTATCTTGCTGCTGGTTGGTTTTTATGCTTGTTTTATTATTATTTTTTGTAAACTGCCCCAAGCAGCAATGAGGTGGAGGGACGGGATATACTTTTAAATAAATATTTATTTGTTTATTTATTGAAATAAACCCATTTCAAACTGGCTTCTGGGTGGGCTATGGGATGGAGACTGCCTTGGTTGGCTTGATGGATGATCTCCAATTGGGAATCAATAGGGGGAGTGTGACCCTGTTTGAGGGCGTTGGGGGGTGGGAGGCACTGCGTCGCAGTGGTTCATCTCCTACCTTTTGGGTAGATTCCAGAGGGTGTCTCTTGGAGAGTGTTACTCTTCAAAGCAAGAGCTATTATATGGAGTCCCACAGGACTCCATTCTATCTCCAGTGCTTTTTAACATTTATATGAAACCACTGGGAGAAATCACCAGGAGATTTGGTGCTGGGTGCTATCAATATGCTGATGACACCCAGATCTATTTCTCCATATCAACTTTGTCAGGAGATGGCTTAACCTTTCAAAATGCCTGCTTGGAATTTGTAATGGGCTGGATGAGGGAGAACAAACTGAAGTTGAATCCAAACAAGATAGAGGTATTCGTTGTGGGAGGCTGGAACTTAGGAAGTGGTTTAGATCTGCCTCTTCTGGATGGCATTACACTCCCCTTGAAAGATCCGGTACGTAGCTTGGGAGTACTTCTGGACCCAAACCACTCCGATAACTCCAGTTGTGGCAGTGGCCAGGAGTGCTTTTTATCAGCTTTGGCTGATATGCCAGCTACATCCATTACTTGCGATAAATGACCTTAAAACACTGGTGCATAAACTGCGACAGGTGCAGAATGTGGCAGCCAGGTTGCTCTCTAGGGCCAACCACAGACACATTACTCCTATTTTAAAAGAACTTCACTGCCTGCCAATTAGTTTCCAGACAAAATACATAGTGCTGGTTATTACCTATAAAACCCTGAATGGTTTGGGCCCAGGGAATTTAAGAGAGCGCCTTCTTCTTCATGAATTCCACTGCCTATTAAGATAATTGGGGGAGGTCCAGTTATGGTTGCCACCAGTGGCAACCCAAAACTGGGCCTTCTCTAGAGATGCCCCGAGGCTCAGGACACACTCCCAAATAAAATCAGAAACTCCTCATCTCTGGTTGTTTTTAAAATGACTGTTGAAAAGACACCTGTTTCATCAGGCTTTTTAGTTTAGAAAGTTTTAAAGTTTTATTTATGGTAATTTCAATCTGTTTTATATGATTTTTAGATTTTAGTTGCTGTTTAAATGGTAAACCGCCCTGAGATTTTATACACGGCGTTATATAAATGTGTTAAATAACATACACAAGTAAAATAAATACATAAAATAAAATACATACTGTATCCGTCAACTGCACTGCAATCCCCACTCACTTGCCTTTGTGCTGGCAAACTGGCATTAATAGCAATAGCACTTACATTTATATACCGCTCTATAGCTGGAAGCTCTCTAAGCGGTTTACAATGATTTAGCATATTGCCCCCCAACGTTCTGGGTACTCATTTTACCGACCTCGGAAGGATGGAAGGCCGAGTCAACCTTGAGCCCCTGGTCAGGATCGAACTTGTAACCTTCTGGTTACAGGGTGGCAGTTTTACCACTGCGCCACCAGGGGCTCTTTAAGCTGAGAAAGAGAACTCAAATGCTTCCCAATCTGGCCTTCCAATGCTAGGGGAGAAAGTGTGAGCACCTTGGTGTGGCACCCTATTTCCCTTGCCAGAAACGGCAGCCCAGGGCTGTCCCAGCTTCAACAGGCCCTAAAAGGAGCCAGCGTAATAAATTTGACCATCTGCTTTTCAGTGAGGGTCAACTCCCATTCCCCTCAGGTGAGCCTCAAATTACACTGCTGGCATAATGTGATAGGCATAATGAGTACTGAGCCTGTGACAGAAAACATTGTTAAGTTGCTTTAATTGCGGAGCCTCTCTGAATTCTGGAAAGATAAACAGAAAGGTGGCTGCCAAGCTGATGGAAGCATCCTCCGCGGACCAAAAAAAGAGAGTTACCTTTATTTTTTTGAAATCTACTGGCTTGCGAATAAGCTCATAGTACTCTGGAAGCTCCTTGCGGGAAGGAAGTTGGATGAAGACTTCACTAAGCTGGCGTCCACTGCTGCTACAAGACAAGAAAAAGGAAGATGATTAAAACACAGTCTGCCTCCTTTTGAACAGGCCAGCTCAAATTTGCAGTGAAGACTCAACAGCAAAATAAGATGACTGCACATATTCAGCATTTAATAAGGAGACCCATCATTGGCTGACATATTTTCAGACCATCAGACTGGCTGAATGATTCACTTTGTTGGCTGATACATGTCAACACCTGCACAAGACTATCAGCATAACAGATAAGAACAAGCTCTGTTTAGTTTTTTTTTAATTACATCAAATACAGAAGTGCACTGGTGACAAGGGACAGTGGCAAAAAATGGAAGCCCCACTCTTTGTCCTGCTTGGAGTTTGAGGAGAGGACATGGATGATGATGATAATGATGATGATGATGATTTTATAAATAATAAGCTGGCTCCTTTCCAGTTTAAGTAACTGAGAAATAGGGAGAGAAAGAGAGAAACGTCCTGCTCAATGCTAAGCCTATGACTCCCAGGACTCCAAGAAAACTCAAAGATAGCATCCCTGTCTCCAGAGCAAGCACAACTGGAACTGGGACTCTTCTACCAAGGTCACAATTATCACTTCAAGTTTGCCAGTCTGCATAACCCCTGCCTTGGGAATGAGTGGAAGGGTTTGAAAAATGTTTAGGGAAAAGGGAAGCAGAGACCTGATCAATGTCTAATGAATGAACATCTTGAAAAGGCTTGGAGACTCAAAGAGGAGGAGGAATGGAACATAGGTTAAAGAAAACAAGAAAATGACCACCTGAAAGAGAACAGAATCAAGACAAAGCACTGTGAAGAAGTAACTAGGTCTAAAATGTGATCAGCAGAAAGAATGGTAGTATGGGACAAAAGGACTAAAAACAAAAGAATTCAAGAGAGAGAAAGAGAGGGAGGGAGGGAGAGAGAATGCTGAACAGAAGGAGACAGAATGTGATTCAATATTTTAATACTAAAACCATGTAGAACAAAAATGAGAAAAGAAGGAAAGGAAAAAAACGGTAAGCCAAGTCAGAAAAGGAAGATCAAGAACTAGGAGGAGAATAAATCACAGCAATCTGTAAATTAAAAGAGGCAACAGGTAACAACAATAACTGTGAACGATGAAAAGTGGAAACAACTTTTGGAAGAAACTGGAGGTCAGGATGCAACACCACTTTGTCCTGATGAAAAATGGGGTAAGGTGAATCCGTCCAAAGGCCCGTAGCTCACTCACCCTTCAGGCGGAGGTAACTGCCACCAAAAATACCATCTTCCAAGTGAAAAGACACAAGTCACAAGTGGTGAATGGCTCAAAGGGTTGTCCCATGAGGCCAAGTAGTACTAAAGGGAGGTCCCAAGGTGGATACACATTGGGAATGTCCAGATGTAAGTTAGCTAGACCCTTCAGAAAAGCATGGACCATAAGGACTTGCCCTTGGGATCACACCCATGTGCAGCAATGACCACCAAATGAACTCGAATGGAAGCCAGTGAAAACCCTGACTTTTTGAGGAAAAGGAGGTGAGCTAGAATGTAAGATCGAGGAGTTGTCCAGTGGTCCACCTTGTCCTCCTATGCTTTAGAAACAAAACGACGCCACTTTGCAGAGTAAAACCTCCTGGTGGAAGGCTTGTTGGACGCCTGCAGGACAGGTTCTATAAGTCCCAACCACCTATCCGGATCTTCTACATCATCAGTCTTGGCATGTGTGGTAGAGGAGGAGGCAGATGATTCTCCTGCTGTGGCAAAAGGGTCCCTTTCAAAGGAAGACGGTGGAAAGTATGCTTCGACAGTTGCAGAAGGGATGGGAACCACTCCCTGCCTGACCACCAGGGGGTAACTAGTATGCAGTTCACTCTGTCTTCCCTGATCTTATGTAACACCTTTGGAAGTAATGGAATGGGAAGGAACATGTATAGAAGTCCCTGACTCCAATAGAGAGCTAATGCGTCCCCCAGAGATCCTTTTCTGAGTCTCCGCCCTTGAACAATAGAGGTGACACTGACAATTTTCTCTGGATACGAAGATATCTACCTCTGGGGTCCCCCAGAGGTGAAAAGTGGCTTGAACCGGTTCTGGTGCCAGGATCCATTTGTGATCATATGAGCACATTGGCTAGTACATTGTCTTGTCCTTGAATGTGAACTGCGGACAAAGTGAGATGTTGTCGAATGGCCACTCCTATATGTGCAGTGCCAAAGCCAGAAGACTGCAGGACCCTGTGCCGCCCGGGAGGTTGATATAGACCTTTGTAGTCATATTGTCTGACTGGATCAATACCTTCAGGCCACATATATGGGGACGCAATCGCTGGAGGGCATGCCAGATGGCGAGAAGTTCTGATAGTTTATGTGAAATAACTCCTCGCTCTGGGACCAAAAGCCCTGGACCATTTGTATGAGGTACAGTGACCACACAGAAGAACAAACAGCGTCAACTTCAACAGAAATGAGAAGGAATGAAAGAACTTTGAATTGACAAGAAAACTAGGAGAATTACTCTGCAGGATGGGGGGAGTGGGAAAAGAAATGAAACAAATGAAAGCGCAGCAGGGGTAGCAAAATCAATGGGGGAAATCCAGGTTTCCTTGTGAGTGAGAAAAAGACTGATAAAAAAAGGTCACGTGAAACAGCTGACTTGTTAACTGCAGAATAACTGTTAAAAAGACGATGAAAGGTAAAGAAATGTAAGGAACACAAACTGAATTGTGACAATGAGAGAGTGATGCAGAACAGCCAGGACTGAGAGCAACATTACTACCTAGTAAAATTAAGAGAGATAAAATGAAAGGCAAATTATGTTAGTTACATAAAACTAATTAGTAGTTTTACACTCCGAATTAACTCATATCTGATGCAGCCAATCAAGTTGTCTCCCATCCCATCAAATCACAGTCAAACAGAGATAACGGACTGAATCTATGCCAGAGAGATTTAGGGGAAAGAACAGCCCCTCCTTTTGTTACCTGTCCTTATATTTGATCACAGCATCCACTATCTTCTTCATTTTCTTGGTGAGGTTGGGTGGATTTGGCGAGAGCTTCTCTGCAGGAGGCCTGCCACGCTTCTTCTGCTTTTTGCTATCATCATCTTTGTCCCGGCTGCGGGTGCTGGTGGTTGGAGTGGATGAGCTGACGTCCACGTCCCTCTTGCGCTTGCGGGAGGATTTTTTCTGACGCACCTCCTCTTCGATCTCCTCCAAGGTGCCCTCCTCTATGGCCTATAGACAAGAGCGGCACAGTCAGCCAGGTAAAATGAACATCAAGCATGGAAGTTCCACACTGTAAAATAGTGAAACATGTACATTCACACGAGACCAAACAATCTACTGCAATGAGTGATGGGATGACTGCACGGGCCGCTCCCTGAAGGCCATTCGTTCCCAGGTTGAGGATGATAGAAAGCAGAGACGCTGAGGGTAGGAAAGGAAAGCTGGTTCTCTTACCTATGAGCTTTTCTTCTCGTGTTATTAAACAGGGCCAGCAGACAGGGACTCTGCAGAGGCGTGTGTAGACACAATGCAGAACAGGGCGTGGGGATGCAAATTCTTCCAAAGCTGCAAAGAGATCTGCGGCTACTAACCACCAGTTACACCAGTTAATGGTAAATATGAATGCTTCAGACTGAAGAACAAGAGAGGAAAAGAGGCAGGTGGACTGCGGGCCATGTATAACAGAAGTAGGAAAACTCACAAGTAAAAACTGCCCAACTTTCCTTTTTCTCTAGTCATACATGGCAGAGGCTCCCACTTCTTTAGTATCCAGAGCAAAGCAACCCAAGGTTGCAATCCTGACACCATCTGTCATGTCAGCAAACTGGGAATGGGTATGGAAAAGAATGGCCTGCCAACATGGTCATCATCATTATTTATAGACATGTCATCAGTGCACCTGGTTCATAAGCAGAGATGGGTCCCTGTCTCCAAGAAGCTCACAATCTAAAATGTGACAGTGAGGAAGTCAACACAGGGAATGGGGAGAGACAAGGGTAGTAAGAAATGAATGTAATAAATCGTGCCTGTAGCCCTCAGAAGGGAGATGGGCACAAGAAAGAGGTTCGATTCCCATTCCATCCACAGTGTCTGGGCTCAGGGCATATTGGGTGCAGTAAGAAAATACTGAGGCCTGATGCTACAGCATGCACAGGTGTGTATATCCGTACATGTAAGACAGACACATATCCCTGTATTAATGTGAAAAAATGAGCACAGGGAGATCTCTCTGGTAACTATAATACAGGGCCCGGAGCATTAGTTCTAACTCCTAGATGCCAGACTTAGAATTTTAGAAATACATTTAGGCAAGACATTTGGATTCCTAACCACCAGCATCAGATTTCTAAGAGGCCGGGTGATCAGGTGCTTGGTGTTTTCCCCCTCCAGTCTTGCTTACTATTTGCATCATTACTGTATCTTCTCTCTTGGATAACTGGGCGAGGGCAAGAAAGATACAGGAGTTGCCTTCTGCTGTGAAGCTACACCTTCATTTTAATACAGAACAGCTACCCTCTCTTTATTGAAGGCGCAGAGCTGATGATTACATGGACAGAGTTGGGTGCTCTGTACAGTCTAGAGCAGGGGTGGGCAAATGCGGCCCTCCAGCCTGTGGCTGGGGATGATGGGAGTTGGAGTTCAACAACAGCTGGAGGACTATGTTTGCTCAGCCCTGCTCTGGAGCAACAATTGGCACTGGGTGGTTTACAATCCAATTAGTTTCGAAGTCCCTCCAGCAGTGTCTTTGTTAAGGGCTTTCTGGACTGAAGAGCAGACCCAAATACTAAGCCTGTGCACAACCGGAGGCTGCCCAGTAATTTCTTGATGCAACCGTAACTGAGATCTCAGCAGGTTTACTGCAGCTGTCAATATAAGCAATGGCAGTCAGCTGCCTCTTCAACAGTTTTTGATGTTCGACAGTACACCATGAAATTAACAATGGCGTCAGTCTGTGGATTTCAGTCATCTGTTATTCAACCTGGAACAACTGTTGCCTGCTGGTCTTGCATTCCCATAGGCATGGACTGTGGGGGGGGGGGGGAGAAGCAGCAGTTGGATTGCAACCATAGCATGGTATCTAAAGATCTACAGCAAAGGTCTCCAACTGCCATGTGACTCTCCCTCCATTTGCCTCCCCTGGAACTAAACTGCTTACATGGCTCTGTGGGGAAGGACCACTTAATAATCAGCCACCTAAATGGAGCAGCGGGAAATGACTTGACTAGCAAACATGAGGTTGCTGGTTCAAATCCCCGCTGGTATGTTTCCCAGACTATGGGAAACACCTATATCGGGCAGCAGCGATATAGGAAGATGCTGAAAGGCATAATCTCATACTGCATGGGAGGAGGCAATGGTAAACCCCTCCTGTATTCTACCAAATACAACCACAGGGCTCTGGGGTCGCCAGGAGTTGACACCGACTTGACGGCACACTTTACCTTTAAGCTAAGCAGAGACTTTTGCCTTCTGAAATCTCCCCTCTGACAACTCCCCCCCCTCAACTTTTGTTTGATTTTTAAAAATATTGTGAGCCTGTTTGGGACGGAACTATTAATCCTAAAGAATGCTGTAAGCCGCTCTGAGCCTTTCAGGAACAGCAGGATAAATATGTAACAAACAAAGAATGATTCACAGTATGAAGTGCTATAAGAAGCGACAAGTGAAAGATGCTTGAAAGGAGGATATGTGTATTGCATCCTATTGTGAGACAGGGCGGCAGGGGCAAGACCTGGGCTTGGAGGAGATGCAGGCAACCCCCAAGACCAATTCCCCCTCCGTCTTTTGAGGGCAGGGGCTTGTGCTTCGTGGTAGAGCACATGCTTTGCCTGCACTCCCAAATTCGATCCTAGTTTCCAAGGATCTCCGGCAGCAGGGCTGGAAAGGATCTCTGCCTAAGGCCCGAGAGAGCCACCTCTAGCTCAAGTGGACACTGCTGGCCTAGAGAGTCTGACTCAGTGTATGGCATCTCCACTGCAGCTTAAGGAAGCCAACTGCACAGGGAGAAATTGGGCTCAGAAATGGCCCCTCTCCAGGCTTCCCCTTAGTCTAGTGCCAAATCCCAGCTAGCTGAGCACTCTCACCCATGTGCTGCTCTCCACTGAGAACACACATATGCATTTAGGGAAAGGTGAGGGGGTCATTGTGACCAATATTTCCCCATAAGAATGGTGTGTGTGTGGGTGTGTGTGCGCGCGCTTGTCTTTGGTACCTACCCTGGATCCCTCTCCACTCTTACTTTCAAGCACATCCATACACCAAATCTATACAAATTGGGGGAATAATAATGCTGTGGAGTAGATGCTGGAAACAAAAGCTACTGGCATCTATGCTGCAGGCACAACACCATACGCTGATGAGGAACCAAGACTTTTTGTCCGTGTATCTCATATAGGCTGTGGTTAATTCTGAGAATGAAGAGGAAACTGAGACAGATGCAGGTGGCTCTTAACTAATTGTAAGCAAAAGACAGGAGCCTAGAAGACTGTCTTGGCCCTTCTTTAAAGACCTGACCATTTTTGGACACTCACTGCACTTTTGATGCCCCCCCCCCCCCGGCTCAAAATACGGAGGTTGTTCCCTCGTGTATTCAGAGTTCCTGAAATAGTCCTTGCCAGTCACATTCCAGGGACTAAAAGAACAAAGAGTCTAGTGGCATCTGAAACAGACTAAAAAAATTGAGGTGGTTACTCTTGGGGCTACACTTTTGGCTTGAAACACTGCAGAAAGCTCAGGTGCAGAGGAGGTAGTGTCCCCATCTCTCTCTCAGAACTGGTGTCCAAACAAAACAAGTAGGGAGGATTACTGCTTACCATTCAGTTCCTTCCAGTGTCAGAAATGTCTCACTGCCTGGTTCAGTCGAAGTCTCCTCCAAAGAAGGGTGGAATGTAATTATGCAAAGGACTATAAGGAGCTTCCGTCATCTTTGCTAGGACCTCCATGTAGAATAGTGAGAATTCAGCACCTACCTGGATGGGCTGCTCAGAAAATTAGCTGCAAGACCTTCTTTTGACGTGACTCTTCAGGAAAGAGCACACCAAATCACACAGGACTGTCAAAAGGATGGGGTGAAGACCATGCCGCATCCTTGCAAATGTTTAGTACACAAACACACCTGCTAGGAATGTTGAAGATGCTGCTTGAGTTCTACTGGAAGAAGATTTACATTTCTGCAGGGCACAGCTGAATGTACAAGGTATAACACATTAGTGCTAGAGTCCAATGGAAAATGTTTGGGAGCTAAAGGCTTTCCATTTTCTTGTTCCAGAAATGGAATGGAGTCCCTTGTCCTGTGGCTATAAAGTGACCCAAACTGCCTAGCACTTAAAGTATGGCAAATGCACTTTCCCTCTCACTGGGATGTCCAATGCATTAGCCTGGAGATAGCAGATCTTTACATCTTTCCTGAGGAACAGTCTTGTTATTCCTTCTCTAGTCCTCTGACCAATGACCAGAGGACTTATGATCCATTGTCCAGCCATGGAGTGTCAACATCCTCAATGTCATTCTTCAACAGGGGAGTCTTTCCTCTCTTTGGCTGGGAGGCTTGGGAAATCAATTACAAGAACTCCTGAACCCTACAGGTTAAGCAAACTGTCCCTAGATACCAGCATAATGCTTGAGTTCTGGGGCTCCTGCATCCTCCATTTTGTGCAGCAGAAAAATGCAGGGTCCAGCTTCTCTGTGGCCTTCTGGCCACAAAACAATATAGCATTTTTAAACTATAGCATATTGATAGATGAAGGCCCGACCTACCACCTAGTGTCCACAACTCACAGTCAGACTAAAAGGCCAGTAACGTGCTCTAATATTCCTCAGAACAAGGAGCTATTCAGAGAAATCCATACATGCTGTATCTCCCAACAAAGGCAGAAAGAGGTGATCCATTGGTTTTGATAAAGTAGCTTCTCAAGGTCAAGGAAGAGGGAGAACAGCATTCCTGTGAAGACTGTATAACTAAGAATTATGTGTATTTTGTAAAAATGAGGAAGCCAATGGTCAGTTTGCAAGGCATTGTGTGAGACACTTCTAAGGATTTGCCCTCTGATTTCACATGGATAAAGCAATTATACACTGCTTGGAGTCTTCGGAGTGGGCAGTATATCAAATGTTTCAAATAAATAAATAAATAAATAAAATGAATGTAGTTCTGTTACTACCAAGAAATTGCCTCTTGTTTGGTGCTGTAGCAACATTCTGATGCTCAAAGCACAATGTTTAGGTTACATATTTATTCCTGTTTTGTATTTGTGCTGAGTTCTTATAATCTTAATAGAATGAGAGAGGACTAAAGTTTCTTCCATTGTACCTTCACTCAGGTCTTCAGAAACTCAGCTGTCCCCACCAGAAGTAGCCAGCTGTTTTCTATAAAAGTTTATAAACCAATTAGGCTATTTCATTTTCATTTCTTTCAACCAATATGGCTACAACTCTGCAATTTCTAAGATATAAAAACAAACACATTGGACTGATCAGGAATGAAGAAAAGAGTAGTAAAGGAGCGGAAAGCATAACCTTGCTTGGCAGGCCATTCTGATTTTCTCAGGTAATAGATGATTTTCATGATTCTCTGTTAAAATTAACTTCTGAAGCAGTTAGTACAGGAGCAAAAAAAGCTAAGCTGCCTTTCTCCCTGCTGTTTTCAAACATGGAGTCAACAAGAAAATGTGGCCTTACCTTCCCCTCTCCCCTGCTTGTTTGACAGGCAGCAGTTCAGATAGCAAGTACATTCCCTGCCCTAGCAATAGGGGGCAGATACTGAAGACAACAACATTTCTAGGCTGGACTAAGAGGGCACTGCAACTTCTCCTGAAGAACCAGTCACCCTTAGCCTGGCAATGAGGACCCCACACACTAGAACACAAGCAATAAGCAATGCAAACATTCAACTGGTCATGCCAAAACAGAGCAGGTTCTGGATTACTGCCCATCAAACAAGGAGGAAAATTCATAGCTCAGACCAAATGTTCTGTTCTATTTGTTGGTGAGCAGTGGTCCCATGGCAATAAAACTAAACTATGTACACAAGACAATCAGAGACAGAAACAGGTTACAAGAGCAAAGCTTCTGGAATACCCTCCTAAAATATCCTTCCACTAAGTGAGCGCTGGCACCCCAGATTGTGGCCTTCTGTCTTATGGGCATGCCAATCAGCTTCTGGGGATTAATGTGTTGTTATAATTATTCCATTTGTAAACATGCTTTAAGTACCCTTGGTAGAAAGGTGGTTTAGAAATGCTTCTCCCCATACCAGTAGATCATATCCAGATGTCACACAGCACTGGACTTCTCCTTCTCCATCTACTCAAAGCACAGGCAATGAACAAAGCAGGACAGCACCTGAATAACCTAGTTATATGTAATAACCTAGTAATAACCTAGTTAGATTAAATGTCCACCAAGGGCTGATCTTGTAGAACACACAAGTTTAATCTACTCTAGTCTTTTTAGTACGGCATCGATGTACAAACATACAATAGAAACTGAAATAAAGCCTATATATGTAATAATGTTTGCCAGATATAAGCAAATCAGATAGTCCAAACTGTGGTTGCAGAAGTCAGCTTGATCCTGTAAGAACTGCTAAAGCAAGAGTTTTGCAAATCAAATTGTCCCTAATTTAATTTTAGAAGTTCACTTAATCCAATGAGAACAGTCAAATATGTTTTGACTTCTATCTTCATCAGCAGGTATTTTACAGCATGCAGGAATTCAAACCCATTGCCTACAGAGTATATCCACGCAAGATCATGCACAGCTTCTTCACCCACAAAGGAAAATCAATGTTGCTCCCATAAAGCTTTAAAGTGCTTGAGGATTCAAGTTAAAGATATATATTTAAAATCTTCTGTATTTGGATAAAAACCCAAATCCAAAGCCCCACGGTGCCAAGAATATGTTCTCAGTAAGGTTTCAAATCCACTCAAATCTGATATGCCATGGAGTATATCAGTAATGACACAAGCCTAAGGCTGGTCTCCCAAATCTAGGAGCACCTGTAAAACCTTGAAGTTGATGAAGTGTAAGGCAGGTTCACACGACTGTTAAAATTGGGGTCGGAAGTGGACTACCCTGATTTGCATGATCCCCTCCAACCCAGGTCACTCCCAGCAGGGCTACTCAGCTTTTGTGTCCAGCTTTTAACTGAGGGTGGAGAAGAGGAGAGCTCTCCTGTCCCGATTCTCTGGTCATGACAACCCTTGTGCCTCTTCTATCCAGTCACTGGCACCCAGCACACACTTGCCTGCCAGGAAACCATAGAGAGCTGTGTATACAGTGGCTGCTGTCAATGGACGCACGAGCCTGCAAAGCACACACTATGATCCTGATGCTGGAGCAGCTTTGGCAGGGCTGCATCCACCTTCTGTTCCTTCATGGCCAATGGGAGGGCAACTACTGAGGTCATGAATCTTTTCCAGTCTGCTGGCAGCGCAAAAAATGCTGGGAAGCCATATGCATCCTTGGAGGACCTTCCATGGAGGGGTAGTGCTTGCAGCTGCTGTTCAGCAATGGAGCTTCCATCAGCCATGCTTGAGGGTTTGCTGAGGTGATAATTCTGTGCTGCAAAGGAGGCAGAGGCTCAACTGGGCTCCTACCCACCCTCAGACATGAATGGGCTAATTGTCTTTATGGATTCCAAAGTATTATGCTTGAGTACATTCTAAAAAGGTAGGCATACTAGTTGAATAACTGGGAGCTCCAATACGTTGGTACTGAGCTTCTAGGGAGAAGAGTATAAGGTTCCCCAGTTTTGCAGACTCACATATGTCATCATAACTACTCCTTGAGGCTCTGGAATTCAAGAAGCACTTGGAAATATGACCAAGAGCTGTCATTTCAGTGACTCCTTCCCTTTCCTGAAACAGAGACCCCTTGAAAATGGTTTGTTGTGATGAAGTCCTGGAATGGATGGCAAGAAGACTGCTCAGCCTTGGAGAATATCTGTATAAGAAATGGACCCTATTGTCAGATACGCTAAATAAAGCACTAGAGGCACTTCCTGGATCTGAGGTTTAGCCTTCTGTCCTTAGAAATTAACCAACAAGGTAGTCAGATGTCCAGAACCACTCAGAAGTTGGCTCCTCAGAGAAGACGTTAGGTAGGTCTTGTCCCAGCAGTTTACAAACATGGAAGTCTTAGAGCAGTGTTCCTAAGGGAGGCGTTTGGCTTCTGATTCAGACCTGGCCCGTACATCCTCCTGGTAAGGATCTATATGAATGCCCTAATCCTCAAAGACACCTATGCCACTACATCTATCTTGGTAAATTGTTCTGAGTAAAATGGTCAAGCCAAAGTGCAGCATGCTATATAAGAGATGGTGGTTCAAGCTGCCTTATACCAAAATCAGACCAATGTTTCCTCTAGTCTAGAGCTATCTGTTATGAATGGCAGCAATTCTCCAGGGTTCCACACGGAGGTCCATCTGTGATTCTTCAACTAAAGATGCCAGGGATTAAACCTGAGAACATGTAACATGCAACGTCACTGAGCTTCAGCCCCTTCTCCCACCCCTGGATCTGTTTCAGGAAAGAGAGAAACAGGTGCCAACTGCAGCTTGAAAACAACTTGCAAGACAGGCAACCTCAAATGAAGCATCTATCCCACTGGCAGTTGTAAGAAGCAGCTGCTTCTGAACAGGGTTTTGCTAGTACTGCACCTCTACAATGGGCTTCATGAAACAGCACAAAGATGTTGACATTGCTGAGGTTTATGGGAATCAGGGCCTCTCCTGGCATCTTGAACCGCCTTCTCTGAGAAAACAATTCATCCCTATCAGTTCCGGCATGGTTTCTACTCTTCTCCAGACTAGAAAAAGCAGATAGTAGGTCTCTCAAAAACCATCAACTCCAGGAGGATAATCCAAGATGAAACAGCTCTAGCATCCACTTATTGGAGAGCATGGACTTTGGCAATGGAGCAAACAGGTACAGATGACTTCCTATTTTTCTCTTCCACCCTTGTTACTCCAGATTAACGCTGAATCTTGAAGCCTCCTCCTGAAGGGACAGCATGGACTCCTTCCTCAATTGGCCTTTATCTCATGGTGCTGAAAAGAATGCCACTGTTGGAACAAACACCTCTCACTCTCCTACCAGGGAGGTCTAGATCCAAAGAGCAGGACTGAATGCAGACCAGAAGACTTGCAACAACAGAAACTGTAGTTGTTTCTGTTGCAGACTGGCAGAAAAATGTTTGAGAGGGAAGTTGCAGGGCTCCTTTTAATATAATTTCCCCTTCAAATCCTTAAGGCAAGTTACATAGGAACACAGGAAGCTGCCATATACTGAGTCAGACCATTGGTCTATCTAGCTCAGTACTGTCTACACAGACGGGCAGCGGCTTCTCCATTATAGGTTATAGGCAGGAATCTCTCAGCCCTATCTTGGAGAAGCCAGGGAGGGAACTTGGAACCTTCTGCTCTTCCCAGAGCAGCTCCATCCCCTATGGGGAATATCTTATAGCACTCACACTTCTAGTCTCCCATTCATATGCAACCAGGGCAGACCCTGCTTAGCTAAGGGTACAAGTCATGCTTGCTGCCACAAGACCAGCTCTCCTCTGGTAAAGGTTATACATGTGCTAATGGTGGAAGTGGTGAAAGAAGCAACCTTAGCAACCACAGCATTGGGCTCTGTGGATTTTTTAAAGTCCAAATCCACTTTTCTGTTCTTCTGGTCTGTAGGATATGTCTCCCCCAGGCAGCAGGCATGAGTCTTTAATAAGAAATGAAGCAGCTTGCTCCATATATTTTAGGCAACTAAAACAACCAAGACTAAGTGGAACAGATAGATCTTGTCCAGTGCTCTGCTTGGTCAGGGTGCCTTGTTTGGCTTCTCTCAGGAACTTGTAAAATTGCCTTGGAACTTGGGTTCACTGAGATGCAGGAACTCTGGCTTTCATGGCCAAGATTCTCTGCATCCAGGCATACTCAGTTTTCAGCAAGAGGTCCAGGAAGCTTGAGCAAAAGTGTCCTGATTTCTGCAGCTGACATCTTGGGCTGGAATTATCACCCCCGACCCCCCACCCTGACTCATAAGATCCCAACTCAGCACTTGGGTTGCTGCTGTAAAGGCATAAAAGATCTCAGCTTGGATGGCAGCAGACCAAAGCTAACTGAACCTGCACCTTTCTCCTACAGCAACAGAGAGGGGATTGCCTCTCAGGATGAAGAATGGTGCTTCCTAGTCCAGCTCAGGGCCAGCCAGCCTCTTTTGTTGTCATTTGCCTCTTACTGGCCAAAAAAAGGAGGAGGAGTAGCCAGTCTCTGGACTGCTGCCTAGCAACAAGCAGGTTGAAATGTTTGCTGGGACAGGCAAGAAGTGGGTACACTCAGGCGCATAGCAAGAAGGCTCTTTACATCTGAATTGTTTTATATCTGTCAAGGAGATCAATTGAATTTAATTTTAGCAATATGGCATCACACAGCTGAGTTTTTTAATACCCAACAGAAGTTTTGTATGATGAGGTAGATATCTGTTTTAAGAAAGTTCATCTGTTTTAAATGTTTTTGTTTTTAAAATGGATTCAGAGTATCAATTTAAAGCATCATGGTATTTCTGGAGCTCTGTACTGAAAGAATGATCATCAAATGGTTGGGAATTTGGTAGCACTAGTGCAGTCTTTGCTGATCATCAAAACTTCTGATATTGGGTATTTCCTCACATTCAGACACACAGACAACACAGACACAAATAGAAATAAAATTTTAGAAAATCATTGGAGAACGATGCTGTACCATGTATACCTTGAGCCACTGCTTCTCAGTCAACGAATCACTATAGTCCACTTCCTTACGGTGACGAGAACCTCGTCCAAACATCTTCTCCTCCTCTTCCTCACACGTTAGCCTCTCCACTTCAGCATCATCTTTAATGATCCAAGATGGCAACTCATCCTCCTCCATCAGACGTGGCTTGCGCTTTGGATTACGGGCTTCTTCTCGTCTGCGATCCAAGTCCATGCGCTGTGAAGAGAACAGCCTGGAGTGAGGGTTCCAAGCAATGTCACACCAGCTATTTGGGCTGTCAGCTCTTGACCTTGAGTGGCTCTGCTGCTTAAAAACATTAGAGCCTTATTTTCCTCTGCAGTCACTTTTCGGTCTAAATAAACAGGAGAGCCACCAAGCCGAAGAAGATAATTATCTTCAGACTATGGACATAGGAATGGAGAACAAGAGAAAGTATGGAGATTTTTGAATTTGAAAACAGCAGTCTTTACATCGAATTGGAGGACTGGAAAACTTACAGACTATCAGGGGGAGACATGAGACAGCTACAAGAGACAAAAGCAGAAACGCAGGAATAATAATTTAAAAAATCTACATGATATTTCCAGTGAAAGATAATAGGGCTGTATCAGCAGGTACAATGCTACCAGAGACGGGTGCAACTTGTCACCAAAGGGAGAATGGGCTTAACAACATGCTCTTTCTATGAGATAACTGCCTCAATCAGCATTGGTGAGGCTGCACCACAGCTGCGATTCTGCAGTTGCCAGATTTCCCCAGCTACCTGGTTTGCACAGATTGCAGAAGAATAGCTTAACTTAGTCCTGAGAAAGCAAATGTTGATTCCCAGCTAATCTCTTCTATCTACACTGGGTTGTTCTAAAGGTGGATGAGATGGGGTGAGGGTGTGTTGCAGGCTCCAATGATAATCTTCTATCTATATAATTAATTCTCTTAGCTGTCAAGCGTGTCCTGAATTTGGCGGTGGAACTCTCGCGACACATTGCGAAAGTTCCAGCCTTGGGCGAGAGTTGAGGGGAAAGAAAAAATGGCAGTGGCGGGGGGCCGCAAAACGGCCAGAGGTGGCAGCCTCGGCTGGCCACTGGGAGGCAGAGGGACGGCCTGGCCTGGCCAGGACATCCCAGGGATGGAAGAGGCGGTGGCCCGACCTGGCGGGAGGCGGAGTGATGGCCTGGAAGAGGTGGCAGCGGTGGCCTGGCCACCAGGAGCAGGAGGCAGCGGCAGGATGGCCAGCCCCAGGCGAGGGGAGAGGAGACACCGGTGAGAGGTAACGGGCGGTGAGGCGCAGCCCCAGCATCCACTGGAGGCCGGGGTGGGAGGGAAATGGGCAGTGAGACTTCCCAGTTCGCTGCCCGAGAGTAGGGGGGGGCAAGAAAGAGTGGGGCAGGAGCGAGGGGGAGGGGGGCAGGAGCGAGTGGGGCAGGAGGGTGGGGGAGGGGCAAGAGAGAGGGAGGGGGAAGGGAGGGCAAGAGAGAGTGGAGCGGGGGGGAACAGCAGTCCCCAAAGAGCACACGGTTGCTCTGTGCGGATTGGCTAGTAGTGAAATATAAATCTAATCCAAATAAATAACCAAATACAGGCATACGTCACGATCTACAGACTGACCACTTGCAGTTTCGCATATCCGCAGTCGGGTAACGGACAACCAACCTCGGCATATGCAGACAAAAACTGGAAAAGGAGGGTTTAAATTTGGTTATCCCCGGGTTGGAGGTATGTGTGTGGCCAGAAATGACATGGAGGTCATTTCTAGCCACTATTTTGTGGAGAAGAGCCATTTTACAGCATGCTTGTTTAAAAAAAGAAAGAAAAGAAAGCAGTTTTCCGCAGAATTTTGGGGACTTTGGGACTGTTTTCATGGGTTTTGTTTTGTTGGCTTTGTTTGGGGGTTTCTTGAGTCTAGGAACCTAACTCCCGTGATCCTATCGACTCAATGCCTCATTATCCATGGTTTTGTGACCTGCGGTACTTTGCAGGAACAGAGCCCCTGCAGATAATGAGGTCCTCCCGCCAGTAAAGGCATATTGTTTTGTTTTGTTTTTCCCCCAGAAGGGCTCCAGGTAAGAGCTCAGGTTCCCAGCCTCTCATGTGTTCCTACACAGATGTCATTCTGGGCCCCCAAAACAATAAAACACCTTTAAGAACAAAATGACTGCAGGCAAAATGAATGCGGAAGCATAGTACAACAAAAACAGTATACGCCAAATCACCCTAAACTATGCACAAAACTGTAGTTTTTCAAAATATACATTTTTCAAAAACGTAGTTTTCCAGGGTTTTAAATGATTGACTAACTGTTTTAAATTGTTTCTCTGGTTTCCAGGGTTTTTAGCTGTTTAATTGGTTTTATTGTGTTTTAATTTAATTTAATTAGTTTGATTTTAATTGTTAACTTGTTTTAATTCTTTTTATCGTGCTGTAAACTGCCCTAAGCCATTTTGGAAAGGCAGTATATAAATCTAATAAATAAATAAATAAATAAATAATAAATAAAATAAAGATCTTCAAGGCTGTGGTTTGGGGGATGGAGGCTGGTTGCAACCCTAAATATACCTGGAATTAAGCCCCACTGAAAATTAATGAGATTTATGTGCAAGGTGTAGGAGGATCAGTATGTGTGGTTGATAGCATGTTGAATAGTAAAAGAATCTTCAAATATATTTCAATAGGAATTTATGAACTCAGCTCTACCTGTCAGAAATCTGCCTTTCTAAGAACACCAATCAGAGCTGATGCAAATATGCAGGTACTGATATGACTGTATCACCTCAGAGTTATTATTAGTTCTATGTACAGGCACCTATAATGCACCCAAAGGGGAATGGTTTCTTTGAACTGCCTGGCCCAGTTGCCATCCCCCACAGCTGCTTCAGTGTATTAAAGAGCAGAGGTAGAAGGGGAAGTTAGCCTCCATCCTTGCCACCTCCCACCTCCTCCACCAATAGCCTCTCATAACAAAGGTTTGTGGCAACTAGAAACAGAGGTGCACGTAGGCTAGAGGCAGGAGACTCCTTCTCCTTTATCCTCTTCTGTCTTCCGCCCAAAGCCCTGAAGAGAAGGGCTTTTGGTTACTGGAGGAGGGAAGCAGGGGTAAATGGGTGAGAGAAAGCAGCATCCACCTTCCTCTCTCTGAGTCTTTCCCAACGGTTCCAAAACAAGCCTCCAGAGTATTTAGCAGAAAAGCATTTGACAACTAGAAGGGTAGGCAGAGGGAGCACCCTGGAGGGCTGGTCTGGAGTATGTTACTTGTCCCAAGCCTTGAAGGGAGACATACATTTATATATTAAATAAACTCATACATACAAACAAGAGAGACCTTGCTAAAGTATTGCGGCTCTTTTGGTTTTCACACTTTTCACTAAGAGAGGAGTCCTTTCACTACCAGCCTCCCCTCCACCATTTCCATGACACGAGGCCCAAGCTAACAGCCCTCCTTGTCTCCCAATACAGTTACTAGGAAGGCACAGGCCTGCAATAAACCTTCTTCATGTTGTTGCAGTCTTGTAAAAGGCGCTGCGATGCTTGAATGGAGGTGTGCGGATCCTAATTAGCTCCCACCAGGGCCTCCCACCAACTCAAGCAGTATCACCAGCTAACCGAAGGCTTCACTCTTATGGGCAAAGACAGAATCTGCACATACCTTTCGTCTGGGCATGCTCTGTCTCCCTCTCACCCTCCTTTTCTAACTCCTGCTCCCATTTCCATACCCTTCCTCATGTTTGTTTGTTTTTTAAATAGAGTGTCCCTTAACTATACCTGAACATTATGTTTAAAAAGTAAATCTGCTCAACATACAAGAGAAGGAAGGTCATCACTCTCACCATAAAAAGATCAAACTCCTCCTCATGCCGAGCAATCATCTGGTTGACGGTCTCATCATCAGGAACTTCGTCTTCTTCCTGAAAGATTTCAAAATTCCCCTGCTTAGCCTATAGGCACAGATACGACCTGGTGGCTCACGTGCTTGGAGCTTCACATGGAATATGGTTTACCATCTCACATTGGGTTTAGCTACTCATGTGAAAATGAGCTTGATGGTCTCAGTCCATTCTCTAGGGGACAGATTATAAACGTGGCAGAAGTTCACCATCCGAGCTGGCAACTTTGCTGCCAGTCTTAAAACAGTGAGGCTAAGGACTGGACGGGCACGGCGACTGAATTACCCCTCTCACCTTTAAAGGTGGCTCCTCCAAGTCGGAGTTGAGGCACAGGGTTGAGGCAGTGTGGGGAAAGCTTGCGCTGCCACTGCCGCTGCCTGTGCTGTATCTGGTCTGTGGATAGATAGAGGACTTCAGTCTCCAGGGCTGTCAATCCAGCACCTTTCACTGACACTAAAATTCACTTCCTAGGATGACAAGGGTTCATGCCATTTCCTTCCAGCCCACTGTCCCTTGGCCTCGGGATCACACAGAGCAGGAAGCTAGGCAATGCAGTCACACACTGGAGGAGAAGGCAAGATCCCTGTTGCCCCTTTACCTCATCCTGCTCCTCATGCTCCAAGATAGCCTGAAGAAAAGCTCTTCTCTCATGGCTGGAGGACTTCTGGTCAAACATGCCTGCCTGGATAACCTTCTGATCTACATTCAGCTTGTACTTGGCTGCAGCAAGGATCTTCTCTTCCACGCTGTTCACAGTACAAAGGCGTAGCACACGCACTTCGTTCTGCTGCCCAATGCGATGCGCTCGGTCCTGGGCCTGCAGGTCCTGGGGTGGGGGCAGAATGCTTCACTGTTCACAGAGTGGTTTCAATTTTAGCTTCCTCAGTGCTAAATTCCTTCTGTTTTTAAGCACAGCATGTAAGAAGGATTCAACCCACAATACTTCAATGGATTAAGTAATATCTCAGTGGGCAGATATAATAATGTTGTATATCTGAGTCAGAGACTGCCCCATGCTTGGGGTTAGATGACATACAAACAGAAATCCCAGTATTTTCCAGATGTCTGTTGGTGAGAGGCTTCTATACTTGACCCATCCATTAGGGTTATCCAGATACTTAACTTTAGAGGTCACCTGCAATTGTGCACCCCTGTTTTAAAGGACTCCTCAGAAAGACACTGAGCAGATGTTTAAACCACCATAAAGAAAACATTATCATCTCTTGGTGTTATTCTAGTTAACATGTAATGCCTTGCTTTAAATGCCATCCTTTACATTTGGTGTACAGGGAGGCCTCTGGCCTTAGCTAACAGTTAAATGATTAAAAAAACACGCACACCACTTAACAATCATGTGAACTGTTGACCGAAAAGCTTGTAGCAAGATGTGTTCAACATAGGCCAGGCTGTTCTCAGTAAGGAAAAAAAAAAAAGAGATTTCCATCTCAAGGGCCACCACCACCACCACCATCATTATGGGCCACCAATAGCACCAAGCAAACTGTGCATGCTGGGATAAGATTTTAAAAACTAACACAAGCCCATATTGGATTCTAGGGATCCTCAGTCCTCACTGTAGATTCTAGGTGATACTGGAATACAAAATGTTAAGTGCTACTGAAAACCCAGAAGCCAACAATCATGCCTAACTGCGTCACAACCCAGACCTTCTTTATAAATCAGTTTTTCACATTTGCTATTGACCGAATCAGAACAGGATGCAGAAAAGTCTTCTCTTTCTTAATCAACACAACAGACATATTAAGTGTACTAGGATTTATCAGTGCCAAAAAACAAAACAAAACACACAACCACCAAAATCCATCCCTTGGTGCATTAGTACAAAATTCTTCTTTCTGAAGCTCAGTAACATATTTATTTATTACCTGGTGAGGATTCCAGTCGCTGTCAAAAATGATCACAGTATCAGCAGACTGTAGGTTTAGCCCTAACCCTCCTGCTCGGGTGCTCAGCAAGAAAATGAAGTATTCAGAACCTGGTTCATTAAAGGTTTTCAGCAGCATGCCACGATCTTCAGCTTTAGTGGTCCCTTTAAAAGTCCAAAGAAGAGAAGGTTTCCCCCCCGCTACAAATAATGTATTTGAATATAAAACTTATTTGTAAGAACCAGAACTCTGAAAGAAGTACTGCACTGTCCTTCAGGGGCAATGACAAATCTTATACATGGGGCATCTCGCACCACAAAGGAGGTGTATATAAACTGGGACAGGTGCACTGTGAGTAAAGTTCTTATGCTGGTCACACGCTGAAGGAGCTGCTCTGGTAAGGAAGCTAATCACATGATCTGCAGGTCCACATGGTTGTTGGTTGCACCTTGAAGTGACAACCACAATGACACATATCAATCAGGCCTAGGCTTGTCTTTTGCACAATGTAGCACAACTGCCATCTTTGGGTAGACCTATCCTTCTTTGTTTCTAAGTGCAGTATGAGCTGACTCCCATTTTTGATCGAGGGTGGAGTTACAAGTTCAATAAAATAACATGATCGTTGCCCTTGGATTGTACCACTTCAAGCTACTGCAAATGAGGAAATCTCTCTCTCTCTCTCTCTCTCTCTCTCTCTCTCTCTCTCACACACACACACACACACCCCTCTTTTTTACCCCCTGCTAACTGAGCAAGAGGAACTTTTTAAAGTGCTGATCCCCTTTATTTAGCAGGGGAGAGCAGCTGGCCCTGTCCATCCCCAGCACAGCATCTCTCCAGTGGCTGTTGCTGGTGTCTATCTTATGTTTCTTTTCCTTTTCAAGATTGTGAGCCCTGTGGGAACAGGGGGCCATTCTATCTATCTATCTATCTATCTATCTATCTATCTAAACTGCTTTGGGAACCTTTGTTGAAAAGCGGCATATAAATATTTGTCGTATCTGTATTACACGGGAAACATTCAAAACTCCATCTACAACAGAACAGTCCCAGTACTGTGCCATATAATTATGGGGAAAGGGCAGCTGCATTACTTTATTCAGCTGCTTCACACAATACAGAAGAGGTTTCTGCAGCATGTTAACCCTGTGCTCCTATGGGGACCATCACCATTTTCAAATGGGACACAGACTTTTGTTTGCCAACAAACCGTTGAATACACAGCCAGTAGTGCTAAGTGGCCAAGACACTCCTAGGCAAATGTTTGAAGTTATGGAACTTCCCTTCAAACTTGTGGTATTCACTTAAGGGCACCTCTACAAGCTCTTTTGCATATTGTATGAAGCAAAATGTGCTGAGAGGGAACGCGCCCAAGAACAGCTCCTGAATTCACCCCAGCTACAATATGGGGGTGGAGAGAAATAATGTACAAACAGGACCCTGGCTTCCTAAATTTGGCCCTGGAAGCCAAATTTAGGCTGCTTGGTAGAAGTCCAGGACCCCCAGGGTAGCTTTCTCTGAGGTGCTACTGTTTCACACACAGGGCCAGAGAGACAGGTGGAGCTGAGGGATCTCAATGGGACAGTGGTACTGGGAGGATGGGTTTAGATTTGTTAGGCACTGGGATACTTTTTGGGGCAAGCAAAGCCTGTAAAAAGAGATGGGCCCCACTTGAACCAAGATGGAACGAGAGTGCTGGTGCTTAAAGTCATAAAGGTGACTTTTAAAGCAGCTTTTAAAGGGGCGCCTGGGGGGGTTGCCGACAGGAACTGGGTCGAATCTGGTTCGGCAAGCAAAATCTTCAAAGGTGCAAGGGTACAAACTTTTCAGATAAACCAGAAGGGGACAGAGTAGAGCAAATGGAAACACATGACAGCTGGGCCAAAAGGTCAAATGACAGTAAGGGAGATAGCACACACCAATGCCAGGTGAGAGATTCGGCGAATAGGTGTTTATATATACCAATGCCAGAAGCCTCTGAGCCAAGATGGGTGAGCTGGAGTGCTTGGTAGCAAATGAAAACATAGATATAGTGAGCATAACAAAACCTGGTGGAACAGTGAGAACCAGCGGGACACTGTTATTCCTGGATACAAACTCTAAAGAAAGGACAGGGAAGGGTGGATTCGGGGTGGAGTAGCACTGTATATGAAAAGAAGGGATAGAATCCAACAAGCTAGAAAACCTAGGAGGATCAGAGTCCTCCACAGAATCATTAGGGGTGACAAAACGGAGCATTGGTCACTTACCGTGAAGGCTTCTTCTGGTTGCTGTTGTCAAGGCATCTCATTGGTTATCCTCATCACGTGCTCCTGGGCAGGACTATGCAAATTCTTAATAGAAAAAGCCTATAGAGACTGACGGGGATAACCCCTCTCCAGTTCTTATAGGACAAGTTAGCGGATAAAGAACATGTAAACATGCATAAAACACAATAATGGGAGATAGACAGTACGTACAACCATGGATAACAAGATAAATGCCAACAGCACCTGAAAAACATAAGGAGTCCTCTCAACTAAATATTCCAAAAACACCCTGAGAGCTCATAGGAGTTGCGCCCATGATTTTCCACGGGGTAGAGCGAGTTAAGCAAATTACGGGTGGGCTGAGATGCCTTGACAGCAGCAACCAGAAGAAGCCTTCACGGTAAGTGACCAATGCTCCGTTCTCGGTTGCTGCTATCAAGGCATCTCATTGGGACATACCCAAGCAGTACGTCTCTGGGAGGGAACCCACATCACGCTCTACTCCAGGGGAAGGACTCTCTGGAGCACCCTTCTCCCAAAGGCCGCCTGAGCGGAAGCATACAAATCTAGCTTATAGTGTTTAATAAAGGTGGATGGATTTTTCCAGACTGCTGCTTTGCATATCTCTTGGACTGGTGCGTTAGTCGCAAAGGCCACAGAGGTAGCCATTGATCTTGTGGAATGAGCCAATATGTGCTCGGGAGGAGTTACCTTTTGAGTCTCATATGCTAGGGAAATCCATGCCCTAATCCATCTTGCAATCGTTCTGGACGAAACTGCCTCTCCCATTGACGCTGGTAGATATGACACAAAGAGAGAGTCCATCTTTCTAAACTCAGCGGAACGTGCTAGGTAGCATTTCAGACAGCACCGCACATCAAGTTTATGCCACAGCTTCTCCTGAGGGTGCGTCGGACGTGGGCAGAAGGATGGAAGATAAACGTCCTGCGCCACATGGAAGTCAGACAAGACCTTTGGGCATCTGAAGGCGGGCAGCATCCTCCGAGATTATGCAGTAAGAATTATGAGCGGACAGTGATCTCAGTTCTGACACTCGTCTTGCTGACGTTACGGCCACTAAGAAGGCCAACTTCATAGACAACAGCCTGAGAGAGATTGACCGGATGGGCTCAAACGGAGTACGCTGTAACGCCTTCAGTACCAGGTTGAGGTTCCATGTGGGAAATCGGTGTGACACCGGAGGCGAAAGCAACGTGGCCCCTCTCAGGAATCTTTTCAGCAGCGGATGTGAAATGGAGATCTTTGTCCCTTCCCCCGTCAAAAGCAGAACCAGGGATGCCACTTGCCGCCTGAGTGTGTTTGGCCTTAGGCCCTTATTGAGGCCATCCTGTAGGAATTGTAGAAGGTGATTAAGGTTTGCCTGACCTTTGGGCACGCGATGTTGGAAGGACCAGCAGAGAAATGCCCTCCATGTAAACTGATCCACTCTGTTCGTGGACATGCGCCAGAGGCAAGGATGGTCGTGGTCACCTTTTGTGTCAGCCCTTGGGCTTTCAGCAGCCGCCGCTCAGTCTCCATGCGGCTAGCTGAAACCATGCCGGGTTCGGGTGTTGGACTGGTCCCTGGAGCAGTAGATCTGGCTCTACTGGCAGGTGCCAAGGCCTGTCCTTGCTGAGAGAGACTAGTTTGGCGAACCAGGGTCTTCTTGGCCAATAAGGTGCCACCAGAATGACTTCTGCCCTTTGTTCTTTTATTCTCCGTAAGACACGTGTCAGCAGAGGAACTGGTGGAAAAGCATAGAGAACACCCCTTGGCCACTGGCAGGACAGAGCGTCTGTCCCCAATGCCGTCCAGCATTGGAACCTGGTTATGTATCTGTTTATCTTTGTGTTGAGAGGCATGGCGAACAGGTCTACCACAGGCGTCTCCCACCTGTGTGCCAGCTGTTCGAAGACTCGCATGTTCAGGGCCCATTCCCCTGGAAGGAGATCCTGCCTGCTGAGCCAATCTGCAATTGAATTGAGGTCCCCTTTCATGTGGTGGCTTGTGATGGATTTCAAATGCCGTTCCGCCCAACTCATCAGGAGGACCGATTCCTGATACAGGGACCTGGACCTCGTCCCGCCCTGTCTGTTGATGTGTGCCTTTGCAGTTGTATTGTCTGTCTTGATCAGCACATGCCGGCCTGACACGTGAGGGAGAAGTTGTAATAGTGCCAGCCTGATGGCTCTCAATTCCAGCCAATTTATCGAATGATTCTGCTCTTCTTGGCTCCACTTGCCCTGGACCGACCATTGGAGAGAGTGAGCCCCCAGCCTCTGTTGCTGGCATCTGTAGTCATGATTGTTCTCGGGAATTCTAGGAATCTCTTCCCTCTGGATAGGTTCTGTATGGAGCTCCACCAAAGGAGAGACATCCTGACTTTGGACGGCATGTGGACCGTTATGTTCTTCTTCCTGGAGATGAAAGGCTGGAATCCCAGAAGGAACCACTGTAATTCCCTTAGGTGAAATCTCGCCCAGGGTACTGAGTCCAGTGTGGAGACCATTAGTCCCAATAGCCTTGCCAGAGATAGTACTGGACTGCTCCATAAGTGGAAGGCCGATTGTACTTCCGACGTTAGAACCTGAATCCTTTCCTTTGGCAGAAACAGTCGACCCTGCAGGGTATCTATGACCACCCCAGGTGTTGGATCCTGTGGGTGGGAGTTAGGACGCTTTTCTGTCTGTTTACCAGGAACCCGTGCTGCTCCAGAGTGGATAGGGTGACTGCTAGGTCGGTGGCTGTTGTCTCTGTGGATCTCAATTTTAGGAGAAGATTGTCCAAGTATGCAAAAATGTGGACCCCCCTGAGTCTCAGGTGTGCCATGATTGGCGCCAGGACCTTGGTGAAGATCCTGGGAGCCGATGAGAGCCCGAAGGGGAGAGCCTTGTATTGTAGGTCGACCCCTGCATACTTGAAGCGTAGAAAGCGCCTGCTGTCTGGATGGATAGGTATGTGCAGGTATGCTTCCTTTAAGTCTATAGAAGAGAGCAGGTCTCCTTTTGTAGCGCCTCCGTGATGGATCAGAGGGATTCCATGTGAAACCTTTGGGTCTTGACGTGCTTGTTCATTCGCTTTAGGTCCAACACTGCTCTCTTTGAACTGTCCTTTTTGGGGACGGTGAATAGAATAGAGTAAACTCCCTTCCCCTCTTGACCCGCCGGAACTCTTTCCACCACGCCTATGTCCAGAAGGTGTTGAATGGACGCTGCTACGTCTGCGTGCTTGGAAAAATAGCGAGAGCGGGGAGTAGGAAGGAATCAGGGGCGGGGAAGGGAGTCCATTTCTATTCTGTAGCCTGTTTTTATCAGTTGGAGGACCCAGGTGTCTGTCACGGTCTGTTCCCAGGCGTGGTGGAATAAGGACAGACGACCCCCTAGGAGGGGGTCTCCCGAGTCAGTATTGTTGTTTAGCATGCTGCTTGCCCTGCAGAAAGGCCTGGCGGTTATTTGCATTTCTTGCTGTAAATCGCTGGCGCTGCCATGCAACTCTTTGGCCTCTGAAATCTCTGTCTCGCCCCCTGAAGGAGGGGTGAAAGGCACGAAAGGGTTGAAATGGGCGTTTGAAATAGGGCTTGTCCCCTTTCTTAGAAACAGTAGGCATTGTTTTTCTCTTATCCTTCAACTGCACTAGGACCTTTTCCAAGGCGGTGTCTCCAAATAGCTTGGAACAATCATAGAGCACTGCAGATAAGTTTGTTTTGGAGGTAACGTCTGTCTGCCATCCTTTCAGCCATAAGTGCCTTCTCCCTACTACGGATGCCACCGCAGCTCTGGAGGAGAAACGAATGGCGTCTAGGGTAGTATCCGCTACAAATGCTTGCGCCCTCTGCAATTTTAGCAGCTGCTGTCTCAGACGAGTGGATTCTGGAGGTACTTCGTCAATCAAATTGTTTAGCCATAAAAGACTGGCTCTAGCTGCCATGGACGCCGCCACAGAGGCACGTGTGGCGAGAGAGGAATTGTCATGGACCCTACGGAAAGCAAATTCCGCCTTCTTTTCTGATAGGTCCTTCAGGGAGGCCTCTCCGTCCCTGGGGATCAAGGATCCAGTGACCAGTTGCGCGATTGGTGCATCGGTGCTAGGAGTTCTTAACAAATCTGCCGACTCTTGCTGGAAGGTGTAGAGACGGGTGGTAGCGGGCATAGGTTTTTTGTTAACCGCTGGTGCTGTCCACTCGGCCTTAATAGTTTCTATGAAGCAGTCTGGCATAGGCAATAAAATACCTCGCGGCCTCGCTTTAGGAAAGACTAAATCCCCTTTGGGGTTCTGGCTTGGTTCTGTGGCCACCTTGGATTGCAATCCTATAGTGTTAAGGACCTTAGTAAAAAGAGGGTTAAAATCCTCTGAGGAAAAAAGCCTTTGGGACACCTGAGTTTGCTCGAACTCCTCTGTCCCAGACCATTCCCCCTCCTCCTTATCAGGGCCCGGGACCGGATCAGGGTCATGTCCGCCTCCCTCTAGACCCACTGGGTTGTTCGTAACGTCATCTTCCCCTACTGGAATGGGGTGCACGACCTTATTAGTCTTTCTGGGTCTCACCTCCCTTGGGGTAGGTTCCCCAGACTCATCTCCAGAAAGTTCTGAGGAATGTATGGAAATGGTTCTCTTAACTGCCTTTTTGGTCTTTTAAAAATGTTTCTTCTTTGATTTTGCTTTCTTATGCACATGCTCAGAAGAGCTAGAGTCAGAAGAAACTTCGGAAGAAGAGGAGGAGAGGCGCTTGCACCTTTTTGTCTTTTTAGGTCTTTTGTTAGGCTTTAGTTGGAGGACAGTGTCCACTATGGCATTTTTCAGCCATGCCTGCCATTCAGGGGGGACTGACTTAGGGATAGCCTGAGTTTTAGGGCACTTAGATGGGCCCGCACCCCCCTCCCCCTGATCAGAGCTCACCAGAACCGATTGTAGCTGAGATGCCGTGTCTTGGGTTTTGGCGGGCTTTTCTCCTGGGCTCGTGATGCGGCCGCCATTTTGTGCCGCTCCTGCCTCGCTCGCTCCCTCCGCCATAATGTGCCCCCATGCAAGCGCACGAATCTCCACTTGGGAAGGGGGAGGATTAGCCACAGGTTGAAGGATTCCCGCCTTGATCTGAGCCAATAACAACTCGAAGGCTTCCCTTTCTTTCTGCTGTGCTGTTGTAAGCGCTGCTGCTGAACTGCACGTACAGCGCCTCGGCAGGCTAGCACTATGCTCCCCCTCCGTTATGGCCACGTTCTCGCCGCTCACAGGCGGGAACGAACCGTGGCCCTCTCGCGCTGCCCGCTCGGACGGTTTTTAAACCGCCGAGAAAGGAACAGGGAGGATCGGGGAGCTGAAGCCTGGATTCTGGGGAGAAGTCACGGGAAGCGAGCCGCGAGCCCCTGCACCCTTCGGGAACCGCAAGATATCGCGTCCCGTTGGCACTCTAACGTTTAAGATTCTTCTCCCTGGTTGCTCCATACACTGGGGGCCGGGAGGGGAGAAGTGGAGGACAGAGCCGGGGGGGGGGGGGGAGAGCGGTGACGATGACACAAAGGGCTAAGAAGTGGAGCGGTAGTAATTTTTTATTTTAAAAAAACACACGATAGGAACAAGGGAAAGGCTAACCAAAAGAAACGACAGCAAAAGACACAAGAAGGAGAAAATTTGAGAAAGTTCTTACAAATACGGAGGAAAGAACCTGCCAGGAGCAACGCAGGACTATAAGAACTGGGGAGGGGTTATCCCCGTCAGTCTCTATAGGCTTTTTCTATTAAGAATTTGCATAGTCCTGCCCAGGAGCACATGACGAGGATAACCCAATGAGATGCCTTGATAGCAGCAACCGAGAACAAAGACTGAAAGGGAATGTGTTACTAAGGACGTGCTATCACCCTCCAGTTCAAAACGCTGAGAGTGACCTGGAGCTGGAGAAGCAAATCAAAGAGGTGCCAAAAAGAGACAGAACTGTAATAATGGGTGACTTCAATTACGCTTGCATAGACTGGGCAAATTCACAGGTGGGTACTGACAGAGAGGCCAAATTTCTAGATATGGTAAATGACTATGCCTAAGAAAGGAAGTACTTTTTCACACAGCACATAATTAATCTATGGAATTCTCTGCCATGGGATGTGGTGATGGCCACTAGCTTGGATGGTTTTAAGAGGGGCTTAGACAAATTCATGGAGGGCAGGTTTATCCATGGCTACTGGTCTGGTGGCTATAGGCCACCTCCAGCCTCAGAGCAAGATGCCTCTAAATACCAGTTGCAGGGGAGTAACAGCAGGAGAGAGGACCTGTGGGCTTATCAGAGGCATCTGGTGGGCTAATGTGGGAAACAGGATGCTGGACTAGATAGGCCTTGGGCCTAATCCAGCAGGGCTGTTCTTATGACCCATGTTTCTGATTAAATAAAACAAGCCCCTGGTCAGTGGTATAGAAGGAAACGTTCAAAAATGGAAATAAATGCTGGCATGAGTGAAGAGGAACAAGGATGTTTTTGCAAATGTAGCAAGTCCCCCAAAAATCTTGCCTAACAAGAATATTTCAAATCAAAGTAAGGGTACAATTCTGTACAGCCTGCCTGCTCTGAGCAGCATGTGGAGCCATCCAATCTGAGTCCGAAAAGCCTGCTCTTCCCTCTTCACTCTTCCCCCTCCACATTGCTGGGTGTGCATTCATCCTGTGCTGCGTGTCTAGCATCCCAGCAGCCCAGGAAGGAAGGGGAGAGCTCTGGTTCCTAAGGGCTGGCTCCACATGTTACTCCATGCATGGAGGCTATGCAAAATTGCAGCCCAAAACTGCTCATGCCATGACTACTTCCTACACATTTGTGCTGGACGGCAATGGGAAAGAACCATCACCACTGTGGTCCAGATATAGCCTGGCAGAGGATATACAGACTATCTGGGTAGATATTTGATCAGCTGTCCACCAAACTAGGCCCTGAACAAGTACCTCCCACAGCAGACAGGCTACAAGTCTCAGTGCAAAACTCACCATCTAGCCTGAGGTATTTGAATCCACGGTAAGCAAAATAATCTTCCATTATGGTCATGAGGGAGGTCATTTGACAGAACAGCAGCACTTTATGGTTGGTAGCTCGTAGTTTTGGAAGAATCCGATCTAGGAGTTCAAATTTGCCAGAAGCACGGTACAAGTCAAGTCTGGTTTGCACATGGAGAGAAAGAGAGAGAAAAAATTGTTTTCCTGCACGACAATATTTTCCAAATATCTTGCCTTCAGAGACCTGTTTCCAAATCAGCTTATCTGCTGATGGGAAAGATCAGATCGATCAGATAGTTTATTTCAGTCATTTACCAGCTAACAAAAAGTCAATACAGCCTACAATGTAAGACAGTACAGCTGATAGGAAAGATGACCTTTCAACTTTTGGGTCTGCAAAGGATTCTGGGGTATGTTCTAGGATGCACAGACAACTCACTGGTCAGGCTTATTGGGTCTCCTTGTTGCCCTAAATGAACAGGCAGAGCATCCTACAACAAAACCAACACTCCTGTGAGACTACACATTGTGGGCAAGGATTGGTAGCCGCAGGCAAGCTATCTTTCAGAGAAACTTGTCTTCCATTACTGATCTTCTTATTGAGGAATCCTGATAAATTTTCAAGGAAGCTGAGAGGTCTGTGGAACACTATCCAAAAACCACTGCTCTAGTATAAGAAAATGATCCCCAACATCAGAATGGTCTTGTTGGATCAAACAAAAGGTCTATCTAGAGCAGCATTATGTTTCTAGCAGCAGCTAGTCAGATTCCTTTCAGAAATTATCAGCAGGGCAGGAAAACAACAACTCTTCCCTACCCGGCATCTGATTTTCAGATTCCACACATGAAAATTCTTCAGTTTCATGACTGACTCAGTCTTTCTCTATTGAGAAAGCACACCAAGCTTTCAAATACTTTTGTGTGGTCAGCTTACCCTTGCACAATGCCTCCAGTGAAGCCCAAGTGCTCTGAAAAGGATTCCTGCAACAGAACACAGGAAAAACACTGTGGAAAAATGAAGAAAGAATACCCAGCACAGCTGCAGAGTGTGCTTCTTATAAGATACCATGGCAAAATTTGGTTTGCTGAAAGGACTGCACTACACAGAATTAACTAGGAACTAATTTAATAGTTCTTTCTACCATTTTAAAGGCAGAGTGCTCTAGAAAAAAATACATTTTAGCTGGGTTTAAAATGTGCTTTTAATAAGCTATATATACTTGCAGAAGAACAAAAGAGGCAAGCCTAACTGAATTTCATGGGGTGCAAACTTTCAAATGGTCACAGAGAGGTGATGTCTCTGAAGAACCACCCCTGCTTAGGGATGTGCACGGAACCGAGTTGGGGTCGTTTGAAGGCAGGGGTGTGTGTCGGACTTTAAGGGTGGGGAAGGGTGTACTTATCCCTACGTCCACTTCCCTCCACCGGTACTCGGTTTTTGTAAAGTCCTTCGGGGCGACAGCGTACCTGGGTACCTGCCGCACTGTCCTCTCTTCGGCCAGAAGTGGCCAGAAGTACCACACAAGCGCACCAGATACTTCCAGCCACTTTCGGCTGAAAAGGAGACAGGGCGGCAGGGAGGTAAGCTGCCGCCCCGAAGGACTTTACAAAAACTGGGGGGAAAGCGGAGGGAGGGGTAAGTGCACCCTCCCCTGCCCTTAAAGTCCGACACACCCCTGTCTTCGAACCTTCGAACCACTCAGGGTTTGAACCTGTTCAGAGGCTCATAAAAGGGCCTCCGAATAGGTTCATGCACATCCCTACCCCTGCTAACTGAGCAAAGTGGCGATTCTCTTATATTTAGCAGGAGGAGATTAACTGGCCCTATCCAACCCCAGCACAGCATCCCTCCAGTGGCTGTTATCTTATGTTTCTTTTTAGATTGTGAGCCCTTTGGGGATGGGGCCCACCTTATTTATGTATTATTTATTTTTCTATGTAAACTGCTTTGAGAACTTTGGTTGAAGAGGACCTTTGGTTCATACAAGAGGACCTCATTAACCATGGGTCCAGCACTTGCGGTTTCGTGTATCCGCAGTTGGGTAATTAGAACCCAACCTCAGTATACACGAGGGGAGTGGGAAATGAGAGTAAAAAAGGGTTAAACCCATGTATCTGCGTGTGGCCGGAAATGACCTCAGAGCAAGATGGGCAAGGTCTCCACAGTGCCACCAAGTACATGCATGGGTTTGAGGAAGCTGCAGAAGGTACACACTAAGTTGTGAAGGGAGGCAGAGATAAAAAAAAGACTGCGAAGGAAGGGTTAACCTGACACCCACAAGGTGTCCCATATCCTAAGTATTTCGTAGAACAATCCAGGCATTCATACTTCTGGCCCATCATATCCTCCACTAGTGGCCCTCATTTAGGAACCACACTGCTCAGATTGGAAATGTATCAACCACAGACACTTCCGCTTTGTTACCTCAATGTGCTGAAACATGTAAGGATGGTTGCAAATCTTCCTCAGCTGCATAATAGTGTTCATGAGCGTTTTTGTACCACCTTTGCCCTGCAAAAATAAGGCAAGAGAGAAAGTTTTGAGGAAAACTGCTGAACGACTGGTGAAATGTTACATGTCACTGTTTGCTAACATGACCAACTCATTTTCTGTCTAATTATCAAACCAAACAGTTGAGTCCTTGAAAAAGGAATCACAAAGAGCCCAAGACAACATTCAACGTCCCAAACCTTATTTTTATTTATTTATTTGACATATTTTTATACTGCCCAAAACATATGTCTCTGGGGGGTTATTTTTAAGGGTAGGTTTTTGGTTTTTTTGCTTGGGCAGCAGTTTTAACCAGCTTAATTAAGGAGCAGAGAGATACCAAGACAGGGTGAATGTGTGCAACCTTTCACATCTTCATTTCATGAAGCTGCATTCTGTGGCACTGACAAGGCAACATCACTTCAAAACAGAGGCTTCATGGAGCATTTCAAAAATTAAGCACCACAATTGAGAAGCTTCCCATCCTGTTGCCATCTCAGGTCTTGGGGCTAAGAAGTAATGAAAATATTTTTGAGATCTAAAAAATGCTATTATGGTTCACTAGCTTGCATAAAGTAAGCTGATGGGTCTTTGTCAAGAATTTGAAGATCATCTTTCTCTAAACCCTAAACTGGTCATATCTGTCTTTTCTGGACATCTATGAAGACATTACATCCCCTTTCATATATCTATTGCTGTTTCTTGTGCAGCATTCTCTTCTAAGAATGAGACCACATGGCCATTTCTTCACTGTAGAGTTTTTGTGTGACTGCACTGCAGAGCATGGTACCAGGTAAGAGCAGAGCCATGGACAGTGCTCAACATATATGGGGACCCCAAGGTCCAGCTCTGCTTGAACCTACAGAAGGCTACTAATTCCACTGATGATTTATAAGTAGTAACACACAAAATGCCAGCAATATCTGCACAGAGCCAATGAAAATAACTTAGGGAAAAGGACACAGAAGTAAGATACTCATCTCTATTTCACATTAGAAGAAAAGCTGAATGCCCAAACCTTTTTGTCCTTCTCTGATCCATCTGTAAGCAGCACTCCCTTGGCTTGCATATGTCTATAAAGTACCCTTTGTAATGCAGACATGTCACATTTAATCACATATTCTACCTATTGTGAGGAGAAAGACAAAGGGACATTAACTGCAAAAATGTAGGTTGATTTTACAAAGCACACAGACAAATAACCTGTGTTCCCAGAGTGTTGAAGATTTCTTTTTTATCCCCACATTCTTCAGACATATAAGTAGTCTTAGCCTAGCATCCTTAAAGATAAGTCACCACTGTTTTTATTTTGTTTCCAACACAAGCAGAAGTGAGGAAATCTTTTCCCTGCAAGACAGTCGGGCTACTCTCATGGTCAGCCAATGGATCACGCAAACCCAGGCTTCCTGATTGTGAGTAGCCGCGGCACAGCTCCGCGCCGCGGCTACTCATGAGCAGATCCCCGGAAGGGAGGCGAAAAGCCGCCTCCTGGCTCCGGGGGTCTCCCCAGTACACCCTGTGCGCTTGCGCAGGGCATACTGGAGCTTCCGGGGGCCGCGCAGTCCCCAAGCTCCCCAGCCCCCTTTGGCTCCATTACAGAGCCGGCAATCGTGTGGGCAGCCATTCCGGCCACCCAGGGCTCCTTCCCTGCTCGTGTGCAGGGAGAGTGGGCTTAGCCCGCTCTCCCCACCAAACTGATCGTGAGGCCCGGCTCAGTTTCTTCAGTTTATCTGTAAAATGTTGGTCAGACATTACAACTTTATATGCAGTAGATTAGGAGTCATCAGAAGCTAGATCAAGATCTATAGATAGAAGTTGACTCTGTTAACAGTTGATCACATTCAGTTTGCCTTTTGGCAAAAATGTCTAACAAAACCCTTTCATCCCATCCACTGGAGGTTCAAGTTTTAGATCTGATGCTTCCAAGGTGATGTGGGTATGCTGGCTAGTTCCACAAATATATTAATGGCAAGGTGACTAAGACATCTCCTGCTAAATGAAGGTGTTCCAGGCCTTTGCCACACACAATTTGCCTTAAGTCATCAACTCATTACAGTGGCTCTTCCTTGATGTTCATGGCCAACAACAGCCCAAGTGAGGGTCAAAAGACTGCAGAGGCATTAGGGAGTTTTTATTCAGTATAAAGAGGAAGCATTTCTGATCTCTTCAGATTCAAATTAGAGCAGATCATCCAAGTTAGCTGGGGAAAGGTTCAATCTCCTCCTTTGGCGGGTACACTGAAGGACTGTGTGTGTGTGTGTGTTGAGGGGGCGGGGAATGAAGGACTAGACACTGCTGGGACAACAGGAAACTATGTGGGATGCAGAAGCTACACCCTTGACTACTGTTTGCTCCACACTCTTTCTTTGCCACTTGGTTCTCTAAGGCCTCAGGCCAATTTTTCCCCCAGCGGCAATACCCAAGAACCTTTCTACCTGGAGCCATTGGGGACTGAATATGAGATTTCATCAGTGCAAAGCTTGTGTTCTAGCACTGAGTCAAGGCTCCCCCAACCCCGACATCATGCCGTGAGCATTTACATATTTTCCTCAACCAGAACCTTATTTATTCAAAACAAATACGCTAGTAATTTATTTATTCAAAACAAATAAACTAGTAATTTCCACACCAGAAACTTATTTATTCAAAACAAACAAGCTAGTAATTATCACATTCTAAAGGGATCACTTATGGACAAAATGCTATTTTCCATTGGAAAGAGTGATTCCAATAAGAATTGAAATATTGTCTGTCTTGTAAACGTTACCTTTTCAGGCAGCTGTGCTTCTACTTCCTTCTTTAACCTTCTTAGCAGGAAGGGACGCAAAACTTTGTGCAAACGACGGATAATTAGGATAGTTTCTTCTTCATTCAAATCCACCTGTTTTGATCCACACATGAATTCAAGGACACAACAGTTAAGCTGTTTTTCTCCAGTATCATCAGAAAATCTCATTATATTATAAACTATATAAGCAAATGACAAAATCAATACATGTTATTGATTTATCTCTAGCCCCCTAAAACTACACCCCACTTGTATGTGTGTGATTGATTGATTAAGTGCCGTCAAGTCAGAGTTGATTCTTAACGACCACATACATAGATTCTCTCCAGGTTGATTAGTCTTCAGCTTGGCCTTTAAGGTCTCTCAGTGGTGCATTCATTGCTGTCGTAATTGAGTCCATCCACCTTGCTGCTGGTCGTCCTCTTCTTCTCTTTCCTTCAACTTTTCCCAGCATTATGGACTTCTTGAGGGAGCTGGGTTTTCACGTAATGTGTCCGAAGTATGATAATTTGAGCCTGGTAATTTATGCCTCGAGTGAAAATTCTGGATTGATTTGTTCTATAATCCATTTGTTTGTTTTCCTGACTGTCCATGGTATCCTCAAAAGTCTTCTCCAGCACCACAGTTCAAAAGCGTCAATACTTTTTCTATCTTGCTTCTTCAAAGTCCAGCTTTCTCATTCATAGAGTGTCATGGGGAAAACCATTGTCTGATCTTTGTAGGTATAGACACACCACGGCATCTAAAAATCATTTCCAAGGCCTTCACTGCAATCCTACCAAGTGCTAAGGTTACATGTATGTGTGTGCACTTGTGATAAAATACTTGGAGTATTTTAGCACAAATAAATACCCCTGAGTTAACTCTAAGGCTGTAGAAAGTGTTGTGAATGCTGGGCCACTTGCTCAATTAACTACAACAAAGAAATCTGAAGCCACCCAGAAGCACAAGACTTTCCTATATAAAATTGGTTCGATATTTCCTCTGGCATTTACCTTTTCTCCAGTCATAGCAAAGGGAGCATTAAACCATTGTTCAAATGTGCTACAACTCTTGAAGATAGTTGGAAGGAGGAAGTTAAGCAAAGCCCATAATTCTGGTAGCTTATTCTGGAGTGGGGTCCCTGTCAGGAGCAGACGACGTGGAGCTACGTAATGCGTGTTTAGGACCTGGGTTAGTTTGCAATGATGATTCTTCATTCGGTGACCTTCATCAACTATCATGTACTTCCAACGAATCTGAAGATGCAGGGCAGCAAAATCAAATTCGGTTAGTCTATGCATGAATCCCACTTCCCAGAGAAAAACACAAATTTAATGTAGCCCCTACTCCCTCAAGTATTAAGCCTGTGGTAGAAACAGAATATGGGGCTTCACAGGAATATTAAAAGTTACATCTAAACTAGGCTTCTAATAGCCAGGGCATGGGAAATGCACTCATCTGCTCATCAGTGATGAGAGCAAAATGAAGTCAGACAAGTGTAAATGCAGCCTTTGATCTTGACAGAAAGTTGTGGATTAGTACCTATTAATAACCAGTCTTTGTGGCATCTTCAGGGATGCTGCTGATCTACTGCAAAAAGACTGAGCTTTCCCACCTAGTTAACTGGAGTTGATGTCAATGAACTATAGCCCTCTTCAGACATTTGTGATCACCACTACAACCACGATTACAGCTCCCAATGTGGGGAGGAAGTCCCGCCCAGGAACCTTCATTCAACCTCTGCAGCTGGGTGGATATGGTTACAGGTCTTTTTGTCTGAAGAGGGACATGCCAGCCATCACAGTAATGGCGCTTCCCTCTCACACAAACAGCACCGTAACTACGAGTGCCCAGCTCGATGGGGTGAGTGACAGCTTCTGGGCGGGACTTCCTCCCTGCGTTGCAAGCTGCAACTGTGAGTGCAGTGGGGCTTACGAATGTCTGAAGAGGGCTTATAAGTAGCTGGTATGTGGGCTGGGAAAAACTTTTTATTTTTGTGATTGAGCTAGACTTTCCTTTTTAAAACAAATATGCACACATATACACTACACACTTTCATTTGGGATCATTTAATTGTACTTAGTCCAAGATAGAGGGACTGTGGCGCAGCTGTGAACTGCTCCAGCACAGGAGTTGATCTAATTGACATGAGCTGTCTTGACAGACAGTATCGGTGGGAAGAGACAGATATATTTTACTACATTATTGTGTAGAGAAGAGATGTATTCTCATCCTCACTGATTAAAAAGACAAAATAGGAAATATCTCTCCATTATTCAGCAACGATATGCAATGAATACTTAATTTCCCCATGTTTCTAATATTCATACTTGCCTAAAATTAATTAATCTGTTGATTTTGAAAGAATAGGTAACCTCAATAGTGCCTATAGGACACCATGATGAGTTATTTCCGATATTAAATATTAATATTTTAGCAAAACCAGAAAGGAGCTTATATATACAAAAGGCTCACCTTTGCAAGAATGTGCTTATCTTTGATGATATACTCGTATGTCGTGAGCAGAACATTAAACTTTCCACTTCGAAGCTGAGGTACAAATGCCCGCCTTGCAGCTGGAGAGCCCTAATAAAGATGAAATAAGATAAACTAAGCGTAGCTTTCAGGAAAGTTGTCAGCTGGGCCAAGATTAAATCTCACCACTTGAGATTTGAGCGGGGGGATTTTTTGCTGATCTTCCCTCCCCTCTGAAGTCCACTGTGAACCACCAGAATATGTTCCTGATGGGTTCTACAACCTTCAGGGACATACATCTGTACCTGATTATCTGTGGGGGTTCCGTTCCTGAATATTACCGCGGGTAACAAGTAATTTAGTATATGGGATCGCAGGGCTTAGGTTCCTAGACTAGAAAAACAAGCAAGCCTAAAAGCACCAAAAAAACACAAGAACGGGCCAAATAAAGTGCCCTACTGTGCTTCAGAAGTCCAAGGATGCCCCCGCAGTCCCTAAAATTCTGCAAAAAAATGCATTTGAAAACAACACATGAACCACAAAATGGCTCTCTTCAACAAAATGGCCACCCCCAACCCACAGATATAACCCCCTTTCTGCACCCCCCCCCGTATTCCGAGGTCGGGTGCTAATTACCCGACTGCAGGCATGCAAAACTCCGGATGTCGGGTCTGTGTTACTCCTGCTAACTGGGCAAAGAGGCACCTTGTTAATGTGGTGATTTTCTTTATTTTGTAGGGGGAGAGTAACTGGCCAACTCCATCCCCAGCACAGTACTTCTAGTGACTGTTGCTGGTGTCTATCTTATGTTTATTTCTAGATTGTGAACCCTTTGGGGACAGGAAGCCATCTTATTTATTTATTTATTTATTTATTTATTTATTATTTCTCTCTGTAAAACCGCTTTGGAAACTTTTGTTGAACAGCGGTATACAAATATTTTGTTGTTGTTGTGTAAAGGGAGGTCCACCTGTATTTTGGTGAAGCACAGCAGGCTCCAGAGGGAAAGGGAGAATGGTAACAGTGTAGTGGTAGTCTGGAACTTGCATTGCTGCACATACATAGTGCTAGTCTGGATATTGGCCACACACAATAGTAATCCAGATGCTGATCGTGTTTCACAAAATCCATTAATAAAAATGAATTGTTACAAATACAATGTTAAGCAAGTTCAGCAACTTCAAAATTGTAACTAATGTTTTTCAAGTGATTATCCCCAGGAAGTGAAAGAGTACATATATATTGCATTGATTTATTGGGCATTCCAATAAAAATATTTTTTCCTCACATAAAGTTTTGAATTTGCTTTAATGTAACATTTTAAACATCTTAACATTTTTAAACAAATGAATCACAAAATGGCTCTCTTCCACAAAATGGCCACTCGCAACTTGCGGATATAACTCTTTTTCTGCCACCCCGCCACCCCACCCCCTGCATATGATCCCACATATTATCAATCCCTTCACCCCACATCAAGTATTTGAGTTCAACTACTTGGCTATTGAGATACAGAGTGGGATATTTATATGGCAGGTTTTAAAAACTAAATACATCGGTCAAATAACATGCCAAATCAGATCACAATCTATTTAGGGCATCAGGAAAATTTGCAGAGTAAAATTATCTGGGGAGGGTGGAGAAATCAATGCAAATTTTATGCAAATTAGGGAAGATATGCACAGGAAAAATTGCCAATTCAAAGTTTTCCAGAAAAGCTACATTTCTGAACTTCACACAGGCCCAAGAGACAGGTATTAACTTTGTGGGACTGGTTGAGGACTTATGAAAGTGAAGAGAGGCAGGAAATCCAGAGGACTGAAGGAAGGGTACAGTATGTATAAGAAATAGTAAATACACAGTATGTATAAGAAACTAAGAAATAGGAAGAAGGGAAGAGTGAGACTCAAGGAAAAAGGATAGAAGGGACAGGAAATCAAGTCAAGGAGGAGCTAATTGAAGGGTCTAATAAGTCACACAGCATTTAAGGAGTGGTGGTATGCTAGGATAGGGAGAGATATGGAAGTCTGATCAAGAGTCAAGGTAGCTAAAGGATCCAGCACAAGATAGGCAATGGCTGAATTTAGGAAACATGACTGGAGAAGACATGGGCTGAAAAAATGAGGGACAATGGAAGAAGTAGCACTGAAATAAGGTCAGGAGGAGCTCTGCACTACTGGCAGGAAGGAAGTAGACAAACAACACCTAGCAACACCTGGTCAGGAAGCCAAGGGGCACAGGATACATTTCATAGAAGATTGTAGCTAATGAGTCAATTGCTTGACTGCAGGCTTCTAGTACTATTCGATTATCAATCTTCTACCATTCAAGTCCTATAATGTTATTTTTCATACAATGATTAATTAAAGGTTGAGGTCTGGACCACATAATAGCTTTGTAAGGCCGAAGCTGCTGCTGCTTCCTTAAGGGAATGAGATGCTAGGCCCTCCAAGAAAGGCAAGCCAGCCAGCTGGGATGCCACAGGAAACTAAAACATGTGCTGATTTTCCACAACAATTTGCTGGCAAATCTTCAGTGCCCTCCCAATCAAAGTTATTTCCTGTTTCCTGTTGGACATGAACTATGAGTCTTGCCTGATCATTATTATGCCCTTGTCAAAACCCCAAACACACTTGGGTTGCTGCTGTAACTCTGTCACTTGAAAGGGGGAAACAGTGATACTCCACTCCCCACCACAATGTCTGTCCACAAATTTTATCAAGTGTCCTAAATTTTGGGCTGCCTCCTAGATCCAGAGACAATTTGCCATGGTTTAGGCAATAAGATGCTGATCCCACCTCCCCCCAGATGGTGCCTTGCAAAATCCCTAATGTTCTTGCAAAAGTCCTCATAGTGGGGAAGAAGAAAGTGTAGCATTGGTACTTACCATGGAGACTGCTGCTTGCTTGTTGGCAATATGGAGGGCATCCAGTGGGTTAACTCCTCTTACTAGCTCCAGAAGGCAGGGCCTATGCTAATTAGTCATGGCTTCAAGAGCTGGGGGGAGAAAACCCCACCCAGTTTTTCTGCCCTGCCTGCTCCAGAAGGCAGGGCCTATGCTAATTAGTCAAGGCTTCAAGAACTGGGGGGAGAAAACCCCACCCAGTTTTTCTGCCCTGCCTGCTCCAGAGTCAGTCACTCTTTGGGTAATCTCTTACTTTTTTGACAGTTGTCTCTATTCTTCCTTTTGTTTCCTCCTTCTAGGCTTGTTGCTCCTTTCCCCTAGAGTTCTCTCACTTTCAACCCTTGAAACCTCCTCTTCTTAAATACTGAGGTCACTCACACAATTAAAAACTGTGTTCTACTCAGGTGTGGGAGCTGTGTGTGCTCCCAATTTTCAATTGTATGGAAGCAAGGTAAGAGGAAAACCTGGGTAGAAGCGATTGTGTGGAAGCAAGGTAGGAGGAAAAGCTGGCCATTCTTCCATTTCCCAATCCTCTCCTTTATAAAGGGATAGAGAGTTCTAAAACATGGGGGGGGGAATCAAAGAGGGCCCACAGTAAAAGTCCTCCTTAGTCCTCACTCCTCAGAAAACTCTGACCTGACCCACACCCCAACCCTTATCTTCTCAGGGAAGACTGCCCCATATCCCCAGCTGCTTGGCTCCAACTCAACCCCCTTCAATACCAGATGATAAGGATTTGGGGGGTCAGCGATGAGGATGAGTAGTGGTCAGGGGAGGAGGACCCTTCTGCCACACTAGCATCATCCCCTAGCCAGAGTTGCCAGAACCTAAGGGGTATACTCGTGGGTCAAATGGGCTGTAAGCCAGAATTTGGCTTTTTTAAAGCCAAATCTGGCCACCTAGCCCTAGGCTGTTGTCAGGAGAAGCCCCCTCCTTAACAAAGTTCTGACTGTGTTAAGGATGGAAACTTCTAGATCTATTGACTCTCAGTCACCATCTCAAGGAACTGTTGTGTTTCCTAAACAGAAGTCCCCTCACCATATCATTCCTTTAGAAAAGACTATTCAGAGTTAAAACAGCCAGCATCAGCTCACCGCACCCAGGCCACGCTGAATAAGTATTATATATACTCTCCCTCAGATCACTATGGAACAGCTTAAGCCTCCTATGCTAGATGCTCCAATTGCATCCTTGCTCAGTGGCACCATCTTACCAAAGGATGGTGACAACTCCCTAAAAGATCAGTCAGATAAAAAACAAACAAACAGAAACTGTCCCCAGAAAGGCCATGAGGCTACTTCCTTAACCATTTACGTCTCTTCTGCTTAATCCATTTTTTCCAGAGCCATTGTACTGTGGGCTAAGGAGCTTCTTGAGAACCTTCCTCCAACCCAGACAGGCTTAGAAGAACAATGCTAAAGATTCAGAAGGCAGCTGCTTTTTCTGAAAATGCAAATTTAGACATTTTAGGCCCTGCCTTCTAGAGCTAGTAGGAGGAGTTAACCCACTGGGTGCCCTCCGTCAACAGAGAAAGATGGTTACCTGTCCCCAAAAGGCTATCAATAATAATAATTTTTCTTTTAAAAAACTTTAGGTTGCTTACCTGTAACTGGAGTTCTTCTGGTAGTCATCTGTCCATTCACACAGATGGGCTTTGTGCTGGCATGAAGTAGAATCTGGAACCTTCCAAGCTCTATTCTCTCTAGATTTGTGCCAAGGGCCCTCCACATCCCACTAGATCATGTACTCTGCTCCCTCCTTCTCAGTTCCAGAGTCCGCCATTATATAGCTCTGCAGTGGAGAAGGATGGGTGTATGTGTGTGAATGGACAGATGGCCACCAGAAGAACCCCAGTTACAGGTAAGCAACCTGAGATTCTTCTGAGTGGTCTTTTTCCATCACACACATAGCCGCATCACAAGCTCCTATCATCACTAGAGGAGAGAAGCAGAGCCCAGAGATCCAGAAAAATCAGGTGAGTTGTCCCTGTACATCAGTGGAAGAGAGACTGCATAACCGATTTTTCAAAGGCTGCATCTTTTCATGCATGGACATCTAGGGCATAATGTCTTATGAACGACATTGGGGGTGACCAAGCAGCAGCTTGACATATGGGTTCCAGTGGCAGACCCCGATCAAAGGTTGTGGATGTGGTTGTGGATGTAGCCATGGCCCTGGTGGAATGAGCTTTAACATTAGCTGGGGGTTCTAAACTGACCACCTGGCAGGTGAGTTTAATAGTCTAGACCAGGGTTTCTCAACGTGTGGGTCCCCAGATGTTATTGAACTTCAACTCCCATAATCCCCAGCCCCAGTGGCCTTTGGTTGGGAATTATGGGAGTTGAAGTCCAAAAACATCTGGAGACCCAACGTTGAGAATCCCTGGTCTAGACTATCCAGGCCAAAATGGATTGCGTAGAGGCCCTGTGTCCCCAATGTGGTTCCCCATAAGTCACAAACAGCGCTGGAGACTTTCTAAAGGGTGCTGTGCATTGAATATAGAAAGCTAATGCTCGTGTGACATAGAGTGTGTGCCATATATGTTCTTCCATGGATGCAGGATTTAGGAAGGTAAGGAAATCAGCTGGGACTATGGAAGGAAGAAACTATCTTTGGCAAGAAGGAAATGTGTGGATGGAGAGTGACCCTCTCCTTTTTCAAAATTATGTAATTTTTCAAAAGGTATCTGAGCGGAGTGCCTGCAACTCCTTCACTCTATGGGCTGAAGTTATGGTCACTAAGAATACTGTCCTATGTGTTAGAAGGCAGAGGTCTTAGGTGGCCAGAGGTTCAAATGGCCTGCCCATGACAATAGATAAAACCCTAGGCAGATCCCAAGATGGTGCAATTGTAGGAGCATTGGGATGTAAGTATGCTAGTCCCTTCAGGAACTGTTTTACCCATGGTATAGCAAAAAGTGAAATTGGAATACACAGTGCCCAGAAGGCTGCAATGGCTGCAAGGTGTTCCCGTATAGAAGGCATCAACAATCCTGCCCTCTTCTAATAAATGTAAAAGAAGAAGAGTCAGGGGAGCCCTGGTAGGATCAGAAAGTCCCAACCGTGCAGCATAGTCCGAAAAATGTCTCCATTTTGCCCTATAGGAGGCCCTCGTAGAAGGCTTCCAGCATGCTGTTCGCACCTCACAGAGCTTAGGCATCCAATCAGTTGAATCCTTCGAGCCGTCAGGCGTAGAGTAGACATGTCTGAGTGTAGTATTTTGCTGTGCTGTTGAGACAGAAACATGGGGTGTGTTGGAAGATGGTGGAAACGTCTCCGCGACAGCTGTAGCAATTGGGGGAACCAGTGACGACGCAACCACCATGGAGTAATGAGGATGCAGTTCATCCTGCCCTGCTCTATTTTCTGAAGAACACATGGAATCAACAGGATCGGAGGGAACAGGTAAATGAAAATGTTCGACCAGATGATCGTGAAAGCATCCCCTCTGGACTTATGGCTGACCCCTGCCCTGGTATAGAATATAGGCCATCGGAAGTTGCTTGGACTGGCAAATAGGTCTACATGAGGCTTTCCCCAGATTTGAAAGACCTCCTGCAGCATTCTCGGGTGTAACTGCCACTCATATGAAATATACTACTCAAGCCATCTGCCAACGTGCTGTGTAGGCCCTTGATGTGCACCACTGAGAGATGAATGTGATGATGAAGCACCCAATGTCAGACCTTCAGTGTCAAGTTTAGAAGGGAGCGTTACCTTGTGCCACCCTGCCAGTTCACACAGGCCTTCACTGTGGTGTTGTCTGTCATGATTTGGACTTGTTGACCTACAAGATCTGGCCAAAAACCTCTGAGGGCCTTGAAAATCACCAAAAGTTCAAGGAAACTGATATGGTGTCATGGCTTCCTCCTTGGACCAGTATCCATTCAAGCGGAGATCCTTGAAGTGGGCACTCCAGCCTTCCTTGGATGCATCTGTGGTAAGGTAAGCTTGTGGTCTGATCTGTTGAAAGGTGTGGCGATTTGTGGCGATTTGTGGTGACTGTCCACAAGGTAAGAGTGGTTTGAACCAAGGGCGGTAGTTCTGGCGTCCTTGATTGGTGGTCCCTTGTTGGTCTGAAAGAGTCAAGGAACTACCTCTGAAGAGGCCTCATGCAGAGGCTAGCAGTTGGCAAGACTGTGATAGTGGAAGCCATTAAACCTAACATGCGTTTTATTTGTCTTGCAGGGTGGTACAGCGACCGTTAGAGAATGAATAAGTTCTGAAATCTGCTGTATACAATCATCTGGTAAGTACACCATGGCTGTGGTGGACCAGAATATAATGCCCAAGAACCTTATCCTGCGAGTTGGTGTGGGTTGAGACTTTTTACAATTTATATTTAGACCTAAGCATTGCAGGAGAGACGTGGTCGTTTGAAGGTCTTTGCAGAGTATCTTGACAACTGGCTGCTAGGAGCCAATCGTCTATTAAGGGAAGATCTGTATTCCCCTTTCTTGCAGATGATCAACAACTATAGCCATACATTTTGTATATACCCTTGTAGCGGGAGGAAAGGCCGAAGGGCATTGCCTTGAACTGGAACACACAATCCTATCTGAAAACTTAAGTATTTTCTGTGCTGGGGCCAAATTGTTATATGGTAGTAAGCACCTTCCAAATCAATTGAGGCAAAACCACATGCCTTTTGAGAGTAGAGGAATGATGACTTAAACAGTCAGCTTTCGGAAGCAAATCACGAAGGAATTCAGGAGCCTGAGGTCTAAAATTCATGTCCCTCACAGCTATGGTCCCTGGCTGTAATATGTTCAAAACTGTCCTCATTATAATACACCTGGTCCTTCAAATTCCCAACAGGTGAGTAATGGGACCTCCTATATCTGTCCTTATCCCATGGAGGGGAATGGCCCCTCGACCGATCGGAGTAGTAGGAGTTCACCTCCAAATCTCCCCCATCACCCATCAGGGAGTACTGGCCTGTTCTTGGTACCGAGACATCGAGGTCCGGAGAGTGGCTGGGAGTCTGCCTGGGTGAGAAGGGATCAGTTTGCCAAAGAGATCAGGCCATCGAAGCCCCAGGCATTGAGGGTGTGCAGTGTTTCTTTTTTGCAGCCACTCTGGCAGGCTGCACGGTAACTGGGTGCAGAGCCAACTTCAGCCTCGAGCTCTGCACATGCGCACTGGTCTGCATGTCGGGCTCCTTCAAAGCCTTCTTTTTATTTGGTTTTGGCACTGAACCCGATTCAAGAAAGTATTGTGTAGTCTTAGGCTTATTTGGGCCTTCAGGCGGTGGCTGAAGCCCGCCATCGAAGTGATGTGTCTCCGTAGAGGAGGGCAAAGACAAAGGCAGCAGCACTTGCCCCCTGAGTCGGGGAGCCATTGTAAATCGCCCAGAGACACAAGTTTTGGGTGGTATAGAAATATTTAAAATAAAATAGGGCAGCAAAGCTGGCCAGTAGCATGGTGGGGGAGTCAGGGGAGCTGTTGGCAGGGCTGAAGAGCCAGCCAATAGCACACAAGCAGAAGAGACATTGACTATGCCCATCAAATGAGGGAATCTTCGCCTGTCAGCCTGAGCAGCATTTAAATGTCACCTTACAGATACAAATCAGGCAGGAAAAGCACTCCCCAGAGGGGAGGGGGAAATGGGAGGGGGGTTGCCAGTGGTAAACTAAAACACTGAATAAAGAACTGAAAATAAAATATAGAGAGAAGTTGGAGATAATTGTTAAGTAGAACGACTTTATCTTTTTTAGAGCTACGAGAAGTTCAGCAGACGATGAACTGAGGAGGAGGATGCAAAGCACGTGACCTTGTGGGATGGGGAGGAGCCTCAGCACAAATCTGGAAAGAATAGAGCTTGGAAGGTTCTGGATTCTACTTCACGCCAGCGCAAAGCCCATCTGCGTGAAGCCCTTCTGTGGACAGAGACCACAGAAAGGCTACAAAAAGTAACCACCAGCAACAGCCACTAGAGGGAGGCTGTGCTGGGGCTGAATACGGACAGTTGCTCTTCCCTTGCTAAATTTAAGAGAGATAACCGATAAAATGCTTGGTTAAAACTAGAAATAAAAATCTAAAACACAATATTTACCTTGTATGAGACCTTAACCACAGAAGGAGCCCACTTATCAAATTCATATGCCCAATTTGATAGAGTTCTAGAACAAAACAAAACAATTAAGACTCCATTTTGTGTAGTCATCCATTACACCAAAACCCCATTTCTTCTATGGGCTGTTTTAAAAATACTGGGTATCGATCCAGACTAGTTAGTCATGTCTAAGCACACCTGACATCAAACAAGTTAGTCATGACTAACTTATGTCCCATTAATTTTAATGGGATTTAGTCATGACTAACTTTTGCTCTCTAATTATAAGATCTTTAACCATAACATGAAAATTAACTGCTTAAAGAGTAAGAACTGAGTGCAACTGCCAGCCTTCCTCCACACTGCATCATGGATGTATTGTGCAAGTCTGTATTAATAAATGCCAGTTTACGGAATATAGTCAGTTTCACTAATCCTAACACTTATTTCGTTCTTCAAAGCACCCATGTTCTATTAGCAAAAATCATTTAATTTTTTTGCTGTATCTCTTGCAAACATTACACTGAGTATATACAACATAGACTTGGTCCCTGTTAAGAATAGATAATTAAAAGCTCTGGGTGAATACAGAGCAGATAGGTTCCTCATCAACTTCAAATATGGCATTTGCACACAGAGCTTTCATTTCACAACAGTTTTGTCCACTATATTAAACCAAACCAGTTACACGGGAACAAAGAACTGAATGGGTTTATCTTGCCAAATTATTTGCCATCAGGGCTAGTAGCCATTACCACCCAGAGACGCAAGTTTTGGATGGTATAAAAATATGACTGATAGATAGTTAAAATTCTTTGGGAGCTGTCATAAGTTCAAACATCATGCCAAACCACAGTTTGCAAAGTTTAACTGCGGTTTATTACAATATTGGAACTGAAAAGACATGGTCTATAAGTGGTCAACAAATTGGCATGTAAAACCATAGTATGAAGCAAGTTTGCAAACCATGGCTTCTGAAAGTTGTGGTTTGGTAGGATGTCTATATTGCCAAACCATGATTTTATCTACTGTTCTGTCTCCTGAAAATTGCTGTGACATTGGGTGGAAAACCAAAGTTAACACACATGCTCTGGTGGGCAGATCACTAAGCATGCCCTCAGCCTTGCTCTTGTCCAGCCACAGCCACAGCCCCACCCCCTGCCCACCATGCTGTTCTTTTTGTATACATTCCATATGTTGGGATGTTTCCAGGTAATGCGATGAGGAAAGGAGATGAGAAAGGAAAACTCTGCTGGTAAACTGAGGATGCTGCATGCACATTTTCAGGGCAAAAATAACAACAGAGAAAAGTGAAAGAAGTGCAGGGGAGGGGGGCACTCCTCAGTAGAACGCTAGCGGAACCAGGCAGCATCCACAACACAACTGGAACGGCTGACAGCAGCCTGAAGGTTTTTGAACAAGAACATCCTCAGTAGAACTATCTCCTTAGCTGCCCAATAATGGCAAGGAAGCACGCGTGTGGGAAACCAGACTCTCAGGCAAGGTAGGCATGAAGAAACAAGTGTAAACCATGGTTTGCATGTACACTTGGGATTAAAAAATGGGTTGGTTTCTAAACTCTGGTTAGGGCAAACCATAGTTTGGCACATCTGAGCTGAGTTGTACTATTGGTTTTAGACTGCATATTCCCTCAGGTGGGATGGAGCCATAGCTTAAGTTATAGAGCAACTGCTCTGCATGCACAAGGTCCCAGTTTCGATCCCTGGCATCTCCAGGTAAGGCTTGGAGAGACTCTTACCTGAAACCTTGAAGAGTTGTGGCCAGTCAGTGTAGACAATAATGAGCTAGATGGACAAAGGGGGCTATATAAGGGGAGCTTCCTATGTCCTTATGTCTTTTGCCAAGCTTCATTGTTCTAAAGCAGGGTTTCTTAACCTTGGGACCCCAGATGTTGTTGAACTACAACTCCCATCATCCCCAGACATGGCCTTTGTGGCTGAAGATGATGGTAGTTGTAGTCCAACAACATCTGGGGGCCCAAAGTTAAGAAACTCTGTTCTAAGGCTTAATGTTTACCCTGTGAAAACCACAGTACCCCCACACTCTGCTGCCATCACCCTGCATTTTTTATTATGATTGCCTGGATCCAGTGCCCATAGGTTTTTAGATTTTGTATTCAATTTGTTCATCTTTATATACACAAGGTAGTCAAGCTGTGGCAGTTCATTCAGCACTGAAAACCACATTCGAAATATTATAAAGCTAACCTGCATATCATATTTCCCCTAATTACCACAATTCTTGCACACTATTTTACACAAAGACAGACATTTCTGAACTTGACCGCCCCTCTCAAAATGACAGACCAACCCAAGAGGGATACTTACGACAGAGGTACTATTATCAGGAAGGGTCCATTGATACGTTTGTGCTCCATGAGGTATGTAATTAAAGCAATGGTCTGGATTGTTTTACCCAGGCCCATTTCATCTGCCAGGATTCCATTCAGATTATTATTGTACAAGGATACTAGCCACTCTAAACCTTTAATCTATGGGGAGAAAAAAAAGGAATGTACATGTTATGGCGGGCATACTGAGTGCCTCCCACCTTACGTTGTGTTTGGTGCTTTCCACAGAGCAGTCCTCACAGCACCATCAGATCTGCATGCCCATGCATAGCACAGTATGTGCTGTACAAGCCAACCCCACTCTGAAGCTAAAGGCTCTTCCTTCTGCTTCTTACCTGGTACTGCTTGAGGACACCATTCACCATAAGTGAGGACTGTTTGTCCACCCTTTCAGTGACTGCATGGGCCACAGCATAGTAAGACTGCAATCCCCTTGCCAAAGCCTGAGACACGCCATACTCATCATCAACATCTTGCTTAGCATTCCTAAGGAAAGAGGTTGAACAGGACGAATAAAGGGGGGGGGGAGCAAGAGTAAAATTGGATCACCTACTATACTAACATAAATATTATCTTAGTACATTTCAAAAAACAAACCTGCAACATCTTGCAGGCCAAGGCTCACAAAGAAGACTGTCCCAAAAGCTAGGGGACAAAAATTTATACAAAACAAAAACCCATTAAGAAAATATTAAGAACTGTCTTGCCATCTAACTTTTTTTAAAAAGCATCTCTGCATAAGGATGCTTAAGCATCTATTTAGCACATTTGTTTATTGCCCCAAATCCGCATCTCTGGGCAGTTTGCAACAAACATAAGACTAATTTAAAACAGGAATTAAAACATTAAAAACAAGTCACAATTATCTAATTGAAAGCTTGGGTGAAAAAATATGTCTTGTGGAGTTTTGATCTGACAGTCTTTTTAAAAGCTGTCAGAGATGGGGAGGCTCTTATTTTGGCAGGGAGTGCTTTCCAAAGCCTCAGGGTGAGGCGCAATAGAGAAGGCCCATCCCTGAGTAGCCACACATTGAGCTGGTGGCAACTGCAGATGGACCTCTCTGAATGATCTCAATGGGTGGCAGGGTTTACAATGAAGAAGACATTCTCTTAAAGAAGACACTATCTCCTCAATTGCTGTTAGTGGAATCTACATGGCTATAGGGGGATGTTTTAGATCAGGAACAGTGTGGCAGAAGGAATTAAATCTCCCCCTTTCCCAGTGTTGTGGCCCCAAGCCAGTTTGCTTTCCCTGCCCAGTTGCTTTTATAAAATATGGAAAAATCAGCAGATCTGGCCACAACAGATCTGTATCTCATCAAGGTTGGCTCAGAAGCTTCAGATCTCTTAGTGGAGGACATGGATGTCTCTGGACTTCGGGAAGAGTTAGAGCTAAGACATGATCTGTGTTTTTCCTTTTCTTTTAGGGTGGACCCTGCTCCCAGAAGGATGCCAGAGGTTTTAGGTTTGTGGGTGGGGTGTGTGTCTGTCTGTCTGTGCTGGAGATTTCTGCTTTCATTCAGGATGTGTGCATGTCTCTCTTTTAATACTAGGAAGGTCCCCTGATCTAGAATTGTTCAAGAAGTCTAGAGATTCTCTATCCTCAGTCATCTCTCCTAGATGATTGGCTGAGGCCAATCATGCCTACATAGCACCAGAAGTATCTGCAGGACCAGCTACAACCTCAGCTAGTATTCCAGAAGCTACAGCATTCCTTAAATCTGCACCTGTATGTAGATGGAGAGTAACACCTATGGCAGTCCCTTTCCCAGGAAATCACTCTACTCAGTTGGGGTCAGACTTGTTCCCACTGGCTCCTTGGAGAGTGAGCTGCAGAAAAGGCCACCAAAAAGGGACAGCAGAAGGCCTTGAGAAGGAGCTTTCCAATTCGTATCCTGTCTCTGGATCCTTTTGCTCCTGAGTCCTTTTTGTTGTCTGTCTGTTTTACTATGAACGTTGGCAGGCTTTTGTGGGTGCCTATCTACTGCTGCAATGGTAGAAGTCACCTGGGGCTCTTCCTCTGACTTTTCCTGGTCCCAGAAGAGGGACCTTTCCCACTGTCCCCCTCTTGAAGAGAGAGCTCCATTACATTCTTCCTGCATTTTCTTTAAAAGGAAATCTGAAACACAGCGGTTGATGTAGACATGGACTCTGTAAGGACTCTGTGAACCTTACTCAATAATATGTCTTGCATCCACTTCCGATACATCATCACTGTCTGGATCTGGAATCTTTTTCTTCTCCTCCACAGGCAAAGCAGACTGAGCAGGCTGTGGTTGTTCCTCTTCCTCCTCCTGCCAGAAGTTGAGATGATATCAGACTAGATATATGGAATATGTTAACTTAAAATATTAATACTTGCACTGGAAACAACACAGCCTTAATTAAAAGGACAGCCTGCTGCAAAGCTTACATTAGGAGTAGAATACACACTGATCTACAGCAAAGGGACCCTCAAGAATCTCAGCTGATCTGTTTCGTAATACTAAACACAGAGCTTGAGCTTGTGTGGATATCATTTGTGGGAACTGAACTGACCACAGTTGCGAAGATATGAATCAAATAACAGAATACATGGACTAGCTGAAAAACAGTAGTTTTTGCAAAAAAAGACTTGTAGGAACTCAAAAGGAGGACAGATCTGTAGCAAGTACAGGCTGGCTGTTACCTGCCAGTCTGAGAGTCAACCCTAAACTGTCGTCATGTCACAAAAATCAAAGAGGATGGGAAGGGAGAAGGAGCTGGGAAAGGAGGGTATGAATCTGAATTTAACAGGACAAAATGAAGCATAAGGGCTGAGCAGATGGGGCGGTTGAAAAAGAGGAGATGAGGAGAAGAGAGCCGGAATAGGCAACACACTGGCGGAGCTGTTATGATACCACAGAATATTCTAGAGGAAAAGCCACATTGGCCATAGGGCCAGAAAGAACAACGAGCTCTTGGCAGGAAGGGGTTCAGTGTGGCAAGGAGGATTCCAAGCTCTAGGTATGCAGGAATGCTAGTTCACCTCAACTGCAGTTAATGCCACTGCCTACATAACACTTAATTGTAATTAAAGTTGTTGGCAGGAATTTGTGATCCAGAAGATGTTTTGGGGGATGGGAGAAAAGAGTACACAATACTGGTTTTTGATTTGCTTGTTTCAAGCAATCAGGAGAATAACTTCTGCATAGGGCCTTAAACTCAGCACAGCTGAATAAATACAAACTCTTGAAGAGCCTATTTGAATCTGCTTTACAAATTACCCCCAAAGAGCGGGGACTACTGCCTCTGTGGTTGTTCACACAGCACTCTGGTGAGATGTTCCACTTCGGGCAACACAGTTAGGACAAACTGTATGGTTATATACTATGCCTGCAACAAGACTCAGCTTCCACGATGGGTAAACACACAATCCCCCTAACCAGGCACACACAGAAGCCTTACATGTTGGAGCTGAGTGGGAGCAACCAGGGAGGCAGAGACCACCTTGCCACACAGTTCAATTTGATTGACCTGATTTATAAGTCACCTAAGCCAAAGGTAAACAGAACTCATTTCTATGCTACCTACACAGAAAACAAAGCTCACGTGGTGGTTCTTATTTTCACCTAAATGCTGCTGCTTTTGGCTGAGGTAAAATGTAAAGCATGGCGGTCAAATGAAACTGAGAGGCAAAGTGGTAGCTGCCTCTATGGTTGCTCTTTGCTTAAACATAAAAAGTGAGAACAGAAGATAAACTGAAAAGGTGGCACACGAGAAGGGCATTTTGGGGCATATTTTAATGTTGGTTTTGGTCCAACACTAAGAAAATAGACTAACTTTAAACTGAAGGCATTCTTTCTTACCTCTTCCTCCTCCTCTGACCCACTTTCTTCACTGTCAGATCTTGGCGCTACTTCATATCTATTTAAATGGATATTAAAACTGTTAATATCAATTATACCTCTAAATCTTAACGCATACAGGAAAATCAACACAATGTTCTTCATATTCAGTGACAGAAGGCTAATCTAACAAGTATGTTCCTCCTCATGTCACTGGGGTGGAGGCAGGAGAAACAGCCTCAGCTCTTAGAAAATAATTTTCATCTTATTAATAAACTCAGCTGGGAAAGAGACTACATAATAGCAGCAGCATGAAGAAAAAAAGCTACTTTGAACAGAGAAAAAGAGACATTTCCAAATAATTCTTTTTACCCTAAATAAGAGATTATCACCAATTATCACAGAGACAGGATGGGACAAGTTTGCCCCTTATAATGGAAATTCATAGTCATTTTTCTCTTTTTCCCCATAGCAAAAGGAGGACGTATGATTATGGACTTCCAGCTCAGTATAATGTCGCAGAATAGGAAAAGTTAGGAGAGAACATTTTCTCATGAACATGTAAAAGCATGTGATGAAATGCCCTCCTTCCAAAGAGGAAGCGAACATAAAAGGAGCTTCACTGATTAGACCAGAGGTTCCTCTAGTCCATCATCCTGTTCCCAACAGTGGCCATCCCAAAGGCTCTAGCTAGGCCGCATGGAAGGAATGAAGGCATCTAAAGTTTGAGACACCTTAAGGCAGGCATCCCCAAACTGCGGCCCTCCAGATGTTGCTGAACTACAACTTCCAGCATACCCAGCCATAAAAAATTGTGTCTAGGGATGCTGGGAGTTGTAGTTCAGCAACATCTGGAGGGCCGCAGTTTGGGGATTCCTGCCTTAAGGTCTACAATCAGTTAGCTGTTTTGAGGTCTCCAAGGCAACCAACAGTGCCAAAAGCTGCTGCAGTCAAGCGCGCGTGCACACACACACCACCACCACCATACATTCAATTATTTATCTGGCTTTTTGGAACCAGATCAGAGCTAAAGCACTTCAAAGTTCAATTATGGTGGACCACCACATGAATAGGATGCATACACAGACACAAATAATGTACATTTTCATGGCAAAATACTCAAGTATGATCTCTTGGCGGCTTACCCGGGATTCATTTCTAACCAGGTATCCAGTTGTCCTGCCTTCGGTGCATCTGTGCCAGTAAGAATTTTTCCACTCTCTACGTGAATCACTTTCACAGGGAGGTCACTCATTTGGCTGGTTTCATCTAAAGGCTGAAAAAACACAACTGTGTGTTAAACATGCTTTTCACTTTTCCATAAGAAACCATTTACTGTAATGCAGACCCCCTCACTAATTTAGATTTTAATTCCATGGTAGAATTAAACTGAGGGAGTGTGTGTGGACTGGGGAAGCCAATAACACAATTTAAATATTACTTGAACAAAGCCACACTTTTCTCTTTAAAAAACTGGGTTTTTTATGCAGAGCCACTGCCGTGTAGTAAATAGTGTTGACTAGGAACACAGGAAGCTGCCATATACTGAGTCAGACCATGGGTCTATCTAGCTCAGTATTGTCTTCACAGACTGGTAGTGGCTTCTCCAAGGTTGCAGGCAGGAATCTCTCTCAGTCCTATCTTGGAGAAGCCAGGGCAGACCCTGCTTAGCTAAGGGGACAAGTCATGCTTGCTACCACAAGACCAGCTAAAGGAGCCCAGTTTCAAATCCCTGCTCAGCAATGAAGCTCACAGGATAACCTTGGGCCAGTCACTAACTTTCAGCCTAACCAACCTCACAGGGCTGTTGCAAGAGTCAAACGGGATGGAGAGACATGTTTGTCACCCTCTGCCTTGGAGAGGTTAGGTACATACAAGTTAAGAATCGAATGGAATACTGAAGTCAGTAGAGATCTCACATGAATACGGCCCTGAGTTCACAAGAGAGTCTGTATGGGGGCAAGTTATTTATTTGTTATTTCTCTGTGTAAACCACCCTGAGCCATTTTTGGAAGGGCGGTATAGAAATCGAATGAATGAATGAATGAATGAATGAATGAATGAATGAATGAATAAATAAATAAATAAATAAGTGACTTGCTTGATAGGCCAGCAAGCAAGCATGTTTTCTAGATAAGTGGGGATTTCAATCTTGGATTCCCTGGCTCATCCAACAAGCCACGCGAACTCATTTTGTTAGAAAAAGCAGAGTATGTTATGAAGAACTATCTAAATTCTGTTTATCTGAGCTTATATTCATCCTCATCACAGAGGCTGATAACCATATTTATTAAAAGAGCCTCTTCCTTTCTTTTATTCCAAGCCAGCAAATGCTTGGACCCAAAGAGGGAAGTCTGCCAAAAGAGCTTACCTGAACCATGTACAGCCAGCATTCTGGCAAACCTAAGAGAAGGTTTAACAAATGCAGAGGGGCTCCTACAGTTAATTTCTGATTTGAGCCCACAGAAAAAAGTGAACAGTCTGGAGCTGGATGGGGAACTATTTGTTTGCAAAGGCAGAGTACCCTCCCTCACCACCACCCCACCCCCAATCTCTCTGACTGAATGATGTGAAGGAATAAAAATGTCACAAGAGGTGTTTCCTTGATGTTTGAGCTTGAATAGGACCAGCTCCAGGTTTGAGGGAATCCTGGGCAAAGTGTCTTCAGTAAGTCCCTTGGCATTGATTGCTCCTCCGCCATCCCACTCTTACTGGGCAAGAGGGGAGCAGGGATAGCAGCTGAAGAAGGTGGCTGCAACAGTAGCAGTAAGAGGAGGGATGGTGACAGCACCAGACAGCTAAACATGTAGTGCTCTCACTGCTCCATCCTCCTCCTCCAGCTGCCGCTGCAGTGGATAGCAAAAGGAGGATGGGGGGAGGGGCGTGGAAGACAAAGTGCTGGGGGCCTGGAGTACACTCTCCAGCCTCCTGGCAAGTTCTCCTCCTTCCACCACCACAAGATCAAAGATCAAAGGTTGCAGCCTCCACCTTAACAGGTTAGAACTTTCCTCCACAGTTTCCTTTTACTATAAGCTGCACATATTCATAACTTTAAAAAGTTTCCTAGCCAATCTGAAGCCACCACTCTTTTGTTCTTACTTCACCATCTGGTCCAATTGCCGGGGTCTGCCCTTCTGCCGTCTCAGCCTTCTGGGGAAAACGGAAAGATCATTAGTCGCATCCGTTCGTGGAAACCAAAGTGCTCGGCATTTTTAAACACGTTCTGGGGCAATGTATTCAGAACACATTTTGATTTTTGAATGCACGCGAGAAGTGAGTGACACAGGAAGGAAGATTTCAAACTTTAAGAGGTTTGATAAATTAATGTAAAAGCTAACACCGGAGAGAAGGTGTCCTGGGACAAGTATATGCCTAACCACAAGCCACACAAGGAGCACTACTCAAGTTTATTCCTTTCCACTGGAGATGTTCCCATCCAGTTTTAGTGTATAGTCAGGACAAAAACATCTACAACAACTGCAAACAATATATATGTAGGGCAGGGGAGAACCATATTCACCAAGTTCAGGGCAGAAGTAAAGTGTTCAGCTGCAGACACAGAATTCCCAACCCTGTTTTTGCTGTTTATTTGCAAAGCAGGGTGCAGAGCATTTACAGGGGAGCAGTGCTGGGGTGCTACTTAACCCTTTCCCTATCCATTGCCATTCCCCTGAATCCCTGCCCCCCAACCACTCTTCATCCCACTTGCTCTGGAAACAAAGCAGGGAACTTTGTTGCAGGATATTGGTAAGAGGGGTTGCAGAGGAAAAGCAGTGGAAAAGAACATTCTCAACAGTCTGTTTCCTGTTCAATGGAGAAGGCACTGAACAGAGCTGAATGTCTGGACAATAAAGGCCACTCTGTGCAAACGTATCCAGAGCGTCAGTTATAGCCTGACGTTGGACTGTGTTGAATGAATGTCCTCCAAACCACACGCAGAAGTGAGACCCTCACTGCTTTGTCCTTGCACCAATTATGGAAGTAGTTGATATAATGGTGATGCAATACACATGATGGATCGAATACAATACTTCTCTCCAGACCTTATTTTATTGCGTAAATTAAAACATAAAAAGAGGGAATTGCAACAAAGAACAGACGTTTTGACGTATATATGTCAGAATGTCTGTTCTTTCTGTGTTTTAATTTACGCAATAAAATAAAGTCTGGAGAGAATAATTATAGACGTGTTCCAGGTTAACCCCTGAGTTTACTCTGGAAACCTTTGGAGGGGAGAAAAAGATCTCACTGCCTTTCCCAAGAGAGTCCGCTACCTCATCAGTCTGATTCTCTCAACTTTCAGGCAGTGAAGTTCAACCAAACTGTATCTGGATGCATGATGGGCCCCACATTTAGTACATCAGGCATGGTCACAGTCAACTAGACTATAGGCTGCAGGTTCAACCAGATCAGAGGATCAGGGTCATCTCAATCAATGATATGCTACAAATAATCACTCACCCCTGCTTTCTTCAAAGGCACCTGACAAAGTATTTTTGAAATAAAGAAACAGGGAAGAATGCAGGCTTCAAGGCCAATGGGCAGAGAAGTTTTTTTAGCTGTCTCTGCCTCAGTGTTCCAGAATCTGACAAAGAAACACCGTAACCAACAGACTAAGATGGAAGCCTGGAATGCCAGCCAATTTTCTTCAAGTTTGCATCAACTGACGTTGAACTAGAATTTATCTTGGAACCTGTCTTGCCTCACCAATTCCTCTCAGTGGTGTTTTCAATCCATCAGACACACATCAGTGTTCAGTTGGTTAGGAACAATCTACCAGCTTAGCAATATGTGAGCTTTTTGAATTGCGCTGACTACCTGATATGACCATACCACAATAGCCTCTAGTATGGCAGCAGAAGCCACTGAAGCAGCTGGGTGAAATAATTCTTCAGGGAGTGTCAGGAGCGTAGCAAGACCCTCGGGGGCCCAGGGACAAAATCATTGTAGGGGCCCCCGCTATCGCCTGGGCTTGGCTCCTTGTGTGGACAGCCTCTGTGTTGGTCGGTCCTACTTCATTAAATTGTACAGATGTACTTCTGGCAAGCATCACTAACTAGTGGGATAAGTAAAGCCCACTAACATTTTACTAAAATGAGAGCCATTTCAGTCTGTTACAGGAAGCTTTGGCTGCTAAGATCCTCTGCTTAAGTTCATCCAAAAGAGAAGCATTTATGACTATTATTCTAACAAAATTTTAGTTTTATTAAGAGAGTTGGGCCCTCCTCCGAGGGTCCTAGTAAAAAACTTAATAGCATCACGAACCAGGATAGAAATGAGAAGCAAAAACTAAACCTGTTACCTTCTTTTTCTTCTTCTTCTTCTTCTCCTTTGCAACTTGTGCAGCCTTGTGCTGTCTCACCAACTCTGTGAGGTTAGCCACATATTCATCTGTCTGCTGAAGCAGGTAAGCTAAACGTTTATCTTTCTTTTGATCAATAAGTTTACGGTACCCTTCTTCATCTTCAGCCTTTAAAAGAAATCCACACACAGACACAATTTTATTTCTTCAACACTAAGAACAGGGATAAAATCTTTTTGGTTACTGAACTGCAGCCTATGAAATGTAGCAAAATAGAGTTTATTCGTGAAACATTTAACTTGCAATCTCATAGAGTCTTACCATCAACCTGCGCATTCTCTCCTTTTCAATTCTCTCGTTTTCCTTCTTTTGCTCACGCTCAGTATTGGCATGGTAAGTGGCCACAGCCTTTGTAAGTTTTTGAATCTTGCCTGTGACAGATCGATGGTATTCTTTGAAATCCTTGGCATGCTGGAGAATGCTATTGAGGTACTCCTAGAAGGGACAAGTTGATAAAAGCAGATTTAAAATGCCTGTTTTGTACTTAACTGTAAAAACTGTCTGCTTAAGATTGCGGGAAGTCTATAACTGTGGTATCACCAGTCACGCAATATCCTCCATAAACTGTTCCAACTGCTCCTGATCCTAGTGATGTTCTTTCCAGAATTTTACCACCTTCAATAAATAAGATTTCCTTCTAGACCTTCAACCTAAATCTTGAATTCTGCTTGTAATTTTTTCTGGGTTTATTCTCACAATCCCAGGAGCAGCAGAGACAGAGTTCAATCAAGGAGGCCTCCAGAAGATGTCAAATACACCTAGCATCTCTCCACGGGAAAATAACTCCAGGAGAGCTGATATGAGTATTTGCAAGGACTAGAACTCAGAGGACTGGGTCTCACGATCAGTGAGACCCGGTTTGGGGCAGTGAGCGGGAAGAGCGGGCTAAGCCCACTCTCCCTGCTCACGAGCGGGCAGGGAGCCCTGGGCGGCTGGCTCGGCTGCCCACATGATGGCCGGCTCCATGACGGACCCGGCAGGGGGTGGGGGGAGCGGGGGCCGAGCGGCCCCCACAAGCCCCAGTATGCCCTGCACGAGCGTGCAGGGCATACTGGGGAGACCCCCGGAGCCAGGAGGTGGCTTTTCGCCTTCCAGCCAGGGGTCTACTCATGAGTAGGTGCAGCGCGAAGGCGCGTCGCGGCTACTCACAATCCTAAAAAGCAGGTTTGCTGGAGCGCTCGCTCTGCAAACCTGCTTTTTAGCAGGGGTTCTCGAGCGGGTTACCTGCTCAAGAACCACCGGGCTCGGCTGCGAGCCCGGTGGTTCTTACAGTCAACAAAAATCGGGCTAGCCTCTGCTAGCCACAGGAAGAGTTAGAGACATCTCTGGATAAAAAGGCTCAGCATGACCTGGCTATTGCAAATATTTTTGCTATCCAGCTTCACAGACCTTAATTTTTAGCACCTATCTCTTGAAACTGAGGGCCAAATTACATGGGACATGCAAGACCTATGATTGGTTTTTACTTTAGAAGAGGCACAGAAACCTCAGAATGTGATTAGAGCAGCAATGCTGGAAGAGGCAGGGAGTTAACTCAGTGTCTCTCTTGATTCACAGCACTGTGTTAGCAGCTGATCGGACTCTAACCTACAATAGAGAGATACCAGAGACCCTCACCATAACACAACAAATATTTATATACCGCTTTTCAACAAAAGTTTCCAAAGCAGTTTTCACAGAGAAACAATAAATAAATAAAATAAGATGGCTCCCTGTCCCCAAAGGGCTCACAATCTAAAAAGAAACATAAAATAGACACCACCAACAGTCACTGGAGGTACTGTCCTGGGAGTGGATTGAGCCAGTTACTTTCCCCCTGCTAAATAAAGAGAATCATCACGTTAAAAAGGTGCCTCTTTGTCCAGTTAGCAGGACATGCTACATAACTCTCTGAGTACCACGCTTCTTCTCTTAGCCCTCTAGTCTTTTCCTTTTCTCTGTTTAGCTGTGAATCTTTCTTTTTCAGCCTCCTAGCTTTCCCTCTTGCCTCTTCATTCAGGAAGGCGGTAGAGTTAGTTTCTATCTACAAAATTCAACAAATATCTTAATACTGATAAAACAATTAAATACAAATATGACTCATTAATAACTCTTCTCTGACGCTTCTTACTTTTGCCACTTTCTTCTGCATAACACTTTTTTTTTAAAAAAAAGAAAAGAATGATGTACCTGATGCTTTTGCCGGCGTTTTCGTTCTTGCTCGATCTTTTGTTGTTTTTCCAGCTTCTCAGTGATGCGAGCTTCCCGGAGGGACTGCCGTTTGCTACGTTTATATGCCTTGGCATTTAGTGCTGTTTCCAGAGCAGTATCTCTCCTCATGCACACCACAACTTCTTGACGCAGCTTTTGAACAAACATTAAATAAGGACATTCAGCTCTTAGCTGTGAGTGGAGGAGAGTGCGGGCCAGTAAAATGTCAGCATTGCCACCAAGGCATAGTGCTGGTGGCAATGCCAGGTTTTAATACAGGAGAACCCCATCATTCATGGGGGATTCCGTTCCACTGGTGGGGGGGTGGATAATGAGGGCTATGGGAATCAGGGTTTTCAGTTCCCGGACTGCCCCAAATTGCCAAAAATCGGCCAAAGGTAGGCATTATTTTCCCCAAATAAAACCCCCAATAACCCTCCAAAGTTTCCTACCATGTTCTCCAGTAGTCCACCATTGCAAAAATTGGCTGAAAATAGTTGGTTTTGCCCCATTTTTTGTTAAAATGAGCCATAGGCTTCCCAAAACAAAATGGCAATCAGAAATTACCTCCGAGGTCATTTCTGGCCACCCTATACTCACAGATACATGGGTTTAAACTCCCCCCACCAGTCCCCCCCCCCATATACTGAGGTTTGGTGCTAATTACCCAGCCACTGATACGCAAAACCACAAGTGCTGGACCCGCGGATAACGAGGTCCTCCTGTATTTAAAAGTGCACACCAATTTAAACTTCTTTCTACAGCTGTCTGCCAAGAGGATTTTTACAAGTATTGACGGCACTACTGTGAAATTGGTGTTGGTGTCTATCCACAACCATCAGAGTAGGAAAAGTGTCAGAATGGCCTTGCACTGCTGCTGCTACCATTCCTTCCAACCCCTACAGAGCCCCACCAGCTAGGCCTCCAAGCAGGATAGGAGGTATACAAATATGGAGCGCATCTCAAAAAACAGATGTTACTATTTACTTCTATTCTGTTCCACCTGTTCCTGCTTTTTAGCATGCTGAATGGGAGAAAAAAAGCAAAGGCAAAGCACACCACCACCCACAAAAGTGCAGACCAGAAGGAGGAGGAGCTGCCAAGCAAGACAGAGAAAGAATTATCAGGAGGAAAAATAGATGGTGACACAGTCTCAGAGGAATCAAAGAGAAAAAGGATTTTTAAAGGGCTTTTAGTTTTAGCCAGAAGATTGTCCCTGGAAACCTTACAAAGAGCAGCCAATTTTAAACAGATTGGACGGGGCAAAGAACAGAGATGCAGATAAGCAAGGGACTAAAAGGATGGAAGGGAGATGGGAGAGTAGCAAGAGGGAAAGCCAGGCTTAAAGGAAGGCTTGGGTGTACTTGAAAGCAGAGGTGAACCAGCAAGTTAAAAAGGCCAAAAATTTGCCAGAAAACTAGCTAACCCATTCTGGAAAATCTAGAGGTGAGTTTCACATTTTAAACTTCTGATTTTATTGAAATGAAGCTGGTCGTCGACACTGACTCGATGGCACACCTTTACCTTTAGTCAAACATTAGTTCTCTTACATGTGCATTGACCAACAAAACCCTGTAATAAAAGATTTAATTTCTAATCCAAAAAGAGTCCTGAGCCACAGTGTTTCAGCAATGGCACAACCTACCTGTCTCTGGAAGTTAAGCAATCGCAATGCTTTGAGTTCAATAGTAGCTTTAGTTCGCAAATCACCAGCCAGAGACCCAGGAAGGTTTTCAAGTTCTTGAATCCTGTGGGCTATGCGAGCTTGCAGTCTGGACAAAGAAGATTAAAGACAAACCATGAGCTCATTAAGTGTTTAGTCCTAATCTAAAGTGCTCGCTTTGGCAGCACATATACAGATACTAAATAAGATATATCAGGTACAATAATGACTGACTAAGGTGTGAGGAAGCCAAATGAACAGCAGCAGAGGTTCTAGATAATTGAATCCACTCATCTGCATAAGGCAATGTTTACTATATTCACCAATCCCTGAGCAAAGCATTATAGCTTTGGCATAGACTCTCTTCTTGTTAGTTGTAGCACCACAGGCCACTTGATTCCAAAGACTAGGAGTACTACCAACTACTAGGGGTAGTGCCAGACCCTGCCACTCAGTTGAATCCAACCTTGGTTAAATCGCTGATTTATGGTCAGGAGAATACTTATCACTAAAGAGGCCCACACAGTTTTACCTGTATTCTCTCTCTTGAAGGATTTCAACTGGATCAAGTCCTCTTGGTTTCTGAATCGGGGTGATACGATTCTGCTTCTGATGAAGCTGCACCATTGGGGCAGGCTGGGCTGGTTGCCCAGGTGACTGAGTTTGGGGAGGCATTACAGGGGATGCTGCTGGAGGTACCGCCGGAGGTGCTGGTGAAGGACGGCCTGTTGGCTGAGGAGGAATCAGTTTCTGAGGTGTGCTAGTAGGGGCTGCAGCATTTGCCATTGGTCCTGTGTAAGAACAGCATTGGGAGGGAAACAACCTGTAAGATTCCCTCATATAAGAATCTGAAATGGGTACATAAATATGAACAGAAAGATTGGAATCTTCAAGGATTTATTTACGTAGTTAGGCAGTTGTGTTGTTTATTATTACATTTATTTGTTTGTTTAAAATATCCGTACCCCGCTCCTCCAGTGCAATACTGCTCGGGGCGGCTTACAACAATAAGATAGACACAGATACAAGTAATAATTAATTTTTTAAATTAAAAAAAGTCAACCTTCCATCAAAGAGGTTTGGGCTAGGATGTGCAAAACGTTTTGATGGCAAAATTGGCCTATTTTGAGTTTGACACAGAACCACCCCGTTTTGATTGAAACATTTTGACATTTCAGGCACCATTTTGGAGGCCTGTTCTCCCCTTGGTGATTGGTTTTCTGGCACTGGATTCTGAATGGCTTGCCTCCTTGCTTCTTGGCTGGCTTGTTATCATACAAATCAAGTGTTGTCACAGGCAACTATGCCCCCATTGGCTGCGGAGAGGGAAGGGGGAACATAAAAGAAGGGAATTTCAAATTCAAAATTTATTCAAAGGGACTGGGAGGCAGAGAGAGCCCTAACAGTGTGCCTCTCTTGAAGAGGATACATCAGAGAGGAGGAAGAAATCAAGGAAAATTTGATTTTATGGTTTTCTTTTCTCAGAACTGAGTATAATATGCTGTGCTATTGCTGCTGTAACCATCCGGTTTTGCTGGATCTCAGACGGACAAAGGCAGAACTTGGGTGCCTTCTTTCCTTGAGCTGTGGTTTGTTTTGTTTGTGAGACAGTGTTGTGGTGAGATATAGACAAAGGCAGCTCTCTTTCTCTCTGTAATATTTCTTGGTGATTGCTGTAAGGAGCTCCATGTCTGGTCTTGAAACTAACTTCTGCTCACTTACTGCTCTGGTCTGCTCTTCAACCTGCATTATAAGGTATTGTACGTAGTCAAAATGTGGCTGATGTTGATCTTTTTGAGCTTATGGCTATGCTTGCTGCTAAGTAAGGGTGCTGCTGTGGCAGCTGTTGCAATGCTAGGAACTAAAGGAGTCATGGTGTGTGAGAGAACAACTTGTGCAAATGATGTTACTGCAGCACAGGCACTGTGGCTGGCAGTGGATTCTGGGTCAGTGATTCTTTTTTGCCCATTTTCCGACTGTGTTTGAAATGTATGTTCTGTGTTGGGAGGGACAGATTCCCTTTTACTGTGTGCTTCTCCAGTGTTTTCCAAGGCAGGGTTGCAAATTGCAATGGAAAACTTGTGTGTGCACTCTGTGAAGGCTGCTTGTTCCGGCTACAGGGAACAATGGGGAGACTTGAAACACCCCATTGTTCCCCATGGGTAGCTCCTAGGGACACCAAAGTGGGTTAGGTGATAGGGCATGGTGGGTGCTACCTAACACCCAACCCCCCAAAAGAAATGGGAAAGCAAGTGATTTTAATCAAATTCTTAACCATTCCCCCAAACCCCCATAGGATCCTATGGTTAAGTTGGGAAAGAGCAGCAACTGTTCCCAAGATCAACCAGTACTCATCATGCCATGGATCTGAATCCATTTCTCCCTAATCTGCCACTCTGTCTCTCAAAATACCACAGCGGCTCTCAAACCCAGTAAATTATCTGAGATAGGCCCTCACGTTGTATAAAGACCTCTGAAATGAATAAAAGGTGCACCAAAAGCAGCAAATGTGCTAAATGACCCACAACTATCTTACACAAACAGTGCAGGAAAACAATGTGAAGCCTGTTGCTATTTGATTGCAAGTTTTCCCCAAGCCACTGATTAAATTGCTGTGATGTCATGGAATGTTTGCAATATTCTAAGTCTACAGAGTACACCTGTGGGGTATAAATGAGTCAGCAATAAGGCTTTTTTAAAACAGTAAGTATCAGATGAAACTGAAATGTCATATGGGTTGGGGGGAAAGCAGTTAGGCAGGGATGTCTGGTTGCTCAACCCTTCCCCCTTTTTATTTATTTTTGGTGTCAGTAACAAGGTACCTGAATTGCAAAGGGAGTTTGTTCTGTGTTGTTGTTTTGTTATATGTAAAAATGATGAAATTGTTGTTCCAGACAAGGAAAAAAACTATTAAAATGTAGCAAGTAACATTTCAAGTAAGCAAAATAAATAAATATGAGCCAAAATATTCAAATACCAAAACTTTAATTATGTTGGCAACTACTGAGAACATTCAATGTTCATCCTTCCATCTCAATGTCCGTATTCAGATTTACTGTTTCCTTAAATATTTTACCTGTTTTCTTTCCCATGCCAGTCACTGCAAATGCCATGTATTTATCAGATTTGGGTTTTTATAGTGAAAATCCAAAAAAAAAAAAGACTAGTAGGTCAGTTTAAAGCAAGATACTTGTGGCTGGGATAGTTACAGATGGCCATGTTTGGCCCCCTTGATCATGTTTCTTCTTTAGGCTATAGTTAAATCATTTTTCTCCCCTACATTCTTATTGCCTATCTTCATCTATCCAAATAGCAGAAACATATATCACAGTGTAAGAGCAAGCACATATGCATGTACTCTCTCTCTCTCTCCCCCCAGTCAGCTAAGTTGTAAGATTTTAACTAATAAATGTTCTATAGAATACTCTTGGCTGACTGTAATTGAGCATGTGCAAACCTAGTGAGAGCAATCGTCTCAAATTTGTAGAAATTAAAAACATATTTATTTTGACAAACCCATGAAAGGTTCTTGTACAGAAGACAGACTACAGAAAGGAGGTCCCCCCCAAAAAAAAATTAAGTCAGTCTGGGTTTCATTATTTGATAGCATATCTCCAACTGTAAATACGGGGTGGTGGGGGAGCTGACTGTGGTGGTGTGGTTTCATGTGTGCTTTTCAACTTCTGCTCCTCATAACTTAGCAATTTCTCCACAGATTCATTAAATAAAACTGGCACACTTCAGCTGGCAATTCTCAGCTTTAAAATGCATGTTCTGGGTTTGAGAAACTATGGAAGGTTTGAGAAACTATTCAAGGTCAGCCGGGGGTGGGTGGGGGAGGTTGGGTGAAATAACATGATAGAATGCTGTTTTGTGTCTCCACCCTAAATACCAAGGCACTCCCGTGCTTGTGTAATGAAAATATAGCACCCTGTATAGGGAAGGTATTGCAACATATGTTACATTACTTGTTTGATTCAAAATTACAGCAAGATGCAAGGAAGAGAGCTGTGTAAGAAATGGCTTTGAAGACAAATTTAGACAGAGATTCACCTCACACACAGAGTTATTAACCATGAGTGTTGAAACTGCATGACTATGTAGGCAACTATACTAAAATAAAACATCTCTGTGTGTGCACACATGAGGGTGCATTCTCCATACTGCAACAGCAAAACCTTACAGTGAATGAATTACGAATACAAATATTTATATACCACTTTTCAACAAAAAGTTTCCAAATGGTTTACATAGATAAATAAAAATGGCACCCTGTCCCCAAAGGGCTCACAATCTAAAAAAGAAAAATAAGACAGCCACCAGCAACAACCACTGGAAGGATGCTGTGCTGGGGATGGATAGGGCTAGTTGCTCTCCCCCTGCTAAAGAGATGACAGTTTGGGGTGGTATACAAATTTGGTAGATAGATAGATAGATAGATAGACAGATAGATAGATAGATAGATAGATAGACAGATAGTTAGAATCACCACTTTTAAAAGGTGCCTCTTCGTTCAATTAGTAGGGGATATTACAGTATATTACAGTAAAGTTGGCACAGGAGACTTTGAGTGACAGAGCTCCTGATTTTTCTATTGTACCTATGCTTGAATTCTGTGAAAATAGCAGCATTTCTATAAAATATCCAAAAGACTAATGATATCTGCATTTTTTACAACGTCATGGCTTTGCAAACTAGCTAATAAACATGTAAGTGTATAGTATGCAAAAATCGGAAACAAACACAACAAGAAGTTCTGGTAAGACCTAATCTGCCTACTTTCTTTTCACTATAATCTGAAATGATAATTACCATCTTCACAAGTTAGCCCACTTCCACCTCAAATGCTCATGCACCTGCCATCTTGAACTGGGGTGGATGACATCATCAAAAACTATGCCATTTAAGTGTCCCTATGAGTCACTCACTACAATGGTACCAAATTTGGTTAAAATCAGTTAGGAGGTCCACAAGTTTGCCCACCTGTGCCTCAAACATTCATGTGTTCACCCTTGAGCCCTATATGTTCCTACAGCTGTGCCCAATTTGGTTCATCAGTCCAGGCATTGTGAAGTTGACAGGGAGACAGACAGACACACTGCTGGGTGATCTCATAAGCTTATTTTCCTTAAGGAAAGTAGGCTAATATACAAAAATACCCAGCCATGTTTTCTGAATCTCACAATTTAAAAACCCATTCTCTTAAAATAAATAGAAACTAGCTGAACCGGCGCAGAACATCTGTGCCCCCTAGTGCCCCCACCCCTTTTTTGCTTGCCACCCCCACCATAATCTTCCCAGCTGCTCCTCTTCTTCTCCCCCCGCCCACAGTCACTGCGTCCGCCCGCCTGCCAGGCCTACTTGCCATATGTGGCCACTTCGGCTGCCCACCATTTGCCTCTCCAGCCACCCACCCACTATTCGTAGCCGCCTGTCTGCTGGGCCCACTCGCTGGCCCACTCCGGCTGCCCACCCGCTGGTCACAGCCTCTCTGCCTGCCAGCCAGTCCCACCTGCCCTTCGCAGCCACTATTCGCGGCCACCTGTCTGCTGGGCCCGCCAGCCAGTCACGGCCGCTCCAGCCGGCTGCCTGCTGGGGCCACTTGCCTGTCCGCCAGCCGCCCCTCTACTCCCTGCTTCCCCTGGTGGCCAGCCATTCGCCGGACCACCACTTCTCCCCGCCTGCGGCCCCCCATAGCTAATCGGCAGCTCTCTCACAAGAGCTGCCACGCATGGGATTCACAATGGGTGTGCCTAAGAGAATTAGATTTATAGATAGATAGATAGATAGAAGATGGTGGAAGTGGGAAGAAGAGAGGAAGAAAGAGAAAATGAGGCTGTTTACACTACACATTTCTACTGGGTCCGTACTAGTTTAACTGTCACAATTTCCCCTGAAAAATCCTGGGAATTGTGGTTTGATGGTTCATAACAATCTGTGCTTCATAATCATCTGCTAGATCCCAAACCCTCAATCCAGAACTATATTTCCAGGTTTCCAAAGGGGAAAGAACAGCAGTTAAATGAGTATGGTCGGTTCAGACATAATGATAAGCCATGGTTTGCTGCTATATGCACAAGCAGGAGTAAACCCTGGACTCACTGCATCCCCCTTACTCTGTACACTAAGTTCAATATTTCTGCTTAAAGTTTGTAATATATTGTAATTTTCTGTACTTGGACAAAATGGGAAACTATGATTTGTTCCAAAGAAGTTCCCGAGCTGCTCCTGTTTGCATGTCAAGAAGGAAAGGAGAGCCCCAAGGCTCACTGCAGTTCATTTTCATCACCTCAGACCATGCTTTGCTGTGACATCTGAACCAGGCCTATTTCTGTACTATTGATACTTCCTTAAACAAATGTGAAAGGAGGACATCTATGTCAGAAATTAAAACCAGATCCCATACTGCAGCAGGCAGGGGTTAAAAGTGGGTCTTGGGCCCAAAAATGTTAAATTCTATTGATTAAAAGGGCTGAAATTATTAAAAATGTTTTCAATTGGCAAAACGGAGCATTGGTCACTTACAGTGTAGGCTTCTTCTCGTTGTTGCAGTCAAAGCATCTCTATGGGTTATCCCCGTCACGTGCTCCTGGGCAGGACTATGTAAAATAACTAAATAGAAAGCCTTTAGAGCCCGACGGAGATGACCCCGCCCAGTTCTTATAGGCCAAGTAGCATAAGAAAAGGTACAAGCCAAATAAGGACATAACATATTGTATTGACCACACACTAGGCTGAACTGTTAGCCATCGGGAAAGAACTTTAACCCACAAGTAAAATGGCAAATAGAACAAGATAGAACCTGAGCCTCAAAGACATTACTCATGCTAGGGATACCTAGAGTAAATGAACAATTCCCTTGGAGTAGAGCAAAGAGTATAAAAATATATATTAGCCGGGTGGGCCGAGATGCCTTGACTGCAGCAACCAGAAGAAGCCTTCACAGTAAGTGATCAGTGCTCCGTTCTCGGTTGCTGCAATCAAGGCATCTCTATGGGACATACCAAAGCAGTACGTCTCCGGGAGGGATCACCTAGTTTGCTCTACTCCTGGGGAAGTACCCCCTGTAGAACCTGCCTCTCAAAGGCCGCCTGAGCGGAGGCATATAAATCTAATTTGTAATGTTTGATAAAAGTGGACAGGTTCTTCCAAACCGCCACCTTACAGATCTCCTGTACAGGAGCATTAGTTGCGAAGGCCGCTGAAGTTGCAGTAGATCTGGTAGAATGTGCCAGTATGTTCTGAGGTGGACAAATGTGCTGCGCCTCATAAGCAAGTGAGATGCAGACTTGGATCCATCTCGCAATTGTCCTTGAGGGCACTGCCTCCCACATAGATGCGGTAGATATGACACAAACAGTGCGTCTGTCTTCCTGAAACTGGCAGATCGTAAAATATATTTCTTTAAGCAACATCTGATATCCAACTGATGCCACAACTTCTCCTGAAGATGTGTTGGGTGTGGACAAAACGATGGCAAAAATACATCTTGAGACAAATGGAAATCAGATAAGACTTTTGGCTGTGTGAACGGATCAGGTATCAGGTGTACGGAATCCTCTGAGATTATACAATAGGATTTATGAATCTACAATGCTCTCAACTCCGATACTTGCCTTGCTGAAGTCACGGCCACCAGAAAGGCTAGTTTAAGGGACAGCATCCTCAGTGATATTGACCCAATGGGTTTGAATGGAGGATGCTGTAACGCCTTCAGAACCATGTTTAAATTCCATGTTGGAAACCAGTGTGCTACCGGGGGAGATATAAGAGTTCCCCTTCTTAGGAAATGCTTGAGTAACGGATGTTCCATAGAAGTCTTTGCAGATAAAAGATGAAAGTGGAGATGAGAGGCACCATGAGATGAGAGGCACCAGGGAGGCCGCTTGTCTCCTCAGCATATTCGGTCTTAACCCCTTATCTAGTCCTTCTTGTAGAAACTGTAAGAGGTGGTTAAGATTGGCCTGACCCTTAGCGACATGATGATGGCAAGACCAACGAAGAAACGCCCTCAAGGTATATTGGTACACCCGGTTTGTAGATGGACGACTTGAGGCAAGGATGGTGGATGCCACTTTCTCTGTCACACCCTGCTTGTTCAGCAGCTGCAGCTCAGTCTCCATGCAGCTAGCTGAAACCAGGCTGGGCTCAGGTGCGGGACTGGTCCCTGTAGTAACAGGTCCAGTGTGACCGGCAGATGCCATGGCTTGTCTATGCTGAGGGCAATCAGCTCGGCGAATCATGGTCGTCTTGGCCAATATGGTGCTACAAGAATGACTTCTGCTTTTTGCTCTCTTACGTGCCTTAATACTCGAGCCATCAACAGGATCGGAGGAAAATCATACAGTACGCCTCATGGTCACTGGTTGGACAGTGCATCTGTCCCCACCGCCATCTGACAAGAGAACCTGATGATGAAACATGGTAACTTTGCATTGAGTGGTGTCACAAATAAATCCAGGACACGGCGTTTCCACCTGTGTGCCAGTTGTTCAAAGATACGGTGATTCAGTGCCCATTCCCTTGGAAGGTCCTCACTGCTGAGCCAATCAGCAATCGAATTCAGGTCTCCCTGTACGTAGTGGGCTGCAATTGATTTCAGATGACATTCTGCCCAAGACATCAGAAGCACTGACTCCTGATAAAGGGATCTTGACCTCATGCCCCCTTGCCTGTTTACATGTGCTTTGGCCGTGGTATTGTCCGTTTTTATTAAGACATCCCAGCTTGTCACCTGAGGAAGGAGATTGAGTAAGGCCAGTCTGATGGCCCTTAACTCCAGCCAGTTTATCGAGTGCGCTCGCTCCTCTGGAGTCCACTTTCCCTGAACAGAGTACTGATGACAGTGGGCCCCCCAGCCACTGGTACTGGCATCCGTCATCACAATAGTCCTTGGGAACTCTAGAAATCTCTTTCCCATAGATAGATTGTTGGGGGAGCTCCACCACCGAAGAGACATCTGAATATTGGACGGCATCTCCAACATTATGTTCTGCTTCCTTGAGATGACTGAAGGAACCACTGTAGTTCCCTGAGGTGGAACCTCACCCAAGGTACCGCCTCCAAGGTGGATACCATTAGGCCCAGAAGTCTTGCTAAGGATAGCTCTGGTGCCTCCCATGCATGGAACGCCATTCTTGCTTCCAAGACCAGGGTCTGAATTCTGTCCTCTGGCAGAAAAAGCCGATCCAGCATGGTATCTATTATGACCCCCAAATGTAAGAGCCTGTGGGAAGGTATCAGATGACTTTTCTTTTTGTTTATCAAAAAACCTGTGTTGTTTCAGTGTATACAGGGTCACCGATAGGTCGGATGCCGCTGCCTCTGAGGACCTTGATTTCACGAACAAATCGTCCAAGTAGGCAAAGACATGAATGCCCTGTAGTCACAAGTGTGCCATCACGGGTGCTAGGACCTTGGTAAAGACCCTGGGGGCCGAGCACAGGCCGAATGGAAGGGCCTTGTATTGATAGTCGACCCTCGCATATCTGAAGCGTAGAAAACGTCTGCTTTTTGAGTGAATTGGAATATGTAGATAGGCTTCTTTTAAGTTGATAGAAGAGAGCAGGACTCTGTGGTGAAGAGCCTCCGTGATGGAACGCAGGGATTCCATGAGGAATTTTTGTGGATGTACACTCTTGTTCAGATGTTTCAAGTCCAGTACAGCTCTTTTGGAACCATCTCTTTTGGGGACGGTGAACAGAATAGAATAAACACCCCTCACCGCCTGAGATGGAGGGACCTTTTCTACTGCCCCTATTGCCAGAGGACGCTGAATGGCTGAATTTATGTCTGCATGCTTGGAAAAACAATGGGGCGGGGGCAGGGCGGAAGGAACCTTGGATGAGGAAGGGAGTTCATTTCTATTCTGTAACCTGACTTGATCAGTTCCAGGACCTATTTGTTCCCTATAGTCTGCTCCCAAATTTGGAAAAATTTTGAAAGACGTCCCCCAAGCGCATCAGAACTGTTCTTTGCCTTGTTGTTTACCCTGGTTGAATGCTTGTTGATTTCCGAAATTCTTGGGGGGGAAATGCTGGCGAGACCAGGCTCCCCTCTGTGATCTAAAATCTCTGTCACGCCCTCTGAATGAAGGGCGAAAGGAACGAAATGGCTGGAATGGTCTTCTGAATGTAGTTTTATCCCCTTTCTTAGGGGCCGTTGGCATTGCTTTTCTTTTATCCTTTGACTCCACAAGCACATCCTTAAGGGCTGATTCTCCAAAAAGTTTGGAACTATCGTAGGGTACTGCTGACAGGTTTGCCTTTGATGTAATGTCCGCTTGCCAACCCTTAAGCCAAAGGTGATGTCTGCCCACCACTGCGGCAGCAGATGCTCTGGAGAAGAAACTAATAGAGTCCAAAGTGGTATCCGCCACAAACGCCTGGGCTCGTTGGAGTTTCACCAATTGCTGCCTTAGGCGTACTGGGTCAGTCGGAGTCTCATTGAGTAGGTCATTAAGCCACAATAAGCTGGCTCTTGCTGCCATACATGCCGCTGCGGCGGACCGTGTTGCTAGAGATGAGTTGTCATGCACGGGTCTAAAAGCAAATTTTGCCTTCTTTTCCGACAGGTCTTTTAGCAATGCTTCACCATCTCGTGGGATCAAGGACCCAGTGACCAGCTGGACGATTGGTGCATCAGTGCTGGGAGTTTTGGGCAGATCAGTGGTTTCTTGCTGGAATGAGTAAAAATGTGTAGTCGCTGGTATAGGTTTTTTGTTCAATGCAGGCATAACCCACTCTCCTTTTATTGTCTCTGTAAAGCAATCTGGCATAGTTAACAACATATCACGTGGCTTAGCCTTAGGAAACACTAATTCCCCTTTGTGAGTCTGAGTAGGTTCAGTGTCCAGTTTAGACTGTAGCCCAATGGTAGTGAGAATTTTAGTCACAAGGGGGTTAAAATCCTCTGGGGCGAAGAGGCGCTGTGATACCTGAGCAGTTTCTAAGTCTTCCGCCCCAGACCACTCCCCTTCCTCCTTATCAGGGCACAGGTCCTGATCCGGATCCTGGCCACCTCCACCCGGGCCCCCCATATCACCGGTGGTATCTTCATCCTGCATGGGCACCAGCATTTATTTTGTATTGGCCGCCCTGGGCCTAACCTCTTTAGTGGTAGGATCCCCAGACTCTTCCCCCAAAAGATCTGAGGAGTGTACTGACACTGATTTTTTTGGCTGCCTTCTTTACCCCCTTTAGGTGCTTTTTCTTGTACTTAGCCTTCTTAGGCGTAGGTACCGGGGAACTGGAGTCAGAAGAAACCTCAGAGAAGGAGGAGGGGCGCCTACGCGTTTCAGATTTTTTAGGCTTCCTTGTAGGTTTTAATTGAAAAACTGTGTCCACAATGGCATTTTTCAGCCAGGCTTGCCACTCTGGTGGCACGGTTTTAGGTATCGCCAGGGGAATAGATTGGGAAGCCCGCTTTAAGCTAGTCTGTCCAGAACCCGCTTCCCCATGGTCAGAGCTCACCACACACAGATCAGGCTGTTCTCTGTCGCCCTGCTCAGCAGCGTCCTGAATTTTGGCGGGCTTTTCTGTGGACTTTTCCTTCCGTGCGCCATCTTGTCTACCTTCTGAAGCGCCCGTTTGTGTCGCAATTATCGCTCCCCCGGCTATAGCCCTGATCTCGGCTTGCGTGAGGGGAGGCTTCGCGAGAGGTCTGGCAACACCCACCTTCAATCTGGAGTTTAACAAATCGAACGTGGCTCTTTCCTCTTCCCGCCGTGTTGCCGCCAAAGAAATAGCAGCCGCTGTGCTGCACGTCAGGCGCCTCCGCAGCGGGCTGCCTTCATGCTCCCCTTCTGTCTTTGCCCTACTATCACCGCTCAAAGGCGGAAGTAAAGAGGGGGCCTCTCGCTCTGCCGGCTCGGACGGTCTAACGGCCGCCGAGAATGGTACAGGGAGGCGGGAGACTTTTGCAAGCGACGGTTTGGCTTTTGCAGGTGATGGGCTGCTGAGAAGCGGGAAGGGAGAACCAGGAGCCCTTGTGCCCTTCAGAAACTCCGGTTTTGCTCACCCCGCCCGCACAAAAAAGTTTATTACCCTCCCTGCGTGCTCCATACACAGAGGGACAAACAGACGGGCAGCGGGGTGGGAGAAGGGGGGGCAACACACAAACGGCAAAAGACAATTTTTTTTTTTTAGATTAACGACAAGGACGGAATAAGAATAAAGGAGATATAGTGAAAAGAGACAGAAAAGGCAAAAAACAAGAGTTACTAAAGTTCTGACAATACGAGAGAGAGAAGGAACCTGCCAGGAGCAACACAGGACTATAAGAACTGGGCGGGATCATCCCCGTTGGGCTCTAAAGGCTTTCTATTTAGTTATTTTACATAGTCTTGCCCAGGAGCATGTGACGGGGATTAGGGGTGTGCACGGAACCGCCAAACTGCGGTCCAGCACTGGGGTGGGGGGTTGCTTTAAGGGGGGAGAGGGTTTACTTACCCCTCCTGCCGCTTTCCCACTCTGGTGCCTGTAATTTTAGTAGGAATTGGGGCGGCAGGATACCTCCCTGCCGCCCCTTCCCCACTTTCGCTATGAAAAGCTCCCAGGAGTCCTCTGCGCGCGTGCACGTTGTGCGCACGCTTCATGTCTCTGTGACGTGTGCGCGCGCAGAGGACTCCTGGGAGCTTTTCATAGCGAAAGCGGGGAAGGGGCAGCAGGGAGGTATCCTGCCGCCCCAATTACTACTAAAATTACGGACGCCAGAGCAGGAAAGCGGCAGGAGGGATAAGTAAACCCTCCCCTGCTCTTAAAGCAACCCCCACCCCCACCCGAACCGAACCGCCCAGGTCCGGACCGGTCCGGGCTCATCCCTAATGGGGATAACCCATAGAGATGCCTTGATTGCAGCAACCGAGAAAGGAGCATTTCAGCTGGACAGAGATGTAACTGTTTCCTACTAATGAGAGCAAATGGCCTACTGCATTTTTGATATGCCAGATATTATTGTCCTTGAAAACACACCAAAACTAGTGGGGGAAAAAGAACATACAGGAACATAGGAAGCTGCCATATACTGAGTCAGACCATAGGTCCATCTAGCTCAGTACTGTCACACAGGCTGGCAGAAGACAAAAGCACAATTCATGCACAGAAACATTATCTTAAATTCAGCAGCAATTCTCAGATAGGAATTTACTTTATTATTATTACTCAAACATTTTAAGAACTGGTACTTTAGTTTCCCAGCAAAAATGGCCAAATTGGACATCACAGTTTGCTATCCTCTTGGTTGCAATCCTTCTTTGTAGAGAGAATTCAAACCACAGTTTCCGGATTCAGATGTCATGGCAAACTGTGATCTGGCAAGCCAGAACGTCTTCTAATCAGTTAGGCACGTGAAAAAGGAGGAAGCATATGAGCATATGGAACATTCCCAATCCAATAAATCACAGTTTGTTGTACAGGAAATGTGACATCTGAACTGAACCTTAATTATTAGCACGCTGCAGGACTTTGCTGTTCGGGCACTAAGTAACATCCCCAATCCAATAAATCACAGTTTGTTGTACAGGAAATGTGACATCTGAACAGAACCTTAATCGTTAACATGCTACAAGACTTTGCTGTTCAGTCACTAAATAAACGGACAAAACAGAGCCATGAATTTTACCCTCATTGAATCTTACCTTCAGGCCAGGGCTTTGGGGGTCCACCAGGGGGCTGCCCAGGCATTCCTGGGGGAACTCCTGAGGGTCCAGGAGGGGGCATGTTAGGCCCTCCCATACCTGTGTATGCATTAGGGAGAGACATATACACAGAGTAAGGGTTTTTTCCACCACGCCATTTCATTTACTCCTTGAGGAGAGGAAGAAGGGGCTGTTATACTTTGAGGAGAGGAGCGAAAGTCACTTTGTCATGCATCATCCCAAGACTCTCCAAGAATGCATTTAAGCTTGTACTCACCATGAGGTCTGTTGTAGTTTGGAGGCGTTGGCCCAGCTGCAGGCCCTGGTCCTTGCACTGGTCCTGTTCCAGATACAGAAGGTGGAGGTAGAGTTGGCATTTGCTGTTGCATTCCAGGCATTGGCCTTTTTCCCTGCACTGCCATCTGAAGATGATCAGGTAAAGGCTGCCCTCTGGCAAGCATCTTGTAGGCCATGATCTGAGCCCTCAACTGATGCAGCTGATTCTGGTTGAAAGGTGTTGGGCCCCGGTTCTGCTGTCCTAAAGCTTGTGGGTCAGCCCCATCTAATGGGACTCCACCAGGACCAGAGGGCATCTGGGGACCAGAAGAAGGACCATTGGCTGGCACTGGACTTGATGCATGCTCAGAGCCACCAAGTGGAGAAGGGTAACCTGGAGAGGAAGAGAATGTGTTATATTCCACAATGAAGAATAAAATACAGTTCTGTTTTAAATATGCCTCAGCATTTTAGTAGAGACTTTTAAAAAGTCAGATGTCTGAACTGAGAATAATCACATTGTCAATATTTGCTGAGAATCAAGAAGATGAACATTCCAAATATGGAAAGACTGAATTTGCAGGAAGGACTCTGGCAAGAGAAGAGATCTCTAGACCCGTGTGTGGCAGAAAGTGGCTGCAGTGCTATTGCCATCTGCTGCATTTGCCATCTTTCCAGCTAAAGCAATGTATGCCATTCCAAAAAACTAAAACTATTTTTTTTTTTTTTGGCTAAAATAACACTTTCCAGCATAGATCTACTTGATCAAGCTAGAAGAGCTTGACCATTTTAGTGCAACACACATTACAGCCCTAACTGAATGCATATCAGTAGCACTGCCTGGAAGTTGATTCTGTCTTGTAGTCATGATTTTTGTTTGTTTGTTCGTTTGTTTTAGAAGCACTATACATATTGTAGTCATTCTTCCCTGCTGTTGCTATTCCAAAGTTATTCTGTCTCAAGTTCAGTCACTTGTATCAAGACTACAAACAATCTCACCCAATCTTAAGAGCAGTACCTTGAGAATGCTGATCCATTGGGCTTGGAGGAGGTCCCATTCCTGTATGCCCTCCAGCCCTCATTCCCATGCCCTTCATCTGACTGTAACGGGGGTCCTCAGATATCCCCTTCTCATGCATGGAATCCAGTGGCTGCAACGACAATGAAAAATGAACTTCTAAAATCCATCTGTGCACAGTGGCTAACATTCTGCGCAGCTGTGGAACAACTCAGAACTGCTTCCAGCCAGGTGTGCAGCATGACTTCCATTGGAAACTATAGAGGTAGCACTATGCAACTGCCCAGAAGTATTCTAAGTTGTGACACAGTTGCCCCATCACGTTACACGGTTGGGACTATCTCTCATTCCACTGTGTGGAATGTCGACGAACGATGTCGACCTACATACAGAGCACAATTTACTCAGCAGACATATTCATGATATGCTTGCTATTCAAGTTAAAGGTATCCTAGATGCACAGAATTAGTATCCTATCATCTGTATTGGGTGATCAAGCTACTATTGATCCAACAGAAAAAACTACTTTCCCAATACATGCCACTATTTAAAGAATTTACTTAAGAACAAATATCCATGCATAAGGGAAAATATATTTTAGACCATGAAGATTAATGTGGCTTTGGTGTAAAATGTATTCTCCCTTATGCATGGACACCACCCTGGCCTACTCAATCACATGCTGAGAGAGAAGTGTTGTATACATGTCACAGAACATTACAATCCCATTTTGAGACCTATCTATACCCCACCCCCACTTCCTCCTGCCCTGCTCCATACCATAAAACAGGGATTCCCAACCAGTGGTAAACCAGATGTTGCAGGACTACAACTACCCCCAGCAACAATAAAATTAACTGGGGATGATGGGAGTTGTATTTCTGCAACATCTGGAGTATCACTGGTTGGGGATCCCTGCCATAAAGTACTTTTGTTATTGCCATTCATTCATTCGATTTCTATACCGCCCTTCCAAAAATGGCTCAGGGTGATATGCACCAATATGCATTTTCAGTGGCAATATGGCAGTGAGGCTTTGCATCCTCAATACAGCTTTGTCCATTTATAAACTTGTCAAAGTGTTTGGTATGGAGGGATACATAGGTTGCATTTCTGTTAATTGCTTGTGTTATAGTTCTGACACAAGACTGATTATGATCCTAAGATAAATGTTTGTATTGCAAAACACAAATAAAGCCCTATATCAAGCATTATTAGCAGCAGAAGGTAATAACTGAAGTGAGTTTTATTAGTGGAAAGGATTTAATGACCAAACCAAGAAAAACTAGAACATGGACTAAATTTTATTGCAAATGTGCACAAAATAAGTTATTAAATTGGCCACCAGTACTGATGGATTTCTTGCCTTGAACTGATCATTAATCAATGATCAATTCAAGGCAGGAAATTTAATTGATCATTTATTAATGATTTAATTGATCAATTAATTAATGATCAATTAATTCACAAAAAGTATGGATTACTTTTACTCTAGAAACATTTCACATGACAAGACAGCAACTGAACAGATTTCAAAAGGGAACTTGAGACATCGGGGGTTAACATTTGGAAAAAGAAGAGCCTCATCACCACTTGAAAGTGGACTAATTTCCACTCTATACTCAAAGCCCCAAGAACAGTTAAAGCTACAAAGATGAATTAATAAAATAATGGGCCAATTAAAAAAGCTGCGACAAAGAAGTGAAACATTACTCCAAGAAAAGAGAGCTGTTGTGCTACATTTTATTAGTGGGGAAGCACTGAGAGAAAGAGGTCAAATGCAGCACTGATTACCTGGTTTTCATTTTCTACAGGGAAAGCAAAACAATGCCATTAAAAACGCATACATTCTAAGCCAGTGGTTCCCAATCTGTGGTACTCTAGACACTGCTGAACTACAACTCCCATCGTCTCCCGCTACAATTTATTGTGGCTGGGGATGATAGGAATTGTAGTTCTGCAACATCTGGTTGGAAACTCCTGGTGTGAGCAAAGCTGTGATTTATTACCTTATGCATCTGATGCATATTGTCCTGAGAATAACCTCCAGGCCCCTGTGGTGGAATAGGGTGCCCTGCTGATGGTGGCCCAGGGCTGGGGCCCATCATGCTATGTGCAGAACCAGGTGATGGTCCAGGACTGGGGCCCAGCATAGCACCAGGAGAAGGCCCAGGCCCAGGAGAAGGCCCAGGACGAGGTGTTCCTCCCATTGGAGGATCAGGAGTGGACATTTTCAACAACGTAGTTCAAAATAATATCCTAGTGCAAGAGAATTCATTATTAGTAAAAAGAAATATTCTTCATCAGTCAATGACACACAACCAGTGATTGACAGTTATTGGCATAACAAGACAAGACATGCTGCACCAAAGACACCACCACCTGTGGTTAGAGAAGAAAAAGTAGTGAGAATCACTAGGGTACCTGAAGACTTTGTACTACTATGTATGATGGGGCCAAAGGTCCTTCACTCTCCTGTAAACTTCCAGCGAAGATGAAAGAGGATGCAGGTGGAGGCCAACCAGCAATATCATGGTCTGGATGTCAGCCTATATGTTTAACATAATGTGTAGCCTGGACTGGAGACATATGAGAACTAAAGGTATGCAGAACCACACTGCTGCTCAGGAAAATGGCCTCCTTCAAGTGAATTGACTCATCACACCACATTAGAGTAGAAGGTCCAGATAAGCAGCAAAGCCTACCATGTTGCAGAAGGCTCCTGAACTGTGATGGAACAGTGCCAATTCTATGAACTCTCAGTTCCAGCATGATTTGGCCAGAGCTAGACTCATAGCTGGGTTCTGGCCACGTGTGATGAAACCAGATCTCCACTTTAGCTCTAGAGCATCTGAACCTTCAGCTCGCCCGAGTGCTCTGAATGGGGAACATTCCTCATATTTGTTCAGGAATGAGTGCAATCTTTGCCTCTTGTTATAGAATGCACTCAGCCATCAAGGTACAATCTTAATCCTATTGTCATAATAGGTAAATTGATCCAGGCCAGACCCACCTTTGGTAATGTAAGTCCAGACCCATTTAGGAGGAGGCACATCAAGTTTGGAGGGAAAACCTTAAATCCAGATTGGGCCAAGACTGGGATTACATCAGAGATACGCCAGCTCTTCTCATTGGATCCAAGGACTGTCTATCCCTGGAAGAGTGGGGCAGCCTTCTCCCTCTTTAATTCCTATAAATATTGGAGCAAAAAGCCTAGCAATTTGTAATCACTTTTCATCCACTACTGGTGTCCAAAAAGGAGATGCTATAGAGATTAACACTCTTTCAGTCGACAACCTGATGTAGAAGCTGAACGCAGTAAGAGTTACTTAGTTACTAGTTTTGTATTTTCTTTGTATTTCCTGTGTATACAGCATTTCTTTACTCTCATTCCTCCCATTTCCTTACTGTGTGTAACTCTTATTCGCTAGCCTGGTGTTAAAAGGTTCTGGAAGGTTACTTGCAAAACTCTTCCCCACATGCCTCACAAAATCTTAGTGCTACTGAATGCTTTGTTTTTAGAACAATGTTTGTCTAGAACTAGGTTCTATGGACTCTGGTTGGGCAGTGCCAGTAAGTCTCAAGCCAGACAGTTCTAGGGCTTATTGGAGCTGTGTCTTGAGTCTGGTCAGTGACTCTAAATCAGACTTCAACTGGTGGCAGTCCAGCTTGAAGGAGCTGCATGCTCTTAAAGTGGGATCAGCACAAACTCTCTACTGAGGGTAGATCCCAGGAAAACATCATTAATCCCCAGTTCTTGATACCATGGCAGAAAGTAGCAGTACTTGGAAGGAAGACCTGTCCTTTTACTTCATAGCTGCTAGGTTTCCTTAAGAGCCTTTGATAAGGAATTGCATGAGAGAGGCTTGTTGAGAGTCCAGTATACCATGGCTGGGATCCACTGAGCTACTTTGGGCAAGCTTAAGGGCTTGTGCATGCTCAGTGGTTTTAAAAAAAAAACAATTCTTCATCTATCATACCCCCATACCAAACTTAAAAATGCTTTTGGAACTTCTTTCTGTTTCCACAAAGATTTATCTGTGAATTGGGACTGGGGGTGGGGAAAGAGTCCCCGTGAGCACACAAAATTTGTTGCATACTTCTTTAGAGCCTTGCCAGAGTCTGTAGACAATCCATTTATAAGTTTGCCAGGAACTTCAAAGTATTCTAAAATGTCAGTGAGGCAAGACTTTGGATTGCAGAAGCCACACTGATTCTCCTTCAGCAGTGCTTGTTCTTTATACAGTTAACCATTCTATCTTCAAGAACCTCCTTCAGTTTATCTAGAATAAATATTATGCTGACCAGTCTGTAATTTCATGGATCCTTTTAAAGGACATTATAATATTAAAATATATTAATTAAATCTAGTTTCAAAAAAAGGGAGTGTAGAAATCTTGGACTCTTAAGGACTGCTCAGTTGATGCTGATTTTTCAGATGCCACAGAGGTGTAAAGGTCTAAGCTAAAGGGCAGCTGAAGTCTATCTAATTTGTCTTACAGCAAATGAACTTCCAGTGCATACAGGAGAACGTCCTTATACACAGATTCACCATCTGTGGATTCGTGTATCTGCATTTGGGTAATAGACACCTGACCTCGGCATACGCGTGGGGGAGGGGCGGTTAAATTTGCATATCCACAGGAAATTATCTCAGAGGTCATTTCTGGTTGCCATTTTGTGGAGAAGAACCATTTTCTGGCTCGTTTGTTTAAATAAACCACCCACAATTTTTCTTGGAATTTTGGGGGCTTTGGGGGGACATTTCAGGACTGCAGAAGGCTCGGTAGGGCACTATATTTGGCCTGTTTTCACAGTTTTAAAAAGCTTTTTAGTGATATTTTCTAAGTCTGGGAATCTAACCTCGCGATTCCATTGATTCGAATGATTCAATACTTGCGGTTTTGTTACCTGAAGTAATTTGCGGGAATGGAACTCCCACAGATAATGAGGTCCTCCTGTACTGCTACTGTACCAGAATACTCTGGTATTTGCAAGTTCTGTCTGCATAAAGGGCACAATACTTGCATACATGCAGTACATACATACATACATACCTGCATGGTTCTTTAGCTTTTTGGTTTATTTTAGCTTTTAAAATAACCTATAATTTGAACCTAATAATGATTGTGGTTTTTAATCTGACTTTAAATTTTTTTAAAAAAATTGGTTAATTTTATTACTTTTATTGTATCTATCTTATTGTTGTGAGCCGCCCCGAGCAGTAGTGCACTAGAGATACAGTTCTTTCTCTTCCACTTGATATTCCATATGAGCCAGTGTGGTGTAGTGGTTAGAGTGCTGGACTAGGACCGGGGAGACCCGAGTTCAAATCCCCATTCAGCCATAAAACTAGCTGGGTGACTCTGGGCCAGTCACTTCTCTCTCAGCCTAACCTACTTCACAGGGTTGTTGTGAAAGAGAAACTTAAGTATGTAGTACACCGCTCTGGGCTCCTTGGAGGAAGAGCGGGATATAAATGTAATAATAATAATAATAATAATAATATTCCTTGCTATCTCCTCTCTTATCAGGAGATTCCAAATAAGACCACGCCCAGAACTACCCTCCTTCCCTCCAATGCATTCTAAACATTGCCTCTTTAAGGCATATTTTGTAGAAAAACAACTCTAAGGTGCATTTACAATAATAAGAAACAGTTTCAGTTTAAAATTGGTACCTTGTTTGCAAAACAAGTCCTGTGAAAACAACCACGAGTCCAGCTTTCTCCACAGTCTAAAAGGCATTAGCAACATGCAGTTTTCAGAATTTCAACAAATATTTTTTCCATCTTAACTCCTGATTAATAATAATATTACTCAAATATTATTATTACTTATTCCCTTAAATCATTTTTATAACATATACACACACTCATTTTCAAAATAGCCCAATGAGAATTTTTTTTCAATCCTACAATTTCACATACCTGTGAACACCAATACCTTTGTGTTAACTCATAGCACAGGTACTTCGTGGCGATGAGGGTACACCATGGAATGCCAGTATCAATTCCAATGCTGTTGAGGGGAACAAAACACCTTGTAATTAATATTATGCTGAATGTTTCTGCATTTGATCAGCAGTACTTCAAAGTGTAAGACGTCTGTCATTTGACTATCATAACTGACATAACTTGTGTGTAAGTGATTTGTGCAGGTAAGCTTTCCAGAATCATGTCCAACCCTAAGAACAGCTACATGATCTCCACTGCACGTTAAGGTCATCTGAGGAGGTCCGTCTCCAGTTGCCACCAGTTCGTCTGGTGGCAACGCAGAAACGGGCCTTCTCTGTAGCTGCTCCTGGGCTATGGAATGCACTCCCGGCAGAAATTCATAATTTGAGATCATTGCTGTCCTTCAAGAGAGCCCTTAAAATGTACTTATTTGGCCTGGCCTTCCAGAGTTTTAAATGATTAATTGTTTTAAACTGTTTTAAACTACTGCCCTGATTTTCAGGGCTTTTAGCTGTTTTATTGGTTTTATTGTGTTTTAATAGTTTGATTTTAATTGTTAATTTGTTTTAATTGTTTTTATCATGTTGTGAACCGCCCTGAGCCATTTTGGAAGGGCGGTATATAAATCTAATAAATAAATAAATAAATAAATAAATAAATGTCAATCCAGGAGAATCTAACATTTAAACTCATGTAAAAACTGGCAAGTGCTACAATATCAGCACTCTAATAGATAAAACTTCCCATTTATCATATTGAAGAACTAAGGCTATGTTCACATGAACCTATGTATTGTACTTCTGTTAGATTTATTCAGGAAAGCATCCCTTTCTTCTGTTCTGTTCACATGTTGCCCAGGAGAACCACAGTCAACATATAAGAAACAAATTGTTCTGATAAGAACTAATCTGCCTACTTTCACTATAATCTTAATTGATAATTAACATCCTCAAAAGTTAGCCCATTTCAGCCAATTTAAATGTTCACGTCTGCCATCTTGAATTGGGGTAGATGACATTATCATAAAATATGCCATTGAGGTATCCCTACGTGTACCTACAGCTGTAGCAAATTTTATTCAAATTGGTTAAGCGATTCACAAATTAGTCCACTTGCGCCACAAATGTTCACACTGCTATCTTGAACTGGGGTGGGTGGCATCATCAAACGCCACTGAGGTGTCCCTATGTGTCCCTAAAACTGTACCAAATTTGGTCCAAATCCATTCCCACTTGTGCCTCAAACATTCACACATCTGCCATCTTGAACTGGAGTGGATGACATAATCACAAGCTACACCATTGAAGTGTCCCTATGAGCCCCTACAGATGTAGCAAATTTGGTTCAAATTGGTTAGGCGGTTCACAAGTTAGCCCTTTTGTGCCTCAAATGTTTACGTGTCTGCCATCTTGAACTGAGGTGGATGATATAATCACAAACTATGTATCCCTACAATTGTACCCAATTTGGTTCATACTGGTCCAGGCATTGCAAAGCGGGGGGTGGGGAACAGTCACAGACACACACAGAATGCCAGGTGATCTCATAAGATTACTTTCCTTAAGGAAAGTAGGCTAAAAATCTACTCTTGCCCTTGATTCTGTTTTTTAAAAAATTTCCAAAAATAAGTCAAACTTAAAGGACCACCTGTTCCCATGTGATCCTGCCTACCTACGGAGATCTACAGAAGAGGCTGTTGGAGGTGCAGCTAGTGGAAACACAGAACGGGGCTAAGGGTGTGCACAGCACCATTCTGGGCAGTTCAGTTCAAATTTGAACTGAACTGTCAGTCCACTAACCAGTTCGTTAGAACCTGCCGGTGGTTCGGTTTGTGTCATCGAACCGTGTCGAACTGGTTTGGCCCAGTTCGAGGGGTTCTGCTTGTAAAGGGGAACCCAGTAATGCTTCCCCCTTTACAAGCAAAGTGGATCCCTAATGCTAAAGGTGTTGAAAGGGCAGGTGGACGTGCGGGCATCTTACCAGAGGCAGCTCCCCCAAGCATTCCCCCATGCAGGGGCATATATGGAGGCCAGAATCAGGCCCCCACAAGCCCACGCTGCTGGGGTGGACCGCCAGGGGAGCCGCCACCTCGGAACTGCCACTGCTGGTAAGCAGCCCTCTCGCCCCACCCCCCGCCCACTGTTTCAACTAGGGATGTGCATGAACCCATTCAGCGGTCTTTCTGGACCACCAGACCAGTTCGGAGGTCCAGAGTTCAGGCCAGCAGCGAGGTGTGTGTGTATTTACCTTTAGGGTGCAGGGAGGGTGCTCATCCACCCCCTCGCTGCATTTCCCCCACCGGCACTGTGTGCACCGGCCACTTCTGGTCCAACACTGACCAGGGCAGCAAGGAGGTATGCTGCCGCCACGCGCCAGCAGTTTTGCAGACAGCGCTGGTGGGGGAAACGCCATGTCAGGGGAGACGAGCACCCTCATTGTTCCTTAAAGGTAACACACACACACACACACACACACCAGCAAACCGGCCAAGCTCCAGTTCATGCACATCCCTAGTTTCAACCCCCTTAGCATTAGGAATCCCCTCAACTTGTAAAGGGAGTCCTTACTGGATTCCTGGTAAGATGGTAATTATAAATCACAATTATAGTGAAAGGAAATTAGACAGATTCGTTCTTACCAGAACTTGTTTTATAGTATTTTTTAGGGTATGCTTGCTTTTATTCCACTGACTGTTTCCTTTATTTGTGGTGGGTTTTTTGTACACTGCCTTGAGGGCCCTTTGGCTGGAAACCGGTTGAACAATATATTTTTAAAAAATCCTTTCTGTGACAAAAAAGGTACCCTGGGAAAGGGTGGAATGGGTCTTATTCAACTTGCAACTCCCAGAACACTGACATAATGTCACCTTTCCCTCCTTTCTCAAAAGCCCTTTCCTGTGAAACTGCCAGAGTTCTCATCCTGCTTTTGCTCAGATTCATACGCCTTTGCCTCTTCCAGCAGCTTCCTTCTGTTATTCTTGCCTATCCAATCCTTACACCCTTTGCTATCTCCCTCACTGAACAAATTTTGTGTAAGCTCCTGAAGCAGTGACATACTTCCTCTCCACCCACTTTTTGGTTTATGTTATTCTATAATACACTAGGTAAACTGATGTCACTTTAACAAATCAAATCACAAGGTACCCTTAGGCCAGTGGTTCCCAAACAGGGTTCTTCCAGATGTTGCTGAACTACAACTCCCAGCATCCCCAGCCATAATAAATTGTAGCTGGGGATGATGGGAATTGTAATTCATCAACATCTGGAGGAACTCTGGATGGTCACCACTGCCTTAGGCAAACCATTGGAATTTTGGTTTACACTCCACCTATCCCTCATTGCATATAAGTGAATAAAAATAAATATTTTCATTTTTGTTTCAAATATAGTCATTGATGGACATCTTGACTGATGAAGAGCTCATGTTCAGCGATTCTGAACTTGCAGAGCCTTCCAAAGTGTGGGGAACACTCCCAAGTCTAAACCAATTGTGCACATGCAGGGGAAAGGGGGATTGTTGCTGGTGTCTACTTTGTGTTTCTTTTTAGACTGTTCCCTTAGGGACAGGGAAGCATTATTTATTTTTCTATGTAGACCACTTTGACTTTTGTTGAAAAGCAGTATATAAATAGTTGTAGTTGGCTCCTGTTATGCCCCCGGCAGCCCCCAGAAACCTTAGTCAGGATGTCAGTCAGCATTTTTTCAATAACCTGGTGCAGTACAAACAAGCTACAGTCTATACCTCTAATCTTTTAAACTGAATCTAGCTTTTCAAGGACCCTGAGCTACAGACTGCCATTTATGCAAAAGAATGAATACAGGAGGGAAATCTGACTTTTTAAGCCAAGCATTACAAATATGACACACTAGATCACACATATATTTATTATTGTGAGCTTCTTACTAGAATGAAGAATTGGCACACCATCACAAGTACTAGAATCCAGGAGACAATCCTGTTATCTCCCCATGGTCTTCCACTGATCCCCCTTGGATGAATCTTGTGCTCTTGTTTTATGCGCACTGCTGCCTAAGCACCTAGGCAAACCCCTACATTCATTTCTCAAGCTTTTAAAAACACACACACACACACACAAACTCTACCATCCAAACAGTACAGAACTTATTTTCATGGGGAAATGCTGTTCTGCCCCATTAACTATTAGTCCCTACTTCTGTAAAGTTCTGGGCAGTTTGTCTTCACAGAAGGTTCAAACTACATATGACATGCAAATGTTTGTATTGGTAGATCGATGGCCCAGTTTGAACTAAAAAAGAGGTTTCATTTTGATGCAATCAGAAGCAGAGAAGTAGGGGGTGACACTTAACTCTTTCCCTGCCCACTGTTTTTCTGCTCCAGCCTCCAGGTCACTCTCTATACAGCTTTCGCTACCAATATGTATACAAAGGTTGCCTTTCAAGATCACAATTCTAAGCCTATAGCTTCCTGTTATGTGTGCACCCAACTTCCACATATGCAAGGGCTTTCACACATCACATTAAGCTCAATCCAGCCAAAGATAGACTTTTAAAGTGCCACTGATTTCAGTGAGAGTGATTTAAGCACATGCTTAAATGAAACTAAAGGTAAAGTGTGCCATTGAGTCGGTGTCAACTCCTGGCAACCACAGAGCCCTGTAGTTGTCTTTGGTAGAATACAGGAGGGGTTTACCATTGCCTCCTCCTGCGTAGTATGAGAGAATACCTTTCAGCATCTTCCTGTATCGTTGTTGCCCTAAAGGGACAAAAATGCTTCACTTTAGGTGGTTTGTCCCCATTCTTTCTTTTTAATGCACAGAGGTAATCCCTTCACTGAAATGAATGGGGGAAATGTCATATGCACATTAACAGCCTATGGAGTTCTGGATCAGAAGCAGTATCCTTTTGTACTGGGACACCTAAGGAGGTGCATAATACTCAATGTCTTTTTCTCCTTAAGGAATGGAATGAACCAAGAACATTTACCGGTAGATCCTCCACTGAGCTACTCTGGCTGTCTGAGTGGGGAAATGGCATTTGAACTAGTCCATTTGAACAATGGACTACGTCTCTACCTGAAAAGACCAAGGAAATAGAAACTTGCTACCCAAAAGAGATAGCTTGAGAAGAATGTGGGGGGCACACTATATATGGATAACAAGGAGTACTAGTGCAAATCTGAAACAGCAAAGAGTCCTGTGGCATCTTCAAAGCCAATTGATGCATTATACAGTAAGCTTTAAGAGGTCAGACGCCCCCACTTCATCAGATGAATCAAGATGGATAAGGTGAGGGTGGGCAGTTATATACACACACAAGATAAAATATCAAGATAATGTTCAGAAGCACTCTGAACACTCTAAAATACTATACAAATGCTAAACATTATTATTCATGATTCAGTACAGTGGAGATCAACCCAAGTTAACAAAATTAAGATAATGGGAATGTAAAAGATACTGTATTCTGCCTGTCAGGATGCATCTAATCTGTATTTGTACCAGACCATCAAAGCATGAATAGGCACAATCTGCAGAAGGTACATTAATAATATGTAAATACTACATGCTGAGGGAAATTACCCAAAGTAGTGGATAAGTACATTGTCTAACTTGTCCTTTTCATTTCAGTGGGACTAGTTTGAGTAATCTTCCTCATCAGGTCAGCCACAGTTAAGTGTTAAAGTGCAATTAATTTCAGTGAGCAAAATGAAGCACAAGGGATTGGCAAACCTCTCATCAGTTCTGGCGGATACAGTCCAGACCTCCTAGACTGGTGGGCAGGGAGTCCAGAAACAACAAAAGAGGTCCAGACAAGAGGTTGTTTGAAAAACTCAGCACAATGCACCAATGTGGGTTACTATTATGACAAATATTTACATACTCTTTTTAAACAAAAGTTTCCAAAGTGGTTTACATAGAGAAATAATACATAAATAAATAAGATGGGTCCTTTTCCTCAAAGGGCTCACAATCTAAAAAACAACACAAGACAGCCACCAGCAACAGCCACTGGAGGGATGCTGTGCTGGGGATGGATAGGGCCAGTTGCTCTACTAAATAAAGAGAATCATACTTTTAAAATACGCCTCTTTGCCCAGCTAGCCGCGGTTAGTATCATTATTATCAACCACCTGCATTAGCACATAAGACCAGAGCTAAAAATTTACAAGGAACGGTGGGCTCACTGTGCTGCTTGTGTCTGCACCTGGAAAGCACTTATGAAGGCAGGTTAACCTCATAATGGCTTCCCACTTATGGGATCTAATATCAACCATTAAGTCTACCTTTCCATTACCATCGTCTCCAGTAGGAGACATACTGAATAAGACATTCACACAGGGATGGGGCAAAGGCATTTTGATAGAAACGGCTCCCCTAAAACACACTGGTGAAAGGAAGACGTGAAATGCAGGGACAACTGAACAGGCTCAGCACCATCCTGTCTGCCTTTGGTGAGAGTCAGATGGCATGCCTTGAATAATGCCACAGGCCCTTGTGTGGATCACAATATGGGGGTAAGGAGGCTCTAACTCTAAGTTCACCACAGTTCCAATCCAACATGCTATTTATAGAAAAAAGAAAGCACATCAGGGTCAATTATGTGTTTAAAGTAATGTCTGTTGTGGTCATAAAGATCACCTCCAGATGTGCAGGAAGGGCCTTTCTTTAGAAGTTGGTTATTTTTCTTTTACATTATAAATTATTGATACAGGTACAGAAGGGCTAGTAAAAGGTTCTGTGAGCAAATACCTTTTATGGACTTACTTGCAAAGTGCACTAATAAAAAGCCAGCATAGCACAGTGGTTAGTGTGTTGGACTAGGACCGAGAAGACCCAAGTTCGAATCCCCATTCAACCATGTAACTCACTCGATGAATTTGGGCCAGTCATGTATCTCTCAACCTAACCTACCTCACAGGGTTGTTGTGAGGATAAAAATAAGCAAGTACACCACTCTCAGCTCCTCTGAGCGGGATATAAATGTTAAAAAAAATAATTTAAAAATTGCAAACTGTGAAGTCATCCACACAATCAAAAACTGTATTCTATCCAGGTTTGGGAGCTGTGTGCATTCCGAATTTTCGGTTGTGTGGAAGCAAGGTAAGAGGAAAACCTGGGTAGAAGTGATTGTGTGGAAGCAAGGTAGGGGGAAAAGACATCCAGGTTTTCCTCTTACCTTTGCTTCCACACAACCGAAAACTGGGAGCACACACAGCTCCCAAACCCGGGTAGAACACAGTTTTTAATTGTGTGAATGACCTCAATATGTCCCCACATTATTGGAAGAGGTCATGTTGACCAGGGCAGCAGCATCAGTGGGCCCTTCCCCCAGTTCTCTCTTTCATGCTTAAATGCCTCCTGCTGACTTTTACCAGTGTTAAGGGTTATATCAGCATTGATATTCATCTATGATTTATTCTAGTCAGGGTCACTTTTAACCAGGATCTGAAACCAGGGTTTTAAATTGGTTAGAATGCCTGCTCAAAAGTAAACCATGGCTAATGTGACCTGACCAATAACCAGTGTTAAAGCTGGTGGGAAATCTGTACACAATCCTGTAAGCTGAAGTCCTATACACACTTGAGAGTAAGCTCTGTTGAGTTCAGTAGACATTACTACCGAGTAAACATGCATAAGATCGCATTGTTAATCAAGGGAACTGAAACAAAGGCTCAAAGGATTACCAAAAAAAAGCAAAAGTGTCTTTAAAAGGAAAAAGAGAAATAAGGATGGTTTGTACAAACTTTGCTGAGGGGCTGCTGTGCTTAATGAGAGGGTTCATGGGGTGGAAGAAACTTTTCAGAAAGACTCTCTTCCTCAGGATAAGGAAGAAAAATATCAAGAAATATCCCCACATTAATACTTAAAGAGGATGTTCTCACACGCAACCTAACCCAGGCTAGGGAAGGCTAACCAAGCCAACCTAACCGAGGCTATTACACTCCCCTGCTAACTGGGCAAAGAGGCACCTTTTTAATGTGGTGATTCTCTTTATTTAGCAGGGGGAGAGCAATTGGCCCTATCCACCCCCAGCACAGGACCTCCAGTGACTGTTGCTGGTGTCTATCTTGTTTCTGCTCAGATTGTGAGCCCTTTGGGGACAGGGAGCCATCTTATTTTTATTTATTATTTCTCTGTGTAAACTGCTTTGGAAATTTGTGTTGAGAAGCGATATATAAATATTTGTTATGCTATGTTAGACTGCACGTGAGAACCACCAGGACTGAGCCCAATCCCGGTGGGGCAGCACCACCTAACCCGTCTTTTTAGCCCAAGAAAAAGGTGCCAGCGCACCATTGACCCATGCTCTGGGATTTTGTGAGGCTCTACACACATTCAGTATGTAGAGCCTTAAGGGGTTCTGTGAGGAGAGTGGGCTTGACCCGCTCTCATTGCAGATGAGCAGTAGCTTGTGGCTGGGCAGTTGATCCAGCCACCCAGATGAGCAGTGGCTTCAGTCGGGCGCTCCCGTGCCTGGCCGCGGCTCGCTTGGGAGCTCCAGGGAAGGGGGGTGCCACTGCGCTGCCCCCCCCCCGAGCCCCAGGGATGCACTGCACGAGTGTGCAGTGCAATCCTGGGGTTTTCTCTCCCCCTCACCCTGAGTGAGTCTGCCGCGGCTGCAAGCAGTTAATGAAGCGCTCACTCCATTAACCTCGTTCAGGGGGAGGAGTATTTAGGCGGGCTAGCCGCTGAACCACGGGGCTCGCCTGCAAGCCTGGTGGTTCTCACAATTGATAAAAGCCAGGCTGGGCTCCCTTAGCCTGGTTTCCATCAATCATGAGAATAGCCGTTGTGTCTCCTCGGGCTACATTTAGCCCAAGGAAACCCAGAGACGGGCGCCTACAGCACCCATCTCCTGTGGAAATCCCCCAATGCACCACACTCAACACATGGTGGGTTGTGGGATACCTGGAGGCCAGGACAACACTCCAGTGCTCTGTGCTGCCTGGCGTAGCAGCAGATCGTCTGGGAGCCCAGAAACCTTACATGGATCGTCTGGGGAGAAGGTAAGCTTTGTGCAGCCTTCCCCCTGCCCGCCCACTCCCCTGGTCATGTGAATGGCCCCAAAGAATGTTGTTATAAGATGGTAATCTTAAGCTTTCTAAAATTAAGTCACAGCTATTTGAATCCAGGGCTCTACTGTCAATCATTTAAATATCCATAAGCTGTATACCTGCCTTTTCAAAATGGTAATAGGACAATTGCTTTGCGGGGGTGCAGTTGGGATTTTTGTTTTGTTTAACCATTACATTTTGGCATACTCGATTGGTATAATTACAATATTTTGATTAAAATCAAAGCTCAGCCAAGGTCACTAGCTGGCCTTGGACAAGTCACTAGCAAAATCCATATAGCATGTTTATTTTACCTATACAGTATTTAGTAAAGAAAAGTAATGCTAGCATTAATGCTGTAAAAACTCTGGTTCAGATATGACCCAGAGCCAGGACTGAATCCAAGCTTTGCATGACATTTCCTAGACTCAGGCACACATGATCTCCCTTGTCTCACATGTGAAAGGGATGCTGGAGCATGCTGCCCAATGTTGTCCAAAACTAGGATTCTGTCTTGGCTCCATGTTACATCTGAACGAGGCCTAAATAAAAGTAGGGGTGGGGGGGGGTCAAACCATTTTAGAAACTCATTTGGTTCAGGTTCATTAGCATTTCTGAGCTCTCCGGTTCAATTCTGGTTCAGAGATTTCAAAACAGTTTACATATACTTCATGGAAAATAATGCCAAATGTTTTTGACTGTAATATAATGGTATAAAATGAATACAATAAAACTTGAGAAAAATATTAGACTTTTTAATTTATTTTTAAAAGGTTTGTACAAACAAAAAGACATGTAACAGGACAAGAACCAGTGAAATAAAACATTCATCCTGCAGTTGAACGCTGAGTGCCTGATTACTGAACCACTTCTTTCGAACCAGTTACCACTTTTTGTGTTTAGAGATTTGGTTCCTGTTCACAGCAACTAAGGGTGGCTTCATACATAATAGCAACTAGTAAGTAGGTAGAGACCACAAGTTCCCAGGGAATGCACGCTGTTAGTGTGAGCTGTAAACTGCGGCCATTTTGTGGTGCCTGAAGCCACCTCTAGTGCCTGACAGTCATAACTGAGATTTGACATTGAGTGGAGAATATTGGGGGGGCAGAGGGAACCCAACACTCTAGACTTCACAAAATGACCGCAACTTGTGGCTCATGCTGGGAGCACACACTCACCAGGAGTTTCTGCCTACTTACTTGATGTCGTTAGGTGTGAAGCCACCATAAGAGATTCTAGGGATGGGTTCTGTTCCAGAGAACTGAAAACCCCCTCTCTGAACTAATTTTTGTAGCCAGGTTCAAGTTCAGTTAATAGACTCCCTGACCAAATATTTTGCCGTTGCCAAATATAGGCATGCATGTGTGATTTAACTGAAACCGCTTAATTTGACTGCTATGTTGTACCTATTCATTATATTTTTAGTTAATGTTATGAAAATGCATTTTAGAAAATTTTCCACTGAAAAAATATATGAGTAGAAAATTTTCCACCCACATCACTGAATCTTTCATTCCAAATAATCTAGCAAATTTTCTATTGAAGCAAAATGGAAAATGAAAAAAGAATGTATTTTGCATCTGCATCAAAATACCCGCACATCTATTTTAGGTTATGTATTATTATTGTATATTATTTCAGAGCCCAAAGGATGTAATTGTTTGTAGTTATTCATCCAATATATATCACAAATATTTAAATCTCCCCAAAAACTCTACTTTAAAGAGACAGAAAAAGAATTATTGAGCAGAAGACAAGAAAGAATGAAGGTCAATAGCGACATAGAAGTAAATCCCCTTGGGGAAGATAGCAGGGAGAGATGCTGATGAAGCAAAACTGAGTGGTGGCGGCGGGGGGATGAGAATAGAATAAGAAAAAGTCTATTAGATATATTTTTTTAAAAATGCAACATTCCCCAATGAAAGCAAGAGGGGGGGGGGAGAGAATTGAGCAGGTGTGAGAGGCTGAAAAGAAAATGGCACATTCGAAGAAGAAAGCCAGAGCTATAACAAGAATGCTCCTGGTTCAGATGGTATATGCATGTGGGGAGAAATAAAAGATGTGGAAGACAATGTCTAGGCCATATCATCATTCCTGAAAGGAGGTTGGTTAGGTTGGGGACCCAGCGCCTAGTACGGGGCCTAGTACTACCCAGTGCCTAGTACGGGGTCCACCACCTCTACCATACTGCCAACATCTCTTTGTAAGGGGAACACTCTTTTGCTGCCTCCTATCACCCCAGAAGGTTGGTGTGAATCAAAAGATCTTGCCCCAAACTCCTCTGCATGTGGCAAAGGATTAGGGGAGAAACTGTGCATTTTCACTTCATACTAGGTCATACCAGAGAGGTTAGAAGCAGCACCAGTCTGCCATGCTGTCCCCACCTTCCTGGAAGCACAGCATGAAACAACAGATCTGCTTGCATACACAAAGTGACTTCGCTGCAATTTGCAGAGGACTCTGGGATGGAGATTATTACCAGGAGTAGAAAGTCAAGGAGCATAAAAGCAGTATGAGATGCTTTTGAGAATGCCATTTCTGACATTCTCAAAAGCCCATACAGATCTTTCACCTCATTTCACTTTCAAATGCATTCAGTGTTTCTATTTCATGCCAGGCAACCAAGAAGACCAGAGCAGTAAGAGAGAGGATTTCATGCTGCTTCTAATTTTTCCAGGTACCTTGCACAAAGTGATGGACTGTACTCTCCCAGGATCCTCAACAACATGCAGAGGACTTTGAGAGGGTACAGGAACAAAGGACCAACCATGTACATCCAGAGCACACACATGGAAAGGCAAGAAGACTTGTAGCAGACAAACAAGGGGGAAATAAGGGTGGCAAGAACCAGGATGACAAGGCAGTAACAACCATCATCTCTTACCCAAAGATATGTCTCTTGTCAGAGGACCTCCAAAATTCTGGAACTGATCCATGGAGAAGTGGGAGCATAAGAGAACACAATTCTTAAGCTAAGGCATTCTAACAGGGATAGAAGCAAGGGAAGAATAGACTGGAAATGGGTTGGGACAATCATGGGAAGACCCCTGCTAACTGAGCAAAGAGGCACCTTTCAAAGTGGTGATTCTCTTATATTTAGCAGGGGGAGAGCAAATGCCCCTATCCAATCCCAACACAGCAACCCTCTAGTGGCGGCTATTGGTGTTTGTCTTATATTTCTTTTTAAAGTTGTAAGCCCTTTGGGAACAGAAGGGAACCATCAGGGAACCATCATTTATATATTTTCTTTGGAAACGTTGTTGAAAATTGTTATACTATATAAATTTATGTATTTATTTATACTATACTTATTTATATTTATACTATATAAACAGTATTTATACTATTTATACTATATAAGTAGTGGAAGTAGACAGGACATGAGCCATGGAAAAAGCAGGTCTATTGGTGACAATGCTACAGAAATAAGGAGTTGGGAATGGGAAGGAAGAAAAAAAGGCTCATCTGCAAGAAATAGAGGGCAATAAAGACGGTGGAGCTGGAATTGGGTCATGTATCGGGAAGACTTTGGAGATAAGAAAGAGGATATGTATGGGAGAATTCTGTAGTGTGGGAGTGGGCCAACTTCAGCCTTGCAGGATTTTTAAAAAATAGTTATTAATTTATGTTTTGGAAGCATGCTCTTTCTGTCTGAAATAAGAATAGGCCCATTTTCCTATTTTTCATATATATAACCTATAATGTTAACATATTGTTGCATTATTGCTGCTTTTTGTTTGTGAATTTTTTTGTTAGTTTTTTTCTTTGAAAAGATATGTATGACTGATTAACTGAAAAAAGAATTTCCATGGTCAACTGAGGTATTTTACATTTACAAAGCAAAAGTGCATACTCAAGATCCCTTAACAGTTAAGACAAAACTAAGCTGTATTAAGTAAGCCTGAGCACTCATCCTTGTTTAAGAGCGTAAGAATGCCATTGCTGGATCAGGTCCTGGTCCAAATGGTCCAAAATTCTTTGCAACAATCTCAGCAACCAGTAGACACAAGGTAACCCATGGACCACAACCTATATCAAAAGCTATATCAGATGAGGACATTACAGAAGAAAACTGCTGATGGTACAAGAAGCAAGCACTGTCCTGAGAGAGACAGCTTAGTGATAGGCACTTGGCTGCAGAAGGGAACGAAGGTTGGGAGCATGCAGTAAGTGAAGAACAGAACTGGGTAAGGAGAAGTGACAGAGGGTGAGGGTTTGTTGGTAAAGGTAATGCCACAGGGGCCTGACAAAGGGGCCCGACAATGTTGGCTGGGGGAAGGGCTTTCAATATTTGTTACATTTAAGTGATGAGATTTTTACTTTGATTTTCTGGGATTGTTTTGTCTTTTGTTACTCAAGCTAGAGTCTTTGGGCTGCTATCAAATTATAAATGACACTGATTTACAGCTATTCGGAAATGTTTTAAAATGGATGTCATCTATTATAATATAAAACCTACTGTGAATTAATTGAAATGTGTTCATCTATTTGTACAGTATATTAACACGCTGATAGCATTACATGGATTAATATGCTGATAAATTTGTCAAGAGTGCGGAAAATGATAAATGATGAAATGAATGAATGAATGAATGACCAATGGGAAGGGGTGCTGAAAAGGCCTCAGAGCTTTTAAGATCAATAAAGATGATTTTTAAAAGGGGTATTCGAAGTCAAGCCAAAAGGGATGCTGAGGGTGCCAAAGGGATCCCAAGGATGCTGGTGGGAGGGGTCCTGTCGGGTCCAAGAGGAAGGATGCTGGGCGGGGGGAGAAGTAATTAAAGAGGCGGAGACGCAGGCAGGCAAACACACACCCTTATCTTCTTACCATCAAAGCCGCCCCCGCATATGAGGGTCCAACTGAGGGGGGGGGGATAACGGCGCCCCTTCTGACCAGCACGCGCTACCGCCGCCTCCCCCACCCCCCAGTCTTGTGTCTTTCTCGTTTATTCACACGTTCATAGATTCATTCATTCATTCGCGCGCGCGCCACGAAACGCTCCCCCCCCCTTACCTTGCCGGCCCCCGCCAGCCAGGCGGCCCGAGATCTCTCGCGCGGGTGAGGGGGGGAACAAAGGAGTAGCCGCCGCCGTGTGAAAGAGATGCTCTCGCTCCCCCCTCCCCTCCTCTGCGCGTCCCCGTGCGAGGCAGCGCCACAGCGCGCGCGTACATGAATCTCTAACAGGCAAGACAGGTTTGTCTAGCGCGCGCGCGCGCGCTCCCAACCGGCTAGTTGGTGTGTGGGGGCGGGGGTGGCGGGGGGGCGCTCGCTCTTGCTTTAACCTGCCTATGTAACCCACCAATGGGAGAACTTTTGCTTAACAGACATTTCAAGATATAACGCTTGCTTCCGCCTCCTCCACTGCTAAAAACCAATCAGAGAAAGCATTGGGGTGGGAAAACTATTTTGGAGAGTTACACTTCCATATAACGGCCAATGGTGAGCCGGCTCATCTTCCTTTTCCCCACCCTGCTCCATCGAAATAGCCAATGGGCATGTCTCTTTCTCAAGCTGCTTAGCCAATTGACTAAATGAGGCGCCCTGATTTGTTAAAAACCCTGGCCGAGAGCACTCAATAGTACAGCATACTGAAGCTGCTTCATTGCCATGCGTGCCTTCCTGAAAGGCGGAGCTTCTATTCGAGACAAAGCTCCGCCTTCTTCCCCTAAAGAAATGGCGGAAGGCGAAGGTTTCGCGCTCCTTTACAAAGGGGAGTGTCTGACAATACAAGGAGACGCGCTTTTGCACAGCGAGTGGCGCTGCTTACCCTCCGCCATCCCAACACGCGCGAGAGCCTGGCAGCAGCTCGTGGGTGCGCATGCGCAGTGGTAGCGCCAATGCGGCTGAGGGCATCATTGGGGAAGGGGAGTTTGTAGGGCAGGCAACGTGGGAAGGGGGAGCTAAGGTTGGAAAAGGGATTCTGACGAATCAGGCGAGGGGGTTTCCTCTCCCCACATACTGGGTGGTGTTGGTGAGCTTAGGACTCTCGGACGTTACATGCTTTTCATGCAGCGAGCGTGTATCCGTGAAACTGCATAAACATCGGTGGCCACCCCGTGTGAAGCAGAAGGGGCTGATTCACACGTTGGGTGTTGGGGTTTGCTTGCTTTTTAGGTGTAGCCTAACGGCGTGGCTTCTTTTTTAAGCGTACATCCTAAAATAAAATGTGTGAACAAGACAGCTTTGTGATCAAAGACACGGATGTCCTATATGGTACACTCATGTTTGGCCTAGGTCTCTCTAATAGCCAAGCTAGGCATGGCATAACATGTGTTTCCCCTTTTAAAGACAAATCTTTAATGTAGTTCTGCAGCTGTGAGCTCACAACTTGATTGGAGCAGCTGTTGGGCAGGAAGGGGGTGCTTTTCACTTGCCCTGTGCCCCCCTTTCTTAAAATAAAAATCCCCCTCCTCAAGCTGCTTGCCCTCCTCAAGGGGGGAAATATAACAACTACCCGGATGTTTTCTCACACAAGCAGAAGAGCAACTTGGAGGACCAGTAATGGCAGGAGGGGAAAAGATTTATCACTTTCTCCCCTGTTGCTAGTAGCCAAGCGGAGAAGTGACTTGCCTAGGGAGCAAGAGGTTGTTAGTGCAAATCCCTGCTGGAAACACTTCTATCAAGCAGCAGCGATATAGGAAGGTGCTGAAAGGGAGGAAGCAATGGTAAACCTCTCCTGTATTCTGCCAAGAAAAACCACATGGCTCTGTAGTCGCCAGGAGTCAACACCAACTCGATGCCACCAGTATGATCTTTCTTTCCCCCTGCTGCTATGGCTCAGTTTAAAGCCCTCGTGATCACATTCAAATTGAAAAACCTAGTTCGTCCATGAGCTGGAGGTAAAGCTGGGTCTGGGTTACGCTACTTCAGAATGCAGGTGCGGGTTCATATGGTTGAATGCTCCTCCATGCATTTTAAAAAACAACAACCACCTTCCTCATTGGAAATTGATACATTTATCTGAAAACAAAGGAGAGCGTATTTACTTTCCTCACTGCCTCTGGTCCAATCCCCTGTGTACATTCAGCATACTGTCTAAATGAGTCTATGAGCATATAAAATGTACACATATACCCACTGGTACTATATTGAGCAGCAGTGATATAGGAAGATGCTGAAAGGCATCATTTCATACTGTGCGGGAGGAGGCAATGGTAAACCCCTCTTTTCTACCAAAGAGAACCACAGGGCTCTGTGGGCGCCAGGAGTCGAAATCGACTTGACGGCACACTTAACCTTTATGCTCTATCTGCACAGTTGGGGAATTTAAATAGGCAAGTGCCATCTGTACAAGGTCCCAATTGTATAGATGAACTTCATGTATGTACAGTTTCTATGTATGTGGACTTTTCAGAAATTATGCCAAATGTGTGTGGGGCAGGGTAGTGACAGTGGCTATGAACAGACACAATTCTGCTTCCACCATACATGTATTAAGCTTAATGTCTACTGCTTAGATGTCAGAAAGAAGAGTACTAGCTTCGCTTTCCTAACATGTTAGCTTTTGATGTGCAAGGAATTTTTTTCCCCTGTATGAAGGTGCATCACAGTTTAAGTATTTGGGTATAGTCTTCCAGACCAATACTAGGAGGAATGTGCACAAAGAAAATATAATACAAAATGCCTCAAGGGCAGCAGCAGCTATTAACTCCTTTCATAGGAGGCAAGGTGCGCAGTTTGTTCCGGCTGCCCTTAAATTTTTTTCGGCCAAATTCCAGCCTTTGCTCCTTTATGGAGCGCAGCTAGGTATTTATTCCAACTTTGTCAGGCTGGAGGCAATCCAATCTAAGTTTTTGAAAAGTGTGTTTCAACTACCCTGTGGTGTCTCTAATACATTTCTACGATTGGAAGCAGGCTGGATTCTGGTGGAGGCAAGTGTTTGGCTGGTAATATTTGAATATTGGCTGAAGTTGATTTTTCAGCCAGCAGGACTAGCACCCTTAGTGTTGAATGATATATATATAGGTCTAGGTGGAAATACTATGTGGAGAAGGGGTTGAACTACTATGGCTTCTCCAGCAATGCTTTGGTTGTCTTGGGCTATGGGAGAGCGAGATCGTGTCTGCGCCAATGCATTATGGATATGGAGAAACAGATGGACAGGAGCCATATAGGGGCTGGCACTTATTTACGTAATCATACATCACTGTCTGGTCCAGCAAGATACCTTAATAAAATATTAGTACATAGTTTCCGGAGGGCTCTGATGCTGGCCCAGTGTAATGCCTTAGAAACGGCTGTCTGGGAGGGGAGATACTGTAAGATCCCCTATAAGGAGCGTGTCTGCCCTTGTGGTTCTGGGAATGTTGAGTCAATGGCCCATGTTATCTTGAATTGTCATCTTTATCGAACTTTGTGGGAGAGATATATACCGTATTTTCTGGACTATAAGACTCACTTTTTTCCTCAAAAAATATCCGCCAAAATTCAGGAGCGTCTTATATGTTTTAACAGTTTAATATGTTAAAACTCTAAAAAACTGGATTAAAATTAAGGTGCGTCTTATAGTCCGTAGCGTCTTATAGTCCGTAAAATACGGTAAGTCTTTTTTAAACAGCATACCCCAGTTGTTCTGAGCAGTTCTATTTGGAATTATTTTTAACAGACCATTGGGATGTAGTATCTTATAATGTGGCAAAATATTGTTTTCTGACTAACAAGACTAGGATAAGAAATGTTGAGAAGCGAGATATGGGGTTGGATTGAATTAAATTTTAGATTATTATAATGCATGGAGCCCTCTGTTTTATGTAATGGATGAACTTGGGCGTTACGGTTCTGTTTTATGTTTTAACAGTTTATTACTTATTTGATCAAGTTCACTTTTATGTAAAGTTTTTGTACTTTGTGTTTTGCTGGTTGAATGACCATAACAATAAATATTTGATTTGATTTGTATGAAGATGCACTCGGGCACAAGTTCACCACTTCAGTGAATATTAGGTCAGAGAGCTAAGATTGGCTGAGAAATAATTAATGAGTTTATGTGTACTGTCATGTAAGTTCCTTAAACAGAGTTTTTGGAAGAAGGCCAGGATTTTACATGCAGTGGCAAGCGTACTTTCTGTGCTATGTAGTATGTACAGGGCTAGCCCAAAAGCACAATAATATCTAAAATTATGGAATCCATTAAGTCATTTGAGGGTGGTGATCACTCAGATAATGAAGCTGGACTGTATATTTTAGGCTCAGGTGAGAGGGTGGGGTTGCATATTTGATTACTCCCCCAAACACAAAATATATTCTCTACTCTCTGCGCAGAGCCTGACTTGCTTCCTATCATGCTGTTTTTCTGTTAAGAATGTTTTCCTTTTAGTGAGGAAGCATTCAACCCCCTACAACCTAAAAAAATACTGTTCAGGAATAGCTTTACCACTTGATTCTGCTGAATATATAATTATTTGTAATAATGCATAAGAATTTTTCCTTATCTTCCAGGCACCAAGGCTCTGAAGCAATGCAAAGGGGTTGTGAAAATTGATCCAGCATCCATTCATGTCTGGGTTCAGAGGACCTCTCACATTTATAGTGCCACTCTGCTGTTTGGAAGGCTTGAGGCAAGTAGCATATATATCTCATGTATACACACAGAGAGACGCTAATCTCCACTTTCCCTGTCACCAGACTTAGGCTGAGCATAACAAGCAATGGAAAGCAAGGGATTTGCAGGCCTGAAAGCAGGGGGGAAAGAAAGGAAGGGGCCTGCTAAGGCACCATGCTTTTCCAGTGACTCACGTGCTAAGCTGAGTTAAGGGAAGGGAAGCCCTATGCTTGTGAGAATGGCTGAAGTCATTCAGCAAATGGCCTTTAATTAGTCATCTCTTCTTGGCAGTCAGAACAATCACACCACTTGCTCATTCATTTTATTTTTTTGGCACAGCTGCACTTTAACAAAATAGTGGAATAAATAAAAAAATATTTGTGCATTCACGCTCTAGTGCAAAAGTGAAAAAAGTCTTATGTCTGGCTTTGGGGGAAGGAATCATGTAGTTGGACATTATAATGGCTGTGTAACCTGGAAATGTGGGGCAAACAATGCAGAAAGGCACCAACCACAACAGCAATTGCTTCACATACCACTTGCCCCACCACATACATCAGTAGCGCTTTGTTATGCCACATTAGACAGGCTGGTGCTACAACTGCATTTAAAGTCAGAAAAATTGCCACAAATCACGTCTTAATACAAGTTGTTCTGGTAAGAACTAATCTACCTACTTTCTTTTCACTATAACCTTATTTGATAATTGCCATTCTCACAAGTTAACCTACTTCAGCCTTAAACGATCACATGTTCCCCATCTTGAACTGGGGTGGATGACACATTACAAACTATGCCGTTAAGATGTCGCTATGTGTCACTGACTACAATTGTACCAAATTTGGTCCAAATCGGTTCCCATCTGCGCCTCAAAATTCCACACATCTGCCATCTTGAATAGAGGTAGATGACATCATCACAAACTGTGCATTTGGGGTGTCCCTTACTGCTGTACCAAATTTGGTCCAAATCAGTTTCCACTTGCACCTCAAAATGTTCACGTGTCCACCATCTTGAATCAGGATGGATAATATGATAATTACATGTTATGCCCATGAGCCATTCCTATGTGTCCCTACACCTGTAGCAACTTTGGTTCAAATTGGTTAGGCAGTTCACAAGTTAGACCAATTACATCTCAAATGTTCACATGTTCACCATCTTGAATTGGGGTGGATGACATCACAAACCACACCATTGAGGTGTCCCTGTGTATCACTCACTACAACTGTGCCAAATTTGGTTCAGATCGTTTAGGCGGTCCACAAGTTTGCCACTTTCACTTCAAATGTTTATGCATCCACCATTTTGAATTGTAGTGTTTGACATCATCGCAAACTACACCACTGAAGTGTGCCTATGTGTCGGAAATGGAGGTAGGAATACATTAGCTGCAACTTTTGAGTAGTCTTTTAAGAGCTTTATGCACAGCTCATTGCAATAATCAACCTGTGATGATGGTACATTCTGATATCAAAATGTGAGGAAAAAGTGTCCTAACCTCACAAGAAGCAGGTGAAGAGTGGTTTAACACTGTAAGCATAATGGGAATATTTCTTTTCCCGGTTGCTGCTGCCAGGGACATCTCAATGGGTTATCCCCTCTCACTAGCTCCAAGGCAGGACAGATCTTATTAGTTAGAACAAGAAGAACATGCCCACTTGACGCTGAGGGGGATAACCCCACCCCAGTTCTTTCTGTCCTCGCCAGCTCCAGGCAGCAATCCTTTGTTTCTCTCAGTCTTTTTCCTCTGAAATTGTTCCTTACTCCGTTTTTTCTTTGCCTAGCGCTCCACTTCTTCAGCCTCCACCCTTTTTCTTTCTCTGTTGCATGGAGCTTGGTTCTCAGTGCAGGATGATCCTGCTAGCACGTGGGGCCCGCCAAGGGTCATTTGGTCCGGTCGAGTTGAGGCTGTTTGGAGTTCCTCCCCCAGTGGGACCGCCATATCTGGCAGTCTCCGCACTGTTCCCCTGACTCTGCAGAGCCCCTTCCTCGACAGTGGTCATGGCCGTGGAACAGCCACCTGTGCCACTACGGGCTCAGCATCGGCAACAACCGACTCAGAGCCACCCACGCTGTTTGCTACCGGGACTGCTGTGAGTCTCCTGCCATCAGGCTGCGAGACCTGCTCTTCGGCGGTCCAGTGCGCTCTCCCTGCTTTTCCGATGGGGCAGAACCTTATTCAAGGCGGCAGTGAGCTTTTCACATACCCCTTTGGCGACCCCTCTGGGTCTGCGTGGGCAGGTTATGTCTAAGGGGGACTCCCCAAATGCACTAGGGGACCAGAGTGCCAGAGTGACCCTAATCCAGGCACCTTTCTCACCCTCCCTAAGGTGGTTCTCTCAGAATGGCAGGCCTGGTTTCTCAATGCATTGTGGACACTGTTCACCAAATTAGACCGGCCAAAAAAGAGAAAAAGAGATCCAAAAAGAAGAAAAGGGCTAGCTCTTCCTCAGACGCTTCTTCGTCAAGTGACTCAGTTAACCCACCACCTAAAAAGGCAAAAGCCATGCAGAAGCATTTAAAGAGCCAAAAATCTCCAAAGAACAAAAGGAGTAAGTCACCTCATTCATCTGACATATCTGATCATGACTCTGGGGATCCTAAGCTTCACAACCCTAGGCCTTTAGTTCCCCCAAAGAAACATTCTGGTGCCACTCCATTGCATGAACTGGACTCTGATTTTGAAGAGGCCTCTAATAGGCCTGTGAGCATGGACCAGGAGTAGGACCCCCTTCCCGATAGGAGGGAGAGTGGTCGGGGGGCGGGGGAGAACATGAAATGTCTAATGTTTCCCAATGTTTATTTGTTGCAGAGGATTTTAACCCTCTCATGTCCAGGGTCATTAAAGCAATAGGTCTCCAAGCAAAAGCTCCTGTTGAATCCAGCTCATCTGAGAAAGGTGATCTAGTATTTCCCTGACCTAAACCAAAGGACATGCTTTTGCACCTTCCTGACTTATTTGCGGAGGTGGTCAAGCAGGAATGGCTTCTCCCGGCTGCTAACAGAAAACCCATGACCATTGCTAACCATTTTTACTCTTTCGAGCAGGAGGCCTCTGACTTGTTAAAAACTCGTAACACATATTATTATTATTATTATTATTATTATTATTATTATTATTATTATTATTTACATTTATATCCCACTCTTCCTCCAAAGAGCCCAGAGCGGTGTACTACATACTTAGGTTCCTCCTCACAACAACCCTGTGAAGTAGATTAAACCATGATGTCCCGACCGCACAACTGGTGTCTGGTTCCCTCATCCCTAGGGACAGCAAGATGGCATTAAAGGACTCAGCAGGCAAAAAGGCGGAGTTGGCGTTCAAACAAGTCCATGACAACTCATCCTTTGTTACTTGAGCAGCAGCAGCTTGTGGCTGGATGACCTCCTCAATGAGCCTACCTCTGATTCTGTCAAGCTGGATCAACAATTGGTCAAGCTGCAAAAAGCCCAAGCTTTCAATGCAGATGCCACGTTAGACTCTATCAGGTTTTCATCTAGAATTTTGGTGGCCTCAGTTCTTGGCTGAAAGCACTTATGGCTTAAAAACTGGCAAGTGGATAACATCTCCAAAAACAATCTCACTGCAGCACCTTATGACTCTACTAAGCTGTTCGGAGAAGTGGCCTTGAAGGATATCCTTGTTGAGTCGAAAGACAAATGAAAGACTATGCAGTCTACCACTCGCAAGCCTGGACCGCCCCTTCTTCAAACGAATTTTTCAGCAGTTCCAGCCCTTTCAGTGCTCCTGCCCCTTCAGGGGCCGGGACAGATTTTCCAGGAGTCAGAGAGGTTCCTGGGGCAGACAACGCTTCACCTACAGGGGCTTTGCTAACTCTAAGCAACAGTCCAGGCAGGCAAAGCAACAGAAATCACAACCGTGACTTGTGATTCACCAGGCTGGGAGGCCATCTGATGGAATTTCTGCACACCTGGAATCTTCTACGACAGACAACTGGGTGCTAAAGATCATACAGTACGGATACAAGATAGAGTTGAACGCCCCCTCTCCCCACAGCTTCCTTCCAACACTAAGACCACGCTCGGTCGCAAAACATTTGGAGATGTTGCAAGCAATTCCTCATCTACTGGAGATAGGAGCGGTGGAAACAGTCACTCCGTACCAGATGGGAGGGGGCATCTATTCTATCTTGTTTACCGTTCCAAAAAAGGATGGGTCCAGAAGGGCAGTGCTAGACCTGAAATTCCTGTACAAATGGGTCAGGCACAAGCGTTTTTGTATGGAAGCCTTAAGGTCAGTATCGGAGGCCCTACGCCACCTGGACCTCTTAACATCGATAGACTTGAAGGAAGCCTACCTTCATGCTCCGATACTCTCGGAAAATCGAAGATTCCTTCGTTTCAAGTATGTTGGCTCCCATTATCATGCCAACCTGGGAGCTCAAGGCTGAAAATCTGTGTTGTCATGCTGTTCTACTCAGATTCCACTATTGGAATTAATTATTTTTTAAAAATTTGGTCATGTTCTCACAATGACAAGGAGCACCGTTAAAGAGTTAACTGGGATTGCTGAGTCCCTCTTGCTCCTCTAGTGTGTGATGTGAGAACCCAGAATTTGGTGGCAATTTTCATTCAAACTACTGTGGCATTTAACCACAACAGTTTTACTGGGATGGCCCAGAAATTCTGGGTTCTCACGTCATGCTCCATGGAAGCATGTGGGGCTCAGTGACAGTATTCCCTCTAACAGGGATTCCCAGATGTTGTTGACTACGACTCCCATAACCCCAAGCAAAAGCCATTGCAGGTGGGGATTCTGGGAGTTGTGGTCAACAACATCTGGGAATCCCTGTTAGAGGGCATACTGCTCAGTGAGATGAGAACACGACCTTTGTTACAGTCACATAATCAACCACAATAAATTTAACAATTGAACAAATCCTTGTTGGATAACATTTCAGTTATAGATTTATAAACTGTAATAACCATCCATTCATTATTAACGTCCTCTATTCTTACCACACAGTTCTTCCCTGTTCTATCTTCCCAGTATAATATCAAAAGCAACACCAAAATTTTTATGCTTCAAGATAGCACAACAAAATAGGATATCCCCCTGGCTTCTTCCAAAGGTCACTTCCAAAGTGTTCTCTTTGGAATCCTTTATTTTATTTATTTACTATCTATCTATCTATCTATCTATCTGTCTGTCTATCTATCTCCTGTCTTATCAGTGGAATATTGAACTTTAATGCTTCTCTAAAGTCCCCAACACCACTACTATGTAGGGCCTTGCACCTGACCATGTTGAGCTAGGTTGGGGACTTTGGTAGCAACAGACGATCAGAACCTCTATTTGGCTCAGAAAATCCAGGAAATGCACGAGTAAGCCAGGCAAGTTGTGCATTGCTGAAAATGGGGAGCTGCAAGCATAGAGTCCTCTGAAAGCCGTGCAGGCTTTCCCTTTGCGCTACCAGTACAATCGAAAATCTCTATACATGAGCAGCTGCCCTCTGATTGGCCACAAAGGGGCAGCAGCCCTGCTGAAGCTTCTGCAAATATAGGATCATAGAGTGTGCTTTGCAGAATGGCACATTCAAAGATGGCAGCCCTTGTAGCCACAACTCTCTGTTTCCTGACCTGCTAGTTCCTGGAAACTGCTAGGAAAGGTAAATAGATCCACATGACCAGAAAAGTCAGGTAGGAGAGCTCTCTTCCCCTCCCCTCCTACTTTGGATAAGGGCAGGGTACAAAAGCTGGCCTACCCTGCTTTGAACAACCTGGGCTGGAAGAATTTTTGTGAGGTCACACAGACATGCAAGCCAAGGTATAAGACCTCTTGCCTTGATGTTGATGGTTGTGTGAACAGGCCTTCTGATTATTTCTTTACATGTATATTCTGCCCTTCCTCCACAGAGCTCAAAGCAGTATGCACAGTCCTCTGCATTTTATCCCTACCCTGTGAGGTAGTTTTCGTTGAGAGAGAGTGATTGGCCAAGGTTACCCAGGGAGCTTCATAGCTGAGTGGGGATTTGAACCCAGGTATGCCCAGTCTAAGTCTACCATTGTACCACACTGACTCTTAGTTTCTAGTTTTAAATTGCATAACCATATACCATACTAAATGTTAATCTCAGTTTCAGTAAATAGAGTATTGGGCTTGGAACAGGAAACACTTGATCCAGATATGAAAAATGTCAGCATAAGTTATGTCTTTTCTTTTTGCCAGATGAATCATTTTCATGCTCATGCTCTAGAAAAGGAAGTCAAGCCAGAGGCACATAGGTGCCACATGGAAGGCTGGAAATGGAAGGCACATGGGGCACTGCAGGGATTGCTGGCATTCAGTACTAAGGAGAGCTGTGCCCCAAACCCTAAAACTATTCAAAGTATTCAAGTTGCAGGCAGGTCTGGCAGTTTTTTTGGCCATCCTAGATATGCAGCTGATACAATTTTGCATGATGCAGAGTGGGTTGTTTAGCCCAAAGTCTATCACATAATAACATAAGAAGAGCCATGCTGGATCCAGTCAAAGGTCCATCTACTCCTGCTTTCTGTTTCTCAAAATAGCCAACCAGATGCTCCTGGGAAGCCCAGAAGCAGGTATCTAGGCAGAAGCATGTACCCTTTAAACCTTGAGTTTGGTTACTCAGCAGCACCAGCATTTTATACCAGGACAGCAGTATACCTGGGCACCAGGGTAACATGCATATTGGAGAGCTGGGTGAGCATTAGAGATTCCCATTCATGCAGAGGTGCTCCAGCACAATGTTAGGAGGGAGCTGTGCAAAACATGGCCCCTTCTTAGATAATTCAACCTAAGTCCAACATAGACTAGAAGCACAGGAACAAAGATATTTAGGGCTCTATCCTAAGATCAGTTCTACTGCCCTAAGCTTGTGGGATTTGAAAGACCTGGGGAGACTGCATTTGAGTATCGGCAGCTTCAAAATCCACACGTCTCAGATCATGAATGCTTCTAGTGACCTACAGTGAGTTGAACAATAGAACAATTCAGAAAATAGGGAAATGGTGCAATGAGGTATTGGTTATGTACACCCAAGGGCAACCTGGACCAATAACGTATTTATGACTATGAGTGACTGAAAAGTTTTTTTAAAAGCATGTTTTCATGGAGGGCGCCCACCCCCCCCCCCGGTTATGATTTTGACCTCTCTGAGGTGGTGAGGGTTGGCCATTGGCATGGAAAGAGATGTATTCACAGCCAGGATCTAATTACCCACCCAGTTTATTTGACACAAGAACACACAATGAAGGAGAAAAACTGGTGGGAGGTGGAGTGGGGGACTAAAGAGAGTTCATAAATAATAGTAATTTTTGCAGAGTGGCTCTTATAACTCAAGAGACTGATTGTGTTGCTTGCTCCAGGATGCACTGCTCAGGCAAAAGGATTCTTCAGTGTGCCCATCTAGGCTTTGCTCTCAACAGTACTCTGAATAATCCTCCTCTACGTAATTTGATGGGAACCAGCCAACCTGAAGGGAAAGCACATTAAGGCAAACATGACTAGAATCTCAAAACACAGTAGCCCTATTCATAGATAACATTAAATGCATGTGCAGTATGTGTACAGTGTATACATGTACAAATCTGTATACATGTACAGTTATTTGCATGGTATGTTGAATGCATGTACAACAGTGCACTTCTTATCTATACCTGTATTTGATAGCGTCTGTACCCAGGTTCACTTTTTAAATGAACACATGTACACCTCCCCAAGTCCTGTTATGTTGTCTCATCATGGCGGCGGGTGTGTGTGTGTGTGTTCCTGGGAGGGATGAGCAAAGTACGTCGGGAGGTATACTCCCAGTAGGGTCACCCAAAGCGCGAAGGTCATCCCAGCTGCCCAGCTAAAGCAAACAGGCACCTATATTGGGCAGCAGCGATATAGGAAGGTGCTGGAGGTGGACGATCACTTCAGTGACAACAACAGAGGGATCATTTCATAATGCATGGGAGAAGGCAATGGTAAACCACTCCTGTATTTACCAAGAAAGCCACATGGATAGACAAAATAGAATGATTGTTGATGTAGTGTCGGATGATGGGCCCTTCAGGTCGTATGGTACACAACATGCTACTGAGGAAGAGCTAAGGCTCTCTCAGAACACAACAGCAATGAATGCACCACTGAGAGACCTTGAAGGCCAAGCTGAAGACAGATCATCCTGGAGAGAACCTATCAATATGGTCACTAAGAGCTGACACCGACTTGACGGCAATCAATCAATCAATCAATCAATCAATCAATCAATCAATCACAGTTGTTCACACAAAAACATGTACGTGTAAAGACACCTGAATGCATGTACAACATAATATCTGAATAGGACTAATGAGAATCCCAAAAGACAATGAGAAGGAAAGAGTGGCAGGTTTGTGCTTCAAGAAACTTATAGTTGTTTTGCTGATACTAATACTAATCTAGTCAGTATACCTAGAACTGTTTTGCTGATGCCAATAGTTCATAATAATTTATGAACTGTTGGTAGATTCTAGGGATTAATCATTCAGGTTTCAGCCTCAGGGGCCTATGGTCTGCAGCTATAGTTTAGGCATGAAGTCACAATGGCATGATGATGCTTTTTCCAGCCCTGTTATTCTTTCACTTCTGGGAGGAGCTTTTTGTACGTGTATCAGTCTTGTTTTCTTCTGGAATTCTCTAAGATCTCTTGTTCTCTAAGCCAAGAAACACAGCCTTGTTTGGGTGGAAAGACACTCACCCGGCCATAGATTTCTCCCTTCCACCATCCTGCTTGCCCTTTCTTCAGAATCTTTATGATGTCTCCCTCTGTTAGCGACAACTCAGTCCGGTCTCGGGCACAGAAATTGTAGCGAGCCTTTGCTGAACCAAAGTACTTCAAGCTTTTCCCTGCCAAAGAAACAGTATGGTTGAGTTAGTCATCAACAGGATCATGGGTGTTTGCTTATCTTATCCTGAAACTGCATAGAATCTTATTTCCTACCCACCACAGGTATTGAACACCTGGAGGCCAAAAATGCAACATGATGCATATGGCTACAGTTATTGTGGTCAATGAGAGGCTCACAGAACACTGACAGTCAGGTGTGTACCAGTTCCAGGCTGTCACAGATCTCCTTGTTCCCAACCTGTTCTCTCTGCAGCAGCCATAGTATTTAGTGGAAAGAGACCTGGAAGAAAGATGGGACTTCCATTTTGTGCTCTGGCTAATCAAGGGATGGAGCGGCTCCTATAAGCACATTAAGATTAAGAAGGCAAGGGCAGGGCTGGTCTACACAGCACCACTACTACTATGAGAAACAGCATGAGTTGTATGAGCCAGATCTGAAGCTGCATAGGTTATAAGAGTCTGTGTTTGTGTTCTGGCCACTGCCTGTCTCCTTACAATGCAATAGTTTTTAAGGTGGGTTTCAACACAAGGAAGGCCAGTTGACCACTGACAAAAGATGTAGAATTGCCTTTGCAACTTCGAAATAGTCCTGGGTTGGCCATCACAGGACAGTTGACACTGACTGAACCATGGCTTTCAGGCCAAATTAGCAAACTGAAGCTATGTACCCACTGCCCTGGAATAATGCCAGAGCAACATATGGAGTCTCCTTTGCTTTCCTAGGAGCTTCCTTGCATGTTGTTGTCCCCTCATCTCCCTTGAGTTTTAAAACTTGATGGGACCCAAACCACATACCAGCTGGCCTGGTTGCTGTTTTACTCTCTGGCTCTTTGAAAGAGAACTGCAGCATGGTGTCGAGGTTCTTGAAGCAATCCTTCAGGGAGTTCTGCTGGTAAAACTCTACCATCTCCTACAGAGAAAAGGGGGACATATACACATCATTAAGCTTGCACAATATCGCCTCTGGAGAGTCTAAAGGCTGTTCTGGTATCTTGACTTATGTATCGTTGGGCAAGAGGTGCCCAACCCTTTTATCTGAGAGAGAAAGAGAAACAAAACTCAACACAGCTATAAAACCATATTGGGCCACTACAAAATGGAGCCCAACAGAAGTTCCTCTTCTGTCCAAATTCCAGTTCCCATCTCCAGAGCCAGGGCTTTCAGAAACCATTTGTACATTTATTTATTTTATTTACTATTTTATTTATTTTTATTTATTGTTGAATTTATATACCGCCTTTCATTAAAAACAATCTGAAGGTGGTTTACAAAAATTAAAAAAATACAATAAAATGACAATAAAAATATTAAGCTAAAAATATAAAACAAATCTAATTTAAAATCTATAAAATACAAGCATAAAAGCTATACACGGGTAAAAAATATAGAAGCAGCAATAGAAAACAATCATGTAAAAGCCTGGATAAAAAGCCAAGATTTAACAAACTTTCTAAAAACTGTGATGGAGTCCGAGGAGCGAATGGCTACTGGGAGAGCATTCCAAAGTCTGGGGGTAGCAACAGAGAAGGCCCTGTCCCGAGTGCACGACAGCCGAGCCTCCCTCATTGACGGCACCCGGAGCAGAGCCCCCTCAGATGACCTCGTCAAGCGGGCAGCAACCCTTGGGAGCAGGCGGTCCCTCAGGTACCCCGGGCCCAAACTGTTAAGGGCTTTAAAGGTCAAAAACAGCACCTTGAATTGGACCTGGAAACGAACTGGCAGCCAGTGCAACTCTTTAAGAATGGGTGTGATGTGATCCCCCGGATAAAACCCTAGCTACCGCGTTTTGCACTAGCTGCAATTTCTGGATATTCTTGACACAGGAGTGGGGAAGGAAAGTGGTGTGAGTGACTCGTACATCTTTCCCCACAGGTGCTATAGTGTGCAAAATGAGGTTTGTGCATCATATCTTAGTGAGATCCATGTACTATGTGACCTCTCGAGCTCAGCGAGATCTCACAAATGACCCATGATTCCATTTTGCATGTTACAGCACAAATGGGGAGTGAAAGGGCAAGCGCCAACTGAACTTCTTTCCTGGCTTCTGTGTAACTTGAGAGGCACAAAATGAACTTAATGTTAAGGTAAAACTAGGAATTACGTAGGAGGCACATGAATAGTCTCCCAATGGTTTGTATTTTAATTATTGAAAAGGAGGCTGTAGGAGGCTGTCAGTTTGAGCAAAGGAAGAGCAAGAAGGGTGAGAATACATAACCTTTCCCCTTCCTGATGTCTGTCTCCTCAAAATTGCCCTCCTTAAGCTGCTTTTCTCCCAGTGGGGAAAAAGGTAACCCATCTCTTTTCCTCTGCATATGCTAAAGCAGCTTGAGAGAAAGCTTGTTTTCGAGCAAACAGCAAGAAGGGAAAGAGTCAAGTGACCATTCCCCACCACTATTCCAGTCAGAGTCTTGGAAGCTCCTTTTCATTAAAGAAACAAACTGTCAAGCTAGTTCACTTGTCCCCTATGTATCATCTAGTTTGGCTCTCATTCAGTACCACTGCCATTGTGGCAGAACTTGCTAAGGATCTTCCTTCCCCCAATATGGAACTGAAATGAATGTACTGTTGTCTTCACCTCCTTCCAACTTTCTCTCCATTCAGTACCACTGCCATTGTGGCAGAACTTGCTAAGGATCTTACTTCCCCCAATATGGAACTGAAATGAATGTACTGTTGTCTTCACCTCCTTCCAACTTTCTCTCCTCTTCCTGCTTCTTTTCTCTCAGCTCTCAACCCCATTTAACAAGAGCTTTGGCAAAATCAACAAAGCAAACCAATTCTTACCATAAGTCCTTTGAAGGCCTTCTTTTCTGTAATACGAAACAAACCCTCTGCTGTCTGGATTTTGATGTGTTTGATTTCAGTGTTGAGCCTAGAGGAATGAAAGAGCAAAAATTCCCACAATATCTGGGTGAATTGGTTTTCTGCCCTCATGTTTGCACAGCAATGTTAACTAGTGGTGAGACAGACAGGACCTGCACTTGGAACAGCCCAGCTCTAGTGTCAGTGATAGCATTAAGCACTAACAGGCAAGGCACCCACCCCAATCAAAATGATGTGTAGAGGCAACATCAGCATGTCACATCAATTATTGTATTATATTAGAATTAGTGTGCTGCTTTCCAACTCAAAGGAAATATGGGGGCTCTTCTACTATGAATGGCCAAACCAATGATTGTTTTAGGCATGCATTTAGACCTACGTGTATGGGCAGGGCTCAATACTACATAGATAAACACACATCTGAAGCAAGAGACTTATAACATGATAATGAAAAAGAGCTGGCCTAAATATGTAACATGATACTGAAAAGGACTATAGAGGTACCGTTAAATGTTGTTGTGAGGAGAAACTCAAGTACGTTGCTCTGGGCTCCTTGGAGGAAGAGTGGGATATAAATGTAATAAATAAATAAATGAGCCCCGAAGATCTTTAAAATATTGCCTGTTGGAGGGTCAGGTTTGATTTGAGATGCCCTTACAGGGAGCACGTTCTAGCAGCCTTGTCCCATGAGGGCTACTTTCTTTGGCTTAAGAACTGAGTTCAATTCTGCTGCAAGTGAGCCTGCTTGAATGATTACAGGGGAGTTGTGTATTCCCAGGATGGGTTATCTGGAACATTTTTCTTAATGAGAGATTTGGAACATAGACTGAAATGTAGGAAGTTGCCTTATACAGAGCCAGGTCATTGGTCCATCTAGCCCAGTTGTGTACTCTTACTGGCAGGCAGGATCTCTGGCAGAGAAGAGTTTACCTGAATTCCTCTTAACTGGAGATGTGTGAGATTGAACTCAGGGCCTTCTGCAAGCAGAGCATATGTTCTGTCACTGAGCTATAGCCCTCTCCTCTGTAGCCGGAAATGCTACTGAGAAGTATTATGTAACTTGCAAAGAAATCTGAGTCAAGTGATGAGCACATTGTATGGTGTGTGTTTTTAAAGTACTAGTTTCAGTTCTGCCAGCTTTAAAAAAATATACCACACAAAGTCCCCCACCCCGAAGCTCCTTCTCCGTACTGGCTTACTTAGCAACTATAACAAGAATTCAGATTACTTGATGCTGATGGCAAATTCAGCTGCATCCTTGATTCTCTGCCGCACCAGGAAAGTCCCATCTGAACGATTGGCAAGGATTTGTTCTGCTTCCCCTCGCTCCATGGGTCCTGCATACCTGTACAAGAGGTGTTTGTTACTGCAATACATCATTCAGTCTCTGGGTGTCTCTGTACCCACAGAGATTATCACCACTTCAGGAGACCAAGGGGGTTTCCAGACAGAGGGCTGTGAGAACTACCCAGTCATTGCTTTTCTGCTCTAAGCTACTGTACATGTGACATTACAACCAAATTTCCACATGATATGGTCGATAAGGCAGGGTGTGTGTGTGTGTGTGTGTGTGTGTGTGTGTGTGTCCCAGTCCCATTATGTTCACCCCACATTTAGTGGGCACAACATAAGCTGGTATATTGTCCCTTCACATTCCCGCCCCCACACACCAAATTTTGGGCTTTTGTAAAAGATGTACCTGTGTGTATCTCTATTTTTTTTAAAACCTGCCTGGTTGCGCAATAATGTTTCCTCCCACCCCTTTAATTGAGTGCAACTTCCTTAATATTTATTTTATTTATTTTTAATTAATGCATTTTAACTGTTGTGAAATAGTGCAAATGAAAATAAACTATTTTGTGATATAATTGTACTAATAGTGCAAATGAAAATGCATTAATCTCTGCCTTCTAGGCAAAGATGCACTTTCAAAATTGTGCTTTGCATTAAGCAGGAGGCAAAATTGTGCTTTGCATTAACTGTCTCTATTCAGCCCCAGCACAGCGTCCCTTCAGTGGCTGTTGCTGGTGTCTCCCTTGCATTTCTTTTTATACTAGAGCATAACATAAGAACATCCCTGCTGGATCAGGCCCAAGGCCCATCTAGTCCAGCATCCTGTTTCACACAGTGGCCCACCAGATGCCACGGGGAGCCCACAGGCAAGAGGTATGTGCATGCCCTCTCTCCTGCTGTTGCTCCCCTGCAACTGGTATTGAAAGGCATTGTGCCTCTGAGGATGGAGATGGCCCACAACCTTCAGACTAGTAGCCACTGATAGACCTGTCCACCATGAATCTGTCTAAGCCCCTTTTAAAGCCACCCAAGCTGGTGGCCATCACCATATCCCATAGCAAGGAATTCCATAGATTAATTATGCACTGTGTGAAAAAAATACTTCCGTTTGTCGGTCCTGAATTTCCAAACCTTTAGTTTCATGGGGTGACCCCTGGTTCTAGTGTTGTGAGAGACACTAGAGAGACCCCAAGATCTCTGTCCTGGTCAGTCACCAACAGCTCAGATCCCATCAGCGTATTTGTGAAGTTGGTGTTTTTTGCCCCAATGTGCATCACTTTACATTTGCTTACATTGAACCGCATTTGCCATTTTGTCGCCCAGTCCCAGTAGACTGTATGCCCTTTGGGGATAGGGAACCATCTTCTCATTATTCTCTATGTAAACCATTATGAGAACTTCTTTGCTGAAAAGTGGTATCTAATAGTAGTAGTAATTTTTTTTAAATGTAAGTGCATTGATGAATATGTTTAAATGATTTTTTTTAAAACCACATTGCTCAAACGATGCTGAGAGTAACCAGAAATATAATGGTGAAGATGTGCCTAGGTAGGGAGGAGTGACTACAATGTTAGTGGCCATTTCTGCACCTTATCTGTAAGACCCCCAAAGCTGGGAGCCAATTTGTGTGAGGACTGATTTGTTTGACTTTACTCAGCTTAAAACTGACATTTTTAAAAATTCTGCTTAAGACTCCATGTGCTCATCATGCCTTCAAGTAAATGCCCCCCACCCCACCTCAAGTGCACCAATGAAATAGGAAGCAAGGGAGCGTAGGAGTGAGCACTATCTCCTGTCTTCTACTACACTCCCAGTTTGGTGCTATAGTGTTAAACTTGTGATTTGGGAAGAATGCATTTAAAAAGCAGGTATGGATGCAAAGTGGGAAAACCCAATAGTTACCATTGTTCAGACTGCATTTTATTATTCATCACACCGGCTTGCATTGAAGACAAGCAGGTAGACTGCTGCAAGTTGGTAACCCAGACCTATGTGGATAGCAGTGTCTAGATATGCTTTGGATTCTTGTATGTCCGATAACATGAATGCAGTTAAGGGAAGTCAGAGCCATGAGCTTCATACCAGACAGCATGGAATGAAAAGCTTTAGTTTACAAGAGACTGGAATGATTTATGGTGTTACTTACCAGAGATAGGCTGATAGATCTGGAGGAGGAGTCTAGAAAGGGAAACAAAATATATTTTCTGTTGATTTAGGGAGGTTTCCTTGTGGAAAGTTTTAAAAAAGAGTAGTTGATTTGGGTAGTAAAGTGGTCAGAAGTAATGAAGATGGACATCACTCAAAGGACAGTGGATGTGATCCTCTGCAGTGTTATGTTGCTTCAATCCTATTGACTTCAAGGACAAAAGACATGTATTTCATGAGCATGCCCCATGGCATAAGTGATTTCAACTGGGTTTCCCTCTAATTCATATGCAAACACAGAGCATAGCACTGGATTGCCAAGAGGTATGAGTAAGAGTTTTATCTCTTCATTCCTAAAAACAATATCAGGGAACTACACAGCCCAATGTCAAGGTAATGTTTAAGGCAGGGTTTCAGTTTCCAGATGTTGTTGGACTGCAATTCCCATCATCCCCAGCCTCAACGGCTAAAGGTCATTGTAGATTATAGGAGCTTAAGAACCCCTGGTTTAGGGAATTTAGCCAACACATCCGAACCTTCAAGTGCCTTGACAGAGCACAACAAACTAGTTTCAGGAATCCTCTAATCAATCAAACACCCAAAGAAATCAGCCCTCCCATAGAGATGTGTTACTCACAGAGACATATGGCTTTACTTTCTTGCAAGGAAACCAGCCAGCCTCATTGGTGGATGTGTTCCTACCCTGCAAACCAAAGGAGGAAGCAAAGGCCATGTCAGACACAGGACAGGGCTGCTTCTGATGTAATTTAGCTGCTACTTATTACAGAAGGCGGGGTAGTTAGGCTATGATACAACGCTGCTGCTGAATTCATAGATCACATCGTTAAATTTGATCATAGATCACATAGATCAAATTGTTAACTTTGTTCCCATGTATAGTGCTGTGCATAAAAAGATACGGTTGAGTCATGTGTTAAAAATAGAACATTTGAGGTGATGGGGGAAGGAAATTCAGTGAATTTTTCCACCTTATGATGTTATGAGGGCTGTCCTCAAGCACCCTGGAGAATTGCACCATAGTTTCATTTACTTCACAGAATGACTCACAAACTGTTATCTCATCCTAGTCCCCTCAAAAAAGCTTGGATAAAAGTGTGATGAAAATGGAACATTCCTGTTTCAGCCCAACATTTCAAATTTAGCACATTTCAGTGGCAGCCCTATTATGAAGTAGGCCACCTCCAGGAGCCCATAAGAGACTATGAGGCTATTCCCACAATCACTGGAAGGCGGGCTAAGGGAGCTTAGCCTGCTTTCCAGTGATCGTGGGAACCACCAGGCTCGCAGGTGAGCCCGGTGCTCCCAAGGCGGCTAGCCCGCCTAATTCCCCCTCCCCTTAAATGAGGTTAACGGAGTCAGTGCTCCGTTAACCTCATTTGGTTGCTCATGTGTTGCCGCAGCACGTGGAGACACATGAGTAGACCTGGGCTCGGGGGTCTCTCCAGGATTATTATTATTATTATTTCTTGTTTACACAGTCAGACAGGTGTTATTGACTGGTTTGTTTTATCCAGACATCGAGTCCTTCCCAAGGACCTGGGATGCCAGAATTTTATTGTCAGTTGTTTTAGATATCGTCGCAGAATATAGGCTGTTCCCAGTAAAGCTGCTTTTTGAAATTGGCTGATGGTGATTTCTGTGGCCCCTATGGTGTTGAGGTGCTCTTCAAGGTCTTTTGGAACTGCACCCAGGGCGCCAATTACCACTGGGATTAGTTTGGTCTTTTTGCTCAGTTCTTGACTTGTTCTTTCTTGTAGGCCTGCTTTGTTACATTGGTGTTGAATAGTTTCGCATTACTGACCATTTGCAGTGCATCTTCTTCACTGTCCTTTATATATTCTTCAAGGCCTCTTTTCTCCTCCTCTACTGTTTGTGGACCTGCAGCATTCCTCTTCCACCTGAGCTGCGAGGGAGGTATAGCCTATCGACATCACTGCGGGGGTGCAGAGCATGTTTGATGGTCATGATTTTCCTGGTCTTACGATCTAGCATCTCTAGCTCTGCCTGGGTCCAGTCTATTATTCCTGCAGTGTATCTGATAACAGGTATAGCCCAGGTGTTTATGGCTTGTATGGTGTTCCTGCCATTGAGTTTGGACTTGAGGATGTTTCTAACTCTCCTGATGTATTCACTTCCAATTTTTCTTCTAACTTCAGTGTGTGCGATGTTTTCAGCCTGGAGAATGCCCAAGTATTTGTAAGGTTCTTTCTCTTCCAGATTCTTGATCTTGCTTCCATTGGGCAGTTCTATTCCTTCTGTTTTTCTTATTTTCCCTCTGTTCATTATTAATGCAGCACACTTGTCTAGTCCAAACTCCATTGGAACCATGCAACACTTAGATTGGTTTTTCTTCTCTTGCAATTTTCTAAAATAATTTTGTCAATCAGCAGCTGGTCTTTTGTGCCTCTGGTGTTCAGGCAATTTCCTTTCTGATCAACTGGAAGCTGTTTGTTAGTTAATAAGTGTTGCATCACTTCATCTTATTATTTCTTGTTTACACAGTCAGACAGATGTTATTGACTGGTTTGTTTTATCCAGACATCGAGTCCTTCCCAAGGACCTGGGATGCCAGAATTTTATTGTCAATTGTTATAGATATCGTCGCAGAATATAGGCTGTTCCCAGTAAAGCTGCTTTTTGTAATTGGCTGATGGTGATTTCTGTGACCCCTATGGTGTTGAGGTATTATTATTATTATCACCATCATTATTATTTATTATTATTTGAATTAAATTTACAGAGCTGCCATCATGATAAAAAGATTGAGCCTTAAACATTTTAAAAAATAACACTTTGGGGGGTGCAAGGGTGGACTATTGGAAGTTTGGGGCGCAATGATTTACATACTTTTTTCCAGTTGCAAATTTGCCCGTTGTGATCGTAGAAACTAGAATTTTAGCCTGTAACTCCAGGCCTCATAGCTGATCAGCAATGCACAAAGTGATCAATGCCTACTAAAATAAATAGGGGCCATCTCTCAGTTGGGCAAAAAAACAACAACAACAGGAGAGATTGTAAGTTGAATCCCCAGACTGAGAAAATTCACAGGGAAGACACCGCCCCCCCATATTGTTCGGTATCATCCTAGTTATACCCCATGACTTGGCACCACCTCAAGAGTAAAGAGCTGCAGTTGGACAGCAGTGTTAATGACTCCTACCTGCCACCACAGCTGCTCTGCCTCAGCTTTGTTTAGTTCCACAATATCCCCCACATTAAGCTTCAGTGGTGGACCAAATGCCACAGGTGGTGGAGGCAGACCATAATACTCCTGGCAGACCTCCAACTTGGGCAGCCCTGAAGAGCAAAGAAAAGTTGCAGTGTTTGAGATGGATCCATTTCCTTGCTTTATTCCTGCTGTTGTAAGTCAGCAGGGCTCTGCAGATTAGGGATGTGCATGGACCTGTTTAGAGGCCCTTTTACTGGCCTCCAAACAGGTTTCAAGGCGGCGGGGGGATAACTTTAAGGGTGGAGGAGGGTGCACTCCTTCCATTGACACATTTCCCCCGCTGGTGCTCGCTTAAAAACTGGTCCGGCGGGGCAGCAGTGTACCTCCATGCTGCCCTTTCTGCTTCTTGGACCGGAAGTGGCCGGAAGTTGCACGTGCAAACATCAGGCATGTGCACATTGTTCTCACTCATGCACATGTGCCAACGTGTGCACGTGCAACTTCTGGTCACTTCCAGTCCGAGGAATGGACAGGGAGGTATGTTGCCACCCCCGCCAGACTGGGGAAACATGGGGCGGGGGGAGTGCACCCTCCCCACCCTTAAAGTTATCCCCCCCTGCCAGTTCTGTGCACATCCCTACTGCAGATGGGTGAGCAGTAAGTTCTCCAGATGCCCTGTTGCTGGCTTTGGAAAGTTATTGCCACCCTCCAGCAATGGAGCAGTTCTATCTGATGGCTGTTGCCATCGCTAAGGAGAGGAAATGAAGAAAAGCTTGCCCCAGGCTGGTTTTAGTCTCCACAACTCACTTCTATCCTCCCTGCTGTGACACTTATTGAGATCATTGAGGCAGCAAAGCCACTGGGATAGATCACAGGGTGGGGTGAGGGGTAGGGACACAGCAAGAGCCCCTCTTTTCTCACGGTGGTGTACCAGAGGAAAATACCCAACCCATGGGAATGGGGGGAGGCAAAGGCGGCCTGAGGGAAGATGTAAAGTGCTGCTTTACCCATGTCCAAAATCCAACCCTTGTAAGCTTTGAAAGTGCAAGGGGGGCAGGGAAGATTGCCAGCCATCTCTTCTTCTTTCCAGATATGTACCGAAATGGTGGTATTTACCTGGTTCCCTGTTTAAGCTTATTCATTCCCAGCCAAGAGTTCTCCTCCCCAGGGCTGTCCTTAATGAAAAGGACTTTATCCTTAATGATAAAGTCCTTTCATGAGGGGCCCCATGAAATTGTTGCCACCACTAAAAGTAGCTGGAAGGGGGCCCTGCACTGGTGATTTGCCCTGGGCCCCACACCTTGCTGGGGCTCTACAAAGATGGCTCTGCCCCTCCCTTTTGGCCTTTTCTGCCCATTACAACTGGATACTACCTGTTGTCACTAGTGACACCCTGGTAACACAATACTTGACTATGAGATACAACTTACCCAAATCGGTTTTTTTCCTCTCGTGTGTATGTCGATTAGATTTATACTGCAGAGAGAACACAAGGAATCTGGTTCAAGTAACAAGAGTGCGGCAAGAGGCTACAAGATATAGAAAATTAATCACAAACCCCATGTTTCAAGAGAGAGGTGTCAGTGTGTGTTTTATTCATTATACATTATGTACAAATCTTAAGCTAAAACGTCAGCTGTTGTCTTTGGCCTGTGAGCCATCCACCCCCACAACCAGCCATTGTTGGCTGAGTTGCTGTGAAGTCATAGAATGTTCATAAGTATTCAGATTTCCAAAGGGAAAGTTTATCCACCGCATTTTGATACTCTCTTCACAGAAGTGAAAGAGGTCAGGTTGGAGAAAAAGAAATTCACATGGGATTAGAGACAGTAGAAGTTAAGTACTATTGGTAAGAAATAAGGGGCGAGGCAGGATGCTAAAGAGCCTAAGGGCTAGGTGGGAAGAGGAACCAGTAGTTCAGGGCTTCTCAAACTTAGGTCCCCAGATGTTGTTGGATTATAATTCCCATAATCTCTAGCCACAGCGTCCAAAGGCCATTGAGGCTGAGGATGATGGAAGTTGTAGTCCAACAACATCTGGGGACCCAAGTTTGAGAAGCCCTGCAGTAGGTAGAGGAATGAAGAGTCAAGGATAGAGAAAGCACTAAGGTAGCAAGTGAGGACCTGAGGGAAGGGTTAGTAGAACAGGCAGAGGACGAAGGCAAAGATGAATGGAGGAGACTGGGCACTGAAGAAATAAAAAGGGGCCAAAGAGAAAGGGGAGGAGACTCCACGGGACCTGGTGGCCAGGGATTAAAGGAGGGACAGTGAGAGCAAAATGGCAGTGTGGGGGTGGGGGTGGGGTTGAATTTCACATATTAAATTGGAGCTAGCCAGTCAAATTGAACTGACTGCATGCATGCCTCTAGCTGAGAGATAGACAGGAACATAATAAAAATACCTACCACCAGTGCGTACAAACATCTGCTCTAGAATCCCAATTTTCTGCCTCATCTTCATTTATTACTTGCTTAGCACTTAATCTGAACTTTGGCCACCAAACATAGACTCATAGACTCTCTCTCCTCCACTTGCTCTTCCTTTGTTTGTCTTCCTTCCTTCCTTCCTTCCTTCCTTCCTTCCTTCCTTCCTTCCTTCCTCTCCTTCTCTGAGTTAACAGATCTTGTTCATTTGTTTCCTCATCTAATTCACACAATGGCAGCCTGCTTCTCCTGAAGGGGCTCTTTCCTCTCTCACGACCCCTCTCTTTGCAGACCCCTGCCCACTATCCTTATATATATAGAGATTCCTCTCTCCTCTACAATCAAGCACATCTTCCGACCAGTAACAGTTGCATTCCAACCGACCTTAACCATCACAGGCTCCTCCTCCATATCTGCATATGGAATCCTCACTGCCCAATCACCATGGTGCTTCAGTTCTCACAGGCTCCTCCTCTCTATCTGCATGTGGAATCCCCACTGCCCAATCACCATGGTGCTTCTGCTTGCGAACTCTCGCGAGAGCTGCCACACATGGGATTAGCCACAAGTACGCCTTAGAGATTATATATTTACCTTTTTCATGGTAGACCCAGATTCTATAGAAAATAGAAAAGAAAACATTATAGGAGGCATTGGGAAGATAGTGTGGAGATTAAAATGAATACTACAGCTCATCATCTGATGCAGGAATAGAGTCACACCACTGTATATGTTTGACACATGTTTATATGTGTGTGTGTATATTATTTTGGCACACTTAGCGAGTTTCATGGAAGATCTTCTAGGATATGATCAACTGACAAGTTATTAATTCGTAAGATCGATCCCATGCCTAAATCTCCAGAACAATTCGAAGATCTTCCTGCATAGAAATAGCCATGTGGATCACACTTGATTGCTGAGATGGAACTGACCTCTGTAATGTATTGTTACTGGTTACTGTAATGTATTGTTACAACAACATTTGGGGACCCAATTTGCAGATGGGGGAAAAAAGGGTGAAAAAGAGCAATTTATCCAAGGCCTTTCAGAATCCATATCTGAATTTGAATCCAATGCTTTGCCCACTACTCCACATGCACCAGTTCTTCCACATGTTCCCATGAATGCCAGACTGTCCATTTCTGGATTGTGGATTGCTCCAAAGAGAAGCTGGCCACTGGAGGCTGAATGTAGCTGAAATCAAGTCAAAACACAGGCCCAGAACCTCCCCTTCCCTAAGAGATACTTTAAGACATCTACCTGAGCTTGACTTTCCACACAGTGACACCCGTCCCAGACACTCCTTGTGAGCAGGTGACCGACATTTGCTGCAGCGATACCCCTGGTAGAAGGTGCCCCTGTTTACAGATGGAATAAAGGGAAGGCTCATGTCTTTGGGTTTTCAGGATAAAATAGATCCTTGCTTAACTGCCTTGCAGGGCTTTCTGCTACTTCTGTACACTGAAGCTTAGTTGATGTGATTCCAAATAACACTTAGCATCTGAATCTCCATGCTCCAATGAAGGAGAAAGCATTTACATGGAGGTTCCCAATATTAGCATCTCCATCTGCATTTTAGTTCTCTATTGAAGGTGGGATCACATAAAACTGGCAGTTGTATTACAAGTGGCCTTGTCAACTACGGTTTCACATATCTACCATTTCACATATCTGCAGATGGGTCTTAGAGACCCAGTTTCATTATCAGCGGTATTAAAAATATACAATTTTTGCTTATCCACAGTTCCTGGGCCACTAGAAGTGACTTCCAGTGACATTTCCTGTCCGGAGAGAGCACGAAGCCATTTTGTGGCTTGTGTTTACAAATAAAATACAGCCAGCGAAAATCAACAAAAAAACACCCAATTTGGAGGTTTGAGGGGGTATTGCTAGAGAGCAGGAAAGTAAGGTACTGTTCTGTACTGCTTTTATTTTTGCTTCCCTCTCATATTTTTGGTGTTATTTGCCCCCCCCCCCCAAATGTGGGGAAATTACCCCTTGATTCTCATAGAGTTAAGTTTTCATTATTCACAGTTTCCATATTTGCGATTGTAGGTGAGAATGGAACCCCTGTGAATAGCGAGGGCCTCCTGTATTATGGCTGCTGTAGTTTGGCTGTTAGAGCTGCCCATAGCTTGTGGGGGAGCAGTGTGGCATACGCACGTACCTCAGCAGCATCTGGCAGGCTTTACAAGAGGTGGTTTCCTCAAAGGAGTACATGTGGAAGTCGTGTCCATTTGCCTTGGCATTTTCAGGATAGACATTGGAGCTGCACGAGGAAGTGAGAACAGGCAGTTAACAAGGTAGCCAGGAAAACAAGGCTCTCCCACCTGTCCAGATAATTGTCTTGCAAAATACATTATTATAGTCCCCAAATGGTTTTGCTTTTTAGGCCCCTTCACTTTTAAGATTGTCTTTTTATTTTTTGGTGCTCTTTTTGTTCCTACTGTATGTGTTTTATTTTACTGTAAATTATTGTTCGCTCAGCTGCTCTGAAAATCTTTGGGCTGAAGACACTCAGAGCAGGATAAAAAAAGTTATAAATAAATATCACATAAATAAATATTACACATTTTGTTTCCCAGCTTCTTCAAAAGAAAGACTACCTCTCTCACATTGTCAAAATTTTGTTTTTCATACTCCAGTTTTGGCAAAAGGTTCATCCCAGAGGCATGAAGATGGTGGCTGTTGGGGAAACGTGTTTGCTGGACTAGTTTAACCTTGCAGTGATCCTGCAAGACAATGCTTCCAGCATTCTTACGTGATTGGTATTTTTGTGTTCTAGGCATCACAGCCAGTGTTCCCTCTAAGGCATGCACATGTGCATACGCTCAGAAATTTTTTTGATGTCCACTTAGTTAATTTTAGATCCCACTCAGGTTGACTCAGGAAGGCCCCACTCTGAATGCATGTGTGCACACACTGTCTTGATACTGCCGCCCAGAACAAAACTCATTCCCCACACAGATGAAAAAACTTAGAGGGGTTACAGCCCTTGCAAAAAATCTGACATCAAATATTTGGACATTTCACTGGGAACAGGAGCTTCTACATCCAACACCCTCGCATCTCAGTTGTAGAATAGTTCTACGGTCAGGGGGGAAATCCACTGTTTGAAATGGATCTGCCAGACACAGATTAGTTCTCAACATTCAGGAGGAAATTATAAGGACAGCATACAAAGGGTACTGGAGTAGAAAAGACCTACAGGGCCATTTCAAATTGTTCCAACCACTTCTTCTTCAGCTCCCGTGTCTTGAAGTACAGTTCGTAGCCCAGGGGACCATAAAGGTCAATTAGGAGAAATGTGTGAGTCCACTGGCAAGAGAAAAAGGGAGAACAATGAATTAAAACCTTGATTGGGGCATTCTGATGCATCCCCTCTCTTCTCTGTTCCCTCTTGAAGGAGAGCAATACCAAATGAATTGGAAGAATTGGAGAGTGGAGGTGGAAATGGTCTGTTGAATTTTAAAATCGGACCCTAGTACTAATTTGGTGATGGAGCAGGGGAGAACCTATGCCTCCTGTTGCCTTCTTGGCCCTTTCCATGAAAGGATCTCCATACATTACCTTCTTGTTGTCCTTTTCCAAAGAAGAATCATCCTGGACCTGGTAGTTGGCCAGGTCAACAAATATCTTCATTTCATATGAATCCCCTTTTCGCTTGCAGATTAGCAGGGCCTTATCCAGGAGGAAAGCATACCTGCAAGAGACAGCAAAGCTCAGCAACAGAAAGCATGCATTTTATACTCTTCTTCAGCAATGAAACCAGCCCTTGAATCTGTTGCACAAGCAGCAGAGGTAACTGTTGATATGTCTCGGTGCCGAATGTAGTCAGCAAACTATCCAGGCATTTACTTTTTCTTGCCTGTGCCCTTGTTCTATACAGGCAGAAGAGCTGTGCTAGCTTGATTTCACAAATTTGTGATATTATGACAGTCATTCTTGCTGGGTCATGGCACTGGCACAGATGTTCAGGATCTGGGTGCTAGTGTGGATAGCTCCTGGATCCGCTTCATGTTTTGCAAAGGCTGTTTTGTCCTGGCTCACTATTTTGCAAAACGTTTACGCTAAAACTGGGATACGCCCTGTGAATAGACAGACTTGAGGTTTGTCTCATCGGCTGCATCTTTCTAAATTCTTTATTTGCCTAGCAGAAATGGTTCCAGCAACCCTGAGGGCTGTCTGCTTCAGGCAGGCCCTTCACAAATTAATTCATATTGCGGTATGCGATTTGCAAGTTATCACCTGTCCATCTTGGAGCGCTTGTCCCCAGTGGCGATCTTGAGCTCCCCGTCGATCTTTGGCCTCCCAAAGTGAGCCAGGGACTGCGTCTAGGGAGAGGGGAAACCATGTTCCTTACAGGAGATCAACTGGCTTTCTTATTTAAGACTAGCCCGTACGTACCTCTTCTAGTAGCTGGAAGTCCAAAATACTCATGACCAAGGACAAAGGAAGAGTATCTCTGAGCCTCAGATCTTCATTTTTTGTTAAAGGAAAAGAAAAGGGGTGGGGGGAAGCACCACTCGCAGAAATGTCTGGGCTGTAAAGAACCCATCTCTGACACAGCCATTTACGAGAGAAATATATACTGAGGTTACTAAGCAGCTTGCAATGAAACTGAACAAGTGTGTGTGTGTGTGAGAGGGGGGAGGAATAAGAAAAGGAGTGGAAAGGTACACATATCTGGTCACAATAAATAGTAATGGCCACTAGCTTACATTCTAGAAGGAGAGGTGTGTCAATGGCTATTAGCCACGAAAGCTAAATGGAACCTTCAGGTTTAAAGGTAATGGCGCAGCAGGAAATGACTTGCCTAGCAAGCATGAGGTTGCCGGTTCGAATCCCTGCTGGTACCTATATTGGGCAGCAGCAATATAGGAAGATGCTGAAAGGCATCTTCTCATACTGTGTGGGAGGAGGCAATGGTAAACCCCTCCTGTATTCTACCAAAGACAACCACAGGGCTCTCTGGTTGCCAGGAGTTGACACCGACTCGACAGCACACTTTACCTTTACCACTGTTTGCTTGAGGCAAACAACAAGAGAGGGTCTTTGCCTCCATGCTCTGCTTATGGCTCTAGCCCCTCTCTTTTTACTTGTGCAGTTATAAGGACAAGCATAGAGGCAATATTCTGCCCAGTTACTTAGTAAGATGCCAATTTGCTCCTACCTGCCAGTTTTTTGGCCAATAAGTCCAAAGGCATTGGGATAATTGACAAACACTGGGCATTTAATTTTTGTTTTGTTAGAAAATTAAAATGCTTTTAACTAATTTTTAATATAATGAAATAACCTATTGGGCTACCTGTATTTACGTTCTGCCTTATGCTTCCTCACCATAACATTTCTGGCTGGAGGCCTAGAATGCCAGGCTAGATGGACTCCTGCTCTGATCCAGCAGGACTTTTCTTTAAGTTCTTAATCCACAATACTCATGAAGAGGAGAGCCAGTCCTGTCTGTTATTCCAGGTTACTGCCCCCTTTCCATGCATACCCATCCTTTCAGATTCTGCAGCTGCATCGTTCCACAGCATGTGAGGCAGAAAGTATAGTGCTCTAAGCTTCCGTTCTACAAGGATACATCAACCAAAAAGGACCCAAAGTCATGGTACTTTTTTTAAATGTGTGTTTGTGTGGGGATTAGGGGAGGGTTGCTTAACTCCCCCCTCCATTCTATTTTGATCAAACCTTGATCCATTCCATCAATTTTGATCCATTCAATGCATCTTGATCGAAATTGCCCCTCCAAACTGTTATTAGCCCCAATGTGGGGGGGGGGGGCAGAGGCACAATACAGGCATTCATTTTGTTTTCCCCTGGAAGAGCTAATTGCTGTTTCAGACTGTGTGAGATTTCAGTTGGGAAAACAGCATGAGAGAAGGCCCTGTAGCTACTTTTTTTGTTTTTTTCACTGGAAAATCTGATCATGGGTTCATGCTTCCTGTGCAATTTGGCCTTAAGTGATGAGAAAGGGGTTCTACCCTTGCTCCAAAGAACTTGAAGATTTGAATAAATTTCTATGCTAAATGATCAAAATGGAAATACTCTCCCAACACAACATTGTTTGTAGGGATGGCCCGAGGTATTGCAGCACCTGAGACAAGGTGCCAAATGCTCCCTTGTCCCATGACCCTGGTGGGGGCCAGCCCCCTTTCAGAACTGACCTTGGCAAGCTTTGAAAGAGGCCCTGGGGGTGGGGCAGGGAGAAGGAAAAGTTGTCAGCAACCTCCTCTTCCCATGCTTCTTGCAAGGAGATTAAGGCCCTTCTTGCAAGGTAAAAGGAGAGACGCTCCTTGCGGAGCTTGCCAAGGTGAGGGTGGTCCCAAAGAGCTGCTCTGGTGGGGGGAGGCGTCTTGCTGCCCTGTTGGTGCTCCAATAATCTGCTGCCTGAGGCAACTACCTCACCTCACCTCGGGAAAGGTCTGCCCCCATCTGTAGGGTAGCAAGTCCCATGGGTGGGAAAGGCAGCCAAGCCCACTATAGTAGTACTGCTTCAATGGTGAGTGTGAGACATCTGGAAGAGGGGAGATGGCAGATTCAGGGTTAAACTAGATCTGGCTGTGTGTTCGCACAAGTCTGCAGGCTTTTTTGATTACTAATGAATTAATAGCCCGGCGCTTCCATTAACATATTAGTCACTAATTGGATTCATAAATTTATCCTCTCTAATAAAAGCCTTGGTGTCCGTCCATGGACGGGACACCCAGGCGTGTGTCCGTGCCTCCCTCGGCCGTTCTGGGCATGCGCGGAGTGCATGCGCAGCACGGCCGAGGCAGAAACGGACAAAGACACCAGGCGGCCATGTTTGTTGCTTTGGCCGGCCGCGGAGTGGAAAAGGCGGCCACGGGGAGGGAAGAAGCGGCTGCAGCAGCCGCAGGGAGGCCAAAGGCACCAGGCAGCCATGTTTGTAGCTTTGGCCGGCCACGGAGTGGAAAAGGTGGCCATGGGGAGGGAAGAAGCGGCTGCGGCAGCCGCAGGGAGACAGAGGCAGCGGCTCCAGAACACCCGCGGGCGGCAGTTCCTTGCCTGGATGCGGAACTGACACAGGCGGACACGGGAAGGGCAAAGACCGCAAAAGATATGAAGAAAGCTTCAGGCGGACATGCTGGCCGGTTATATTGCTGCCGCGTCTAACAGCATGAAGCTGAAACCTGGCACGCACCTGGGGAGGATTGGATTGGAATGGGGAGGGGAGGGGGGAGCGAAGCCATCTGCCTTGAGGAAGGAGATCGGGGTAGCAGCCACCACCCTGCCCCGCAATTTTACTAGCTGCCTTGAAACCCACCCATCTACCCACGCGAGAGCTCTTGCTTAGCCCCGCTTCCAGTGCAATCCACAAATCGCGTGTCCACGATCCGTCGCAGGGTGCGTCAGAGGGAGACCCAAATCAATCAGAGCAAAATGGTTGTTTGTGCGTGTGTGTGAGAATCGCAGTTGGGGTTTGTGGAGGATCGGCAGGCACCTAAGCTCCTCCCCTGAGTGGAGAAGGAGACATCCTTACTAAAACCCGATCCCAGCCACTCTACTCGGAAATAAATGCCACTGATTTCAGGAAAGCTTACTCCCAAGAAACTAAAGGCTGCAATCCTTAGGAGAAGGTCCCCAGGCAATAGAAGCCCCACAAGATTTAGTGGAACAGAACTCACATCCGAGTAAGCGTGCATTCGCGGTATGTGTTCTTAGGCATGTAGCTGTACACTCCTTTTGTGTATCGCACTCTCTGCACACTGCATATTTCAATTAGGTGTAAGAGGAAAAGACAAAGAGAAGAATAAAAAGAGAGAGAGAGAGGGAAAAGGAGAGCGAGAAAAGGAAGGAAAGGAAAGAAATGAAGAGCAATAGAAAGAAAAAAGAAACAAAAAGGGGGGGGGGGCAAGAGAAAGGAAGAAGGAAGAAAGGGGGGGGGAAAGAAAGCTAGCGCCCGTTATTATAACGGGCTTAAAAATACTAGTTTATATATAATTTGGAAGATTCAGCCAAATAGCAAATTCAATACAATCAGCATATATAATTGTACATCAAAGCATCCAATGGGTGGGAATTTAAATGTCTGGGCAGCAACCAGAACAAGGTAAAGCAGATTGAGTAAGACACCGATATAATTTCCGTGAGAGGAAGTAAAGATCAAAGAGATATAGAATGCAGCTCTTTAATGGAATCAGTTATTTTCCATTTCCAAACTCCACCAAAATCTCTTGCAGGCAGCACCACTCACCAAATTCTCTATGGAGAGCTGGAAATTAGTGATTTGTTTCAGTGTTTCATTGTCCCTCTTGACCTCATTCACACACTGAGCCAGATCCTAGCAAAGGGAATAATTAATAAGATCCATGTTCAGTAAGAGGAGCTCCATCCAGTAATTGTTGGACAAGTTGCCCTAGCTCAAATAAATGAGCTTTAAAATGAGGATGATTAATACAAATTAATTTAGCATTTGGGTTTATTTACCAGTTTTAGAACCTTTGTATAGACTCCTGCCACAGTCAGATTTCCAAATTGCTCTTCTCATTAAAAGAAGATTACACAGTTAATATTCTCTTCTCAAACAGGTCGGTTATGAATTCAGCAGCTAGTCTTGTGGGTAGTCTTGTGTTCCCCCAACCCCCACTTAAATAAAATTCCAGTTTTCTCATATGTGAAGGGGAAGCACAAAGTTTAAAGAGAATATTGAGCTACTGAGCAGTCTTAACTAATTCCTATACCATACCTCCCTTGGCAGCTTGTAACAGGGCTGAATAGAGGAGTGAGCCATCGGAGAGGCTGTAGTTCAGCAGCAGTGGACATATTTGTATGCAGAAGGTCCTAGGCTCAATCTCCAGTTAAAAGATATCTTAGATAGCAGGGTATCCTGTTCTAGGCCAAGGCAGAGTCTCCCCTCAGACAGGGATATGGAAGGGACCCAGGCAGCTCCAAGAGGAAAGGAGTCAGGACCATGGCTAGCTCCAAGCAGGAACCCACAAGAGCTTGGTTTAGCAACCTAAGAGTGATGTTACTCAAGCAGCTACTTGGAGCAGACTGCCATTTTTTAATGGCTGTTACCCAGGTAGAGTGAATTGGCCCCACTCTTGGGAAAGCTTTGTTCCTTGAAGGGACCTTGCCCTATTTTCAAAGTGTTGGCACTGGGAGACCTCTGCTAGGACTGGCAGATCCTCAGGGGACTCTTCCGGAAGATGAAGGCAGAGCTGTGTTCTCAGGTTGTGGTAGAGGTGCTGGCTCAGGTTGCCTAGTTCTCATGGTGTGAGGGATCCCAGCACAGCAGGAGTTGCCCAGGATCTGGATTGTAGGTACTTCCACCCTATCTCACCACCTGAACTGTCTGCCTGATCTCCCAATTGGGAGGGTCTCCTGGATCCAGACCCATGACACAGGGATGCAAAAGATTATCTCCTGTTCAGCTGCCATTCAGATCATGGCTGTGAGAGCCCCAGTAGTCTCAGCCACTTGGACTGGCAGAACCTCTGGCCCATCCGACTGTCCGGTGCACAAGCAGCTGTCCTCAGATAGCCTAGATTGCTCTACAACTTCTATTTTGCACTGGATTCCAGGAATCCTACAGCCAGAAACATCTCCCTCAGGCCAAGGGGGGGGGGGGACACAGTTAAGCCACTCTGCCTGGCCCAGAATGTATGTCTTACCCGCATAGCATCTAAAGCCTGTCTCAGGTTCTCCTTTTCAGTTGGCTCCACTGTGTATTTGATCAGCTCCTGGAGGGAGGGGAGGGAGAAAGCATGGAGAACTTAGCAAACTTCTGCATTTAGGAGGGGAGGAAACAACAAGGATGTCCTTCACTGTGCACTAATATTCATATGTCAGCATCAGAGCTGAAACCAAAACCCATGTGGGGTTTTTGCCATCAAGAATTGCTGAGCTCTGTGCAGAAGTTTGATTACATCAGCACTAAGCGGAAGGGGTATTCCAGGAAGCTCAGTTGCGGCTCTACAGGAAGAAAGACTAATGCCCCAGAAATGGTTATGCCTGGTGTAAAATCTCCCAACAAAACCTAGGGCTTTTTGCTCCCAGTTTCTCCTTTGTCTTCTCTAACCCACTTTGTTCCATTTCCAGATAAAGACAGAGAGAACCCTAGAGTCCCTGCTCTTCTATCTGGGCACTTAGTTCAGTCCACTGGGAACTTTCCTAGCACAAGCTCACTTTAGATGAATGGAGTCTGCCCAAAAGAGCACCATTCCACATATTTCCAAAGCAACGTCCCTCCCTGCCCTCCCCTTCCTTCCTTCCTGGCTTGTCAAAGTCTGGTAGACGGTTGTTACCTGCAGGAGCAGATGATATTTTAGCACCCGTTGCATGGGTACCATGAGGAGGTCACGCAGGCTAAAGCGGCCATTGTTGGCTCTTTGGGAACATTCCTGAAAGGCAAACAACAGAGTAGGTTTGGAGAGGTAGAACTTAAATAATTATTGGCCCACATGATGCACACAGCAACACTGGTGTTCCCATTTCACTAGCACTGCTGCGCATGCGAAAGCCTGACCTGGTGGTGTTGCTTAAGAGTGTAGTTGCACAACTATTTAAAACTAGTATTTTTAAGCCCGTTATGATAACGGGCGCTAGCTTTCTATCCCGTCTTTTCTGTCTCTCTCTCTCTCTTTCTGTCTCTTTTTTTCCCCCTTGTCCCCTCTCTCTTTTTGTTTTTGTTTTTGTTGTTGTCTCTGTTTTTGTTCTTCCTTATTTTGCTTATACTTTGGGGGGGGTGGTTGTGTGGATGAATAACGGCCAAAATGGCCCATGAGAAGGTCACCGCCCCCGCCTATCGCCCTCCCGCGCACCCAGCTGCCGAAGCCCACCTTACCCGCTCCAGCCCGAAGGAGAAGAGAGGAACTCGGGAACAGAGCTACTCTCTGTGTTAAGCTGCTGCCCATACTGTCGCAATGGACGCAATAGGCGTCCTTTGCGTCCATAGCGGCAGTTTGAGCAGTGACTTAGCACAGAGAGGAGCTCTGCTCGTGAGCTCCTCTCTTTTCCCTCGGGCTGGAGCGGGTAAGGTGGTCTTCGGCAGCTGGGTGGGCGGGAGGGCGATAGGCGGGGGCGGCGACCTTCTCATGGGCCATTTTGGCCCTTAATCTTTTTTGGGGGGGAGCAGGGAAGGTGATTTTGGGCAGCTGGGAGGGAGGGTGAGCAGGCGGGGGGCGACGGCTGTGAGCGGGCGGGGGCCTCGTTGGCGGCTTCGCCGCCACCTCACCCAGCTTCCCTGTCCCCCGTCTCGGTCTTCCCCCGCCGCCATTGCCCTCGCCTTTTTCAGGGCGGCCGCTTCTGGTTGCCTCGGCCTCCTCTCGCCGTGCCGCAGCTCATGGCCGAGGCGGCGGCTCTGCCGCCGCCTCGGCCACTTTCCCCCGCCGCCACACACCGGCTAATGGCCGCCCGTGGCTGTGGGACACTGGTGTCTGCAGTCCTGTGTCCCTTGGGCTCTTCTGGGCCTGTGCTTCGCGCAGGCCCAGAACAGCCCAGGGAGGCAGGGACGCAGATCCCCAACGTTCCAAAGCCACGGCCACTCACTTAGCCTTTTATTATATAGGATAGTGCCCACACTTGCACAGTGAAACCTAAGTTTCCAGTGTAAGTAGTGCTGCACAAGTGTGGGCATACTGCTTTATGTAGTGCCACTGCATTCTTGCACAACACTGCCAGGGCTGGCATAGTAGTGTGGCCTAATCAGGAATGCTGGTATTGGTTTGCTCATTATGTGGGCCACTGTGATTAAAAATATGTAAATACTGCTTTTCAACAACAACAACAAAAGTTCACAAAGCAGTTTACATAGCAAAAGGAATGAGAAGATTATTCTCTGTCCCAAAGATACTTGCAATCTAAAAAAATATACAAGCAAGACACCAGTAAACATCTACTGTAGGAACACTATGTTGGGATGAAAAGGGACAACTGCTGTCCCCTCGCTAAATATACACTAAGAAAACCACCCTTTAAGAAGAGCCTCTTTGCCCAGTTAGAGGGGGTAGCTGAATGTGAATTTGGTTAGGAGCCAGAAGAATAAAAACTATGTATTTTTATTAACCTACTCAGATTCTGGTTATCTATCCTAGTTAAATGTAATTTAACCACAGCAGTTTGATCCTGGTTAACTCTTTAATCAGGATCACCATGATTGTGAGAACTCAGCCATAGTAAATTATACATTGTAATGTATAATTGGACACTGCAATTATACAATCCTTTCACTTAATATACTCATAGGTCAGTGGTAGAACATATGTTTTGCATGCAGAAGGCGTCAGGTTCAATCCCCAGCAACTCCAGGTAGAATTAGAAAAGTTCACTTTCTGAAATCCTGGGAAACCATAATAAATTAGTGTAGACAATACTGAGTTAGATGGACCAAGGGTCTCATTCAGTAAAAAGAAGCTTCTTATATGTTCCTAATAAATAGGCTGACATGTAGCTAACTCTATATGGTAACAGGCTGACTGTGTTTTATTATGGTTTCAGTTTTAATAATCTGAGATGATTTAAAGCACTCAATTTTAATATCATTCCACTGTGTAATTATGACTTGTACAGTATAAGATAAAGTAGCATGTGCTGAAAATAGGTTTGGTTAAAAAAAAATCAATCACAGAACTGGAACAGGAATACAGGATCCCACTCTACTACCAGGACCTATGGACGGGGAAGTTTAGCAGCTAGCTAATATAGTATAGCCAGCACATGAATGACAGCAAAGAGCAACCCTTACCTCCAGTTTCATGCGCACGTCCACACTGGTGTTAGCCACTTGGTCTAGATGTTTAGTCGCAGCTTCTACCTGGCTGCAGTATCTACCATATAGCAATAACCTACAGGTGAAGGAAAGGAAGCTGGTGTGACTGAAGGCTCAACTAGTTTATAATAATAATGATGATGTTGATGATGTTGCTAAGCCTGGGGCTTAATTTTAGTCAAGGTTCACCAAATCTTAGCCCCTGTACTCAGTTTTAATGCCAGACCTTGACCTAAAGCATGTGAAACTGAGAGCAGTTTCACATTTCCCTTATCACTGAGTAGTCATAACCAGCATCCACATGCTTAAAATTAGGGCAAGCAAAGGCATCTCTTGAGTGTTTTATACCCCTGCACTGTACAAGACAAAAAGAACCTGGGACTTACATGTTCCAGGTTCTGAGTAACCCTGAAGGTCACAACTCATATTACAGTACCCTACACAGTGCATATCAGCTGCCCCATCTGGCTGCTCACAACAGAATAAACTCTTGTGCTGCTTTTCATGTTACTATACTATTTTATTTTCGCTATATAAAGATTGAAAAAGTGTATATACTGTTATGAATATTATTCCATGCAGCAAATTGTACTGAATGAAACCACCTTTGTAATAAATAATATTGTTCTTGTCATTGTCTTCATTATCAGCATTTCTACAGCGCCCTTAGGGTGTTCAAAGTAATCATAATCTTGAATATGCTTAAAACAACCCAGCACAGTTGTGAGCTCATAGCTGAGGTGCAATCTAAAATGGGGACTCCCTAGCTCACAGCTCACACTCTTAGCCACAACACTACACCAGCATTCACCTTCTTAATCTAAAAGAAAAATTGATTAAGAAAATCACGACATTCAGATAACATGGCTGAGTAAAGCAAGGGATGGAGATCTGAAAAGGCAGCACCCCTTTCCCCTGTAAAGTTGTGCCCTTGAGCCGGTGTTGACTCCTGGCGACCACAGAGCCCCTTGTAGCCAGACCTAAATAAGTTGTTCAGAGACAGTATTAGATTTGGAGGAGGAGATGGCAACTCTTTACTGTAGCTCCAGAGGATCCAGAATATGCGGAACATGAAAAGGCCTGGGAGCCATCTCTGTCGCTTGGAGCCACAATATTGTTGGTCATGAACAGCAGAGGACTTACTTCTCTTTGTACTTGATGAACACTTGGTAGAGATTTTGGGAACTGTTAAAAGACAAAGCATTCTTCAGATCCATCAGGAAAGACCGATGAACCTTCAATAGTTCCTGATGGAGGGAGAAAACAAACCAAAAAGAATACTGAATTGGCACAAGACCCAAACAATTTTTTTGAAAAAATGCAGAAGGCAATAGAATTCACAGAGCTCTGGCAATTCCTGCCACAGCACTGGAAGGCCATGTCCCTTCAAGGTGCTAGGCCTAGGGTATAAAACATATACTATCGCAGGAGAGCTGCAAACAGGGAATGAAGAGAACCTAGGACATTTATTAGGACTAGAGCCTGCTTGGCAGTTCTGGACAAACATTAAGTCTAGTCATCTTCCTGATAAAACTGCAAAATGTTTTAGGAAAGGATTGCTCCTTCCATGAGATTGCAGAAGACTGCTACTGATAAATGTTTCCCACAAAGAAACATTCTCTAGGGATCTCTGAAAGACAAGTAAAAGAGCATTATCTATTGGCATGGCCAGGCAGTCTTCACACACCAAGAGGGGCCTCCATGGACCAGAAGCAACTGCTAATGCTGCCATCCCAACCCCTAGCCTCCTGTTGCCCTTGAGCAGATGTAAGCTAGTGCAAAATGCATTCAGAGAGAACCCACACCCCGATCCCCTCTCCCCCGCTGCTCCTTCGCATTTGGAGTCCACCTCCTCCTCTGATCTTCCCAGCTGGACAATAGGAAGGCAGGAAGGCAGACAGCTGGTGAAGAAGGAGAGCTGCTGTTGCTGCCACTGATTTATTTATTGTTACATATTGTTACAACAGAGGATGCTGTAGCTCCTCGTCACTGGCACACATGGGGGAGGGGGAGGAGCCGTGTGTGTGTGTGTGTGTGTGTGTGTGTGTGTGAGAGGGAAAGGGGGCCACCACAGGGAGAGTGACACCCAGGCAGATCAATTACCTGAGGCCTCCTGTGATTAACATGATCTATATTTTAAAGGTTTGCTTCGTTAACCTACTTGGACCAGCTCCATATTTCTGTGGCCAAAGTCAACATTCTCAACCCAGCTTTTCTGCTGGTACGTGAGGATGCTGTCTCTCCCAATGGAGTCAGAAAGTGGATTTGATGTCATGTAGACAAACTACCCCTTTGTTCACATCAGTTCTGAAAATATTATTTGCTTACTTGAGTATGATGGGCTATTTTCCCATTCCTCCTCACATTGGCCAAGAAGTTGTTTCTACTGATCCTACCTGGACAAGCTGTCAAAGCCAGATAAATGGCTCAAGAGATTCAAATAGAAATCTCTTGACAGAGCCAGGAGTTTGGAGAGTGCTCATTCACCTGCCTTAAGTTAAGATGTCAAATTATTGTTCTGGTGCCTACCTAGGTGGAGCACATGATTGCCTGGGGCTGCAGGAAACATGCAGCAGGCTCCATTTTGGGAACCCATTGCATTGGCTTGAGGACAAAGGACTATTGTGACAAAATACGTTTTGGGACTCTGCCCAGACAGAATATTGTTACAGGCAGTGTAGAAAATCATTTGCCTGACAAATCTAGTATTCCCTCCCACCCACCCCATCCCCGGGGAGTAAAGGGGACACGCTATTTGCCTGTTAAGTTTAAGAAATATTTTCTTCCATTTACATTTAAATGTCATATAAGCTCTGGCTTCCTACATAATACATTCAAATTTGCTTTTTAATTAGAACTGGTCGAAGGCAAAAATAACAGGGAACAGTGTCACCTTTTAATCTTACTCTCTTTTCCCTCCCTGTCTTTGTCTTTCTTTGTGCCTAAATAACTCTTTCTCCTCCTCTAACTCTCATCCATCTCCCCTCTTCCTTCTCCAGGCTGCTTCCCTCTTTCTCTTCAGGTCCAGCCCCCTGTTTCTACCCATTCTTCCTTCAGTTCTTTTTCATTTCATTCCACCCCCACCTCTTTTTCCTAGCACTTCTTCCTTACCTGCATTCCCTTTACCTAGCCTTCAATCCCAGCAGCCCATTTCCCCACTTCCCCTCCACTCATTTATCCACCCACCCATCCATTCATTCATTTCCACACACAGTGCTATTTAGCCCTCATCCATCTCCCCTTTTCTTCTCCAGGTGCTGTTCCTGCTGCTCAAACAGAGCATTTGCTGTGTGAATAATGCAAGAGCTGTTGTTCCATGGAAAACAATGTTGTTTAACTGAAGGGTGATTAAAGGGAATTAAAGTTTTGAGGTGCTGATTATTTTTTTTTTAGGGGCGAAATGTACATAGGAACATAGGAAACTGCCATATACTGAGTCAGACCATTGGTCTATCTAGCTCAGTATTGTCTTCGCAGACTGGCAGCGGCTTCTCCAAGGTTGCAGGCAGGAATCTCTCTCAGCCTTATCTTGGAGATGCCAAGGAGGGAACTTGGAACTTAGATGCTCTTCCTAGAGCGGCTCCATCCCCTGAGGGGAATATCTTGCAGTGCTCACACATCAAGTCTCCCATTCAGATGTAACCAGGGCAGACCCTGCTTAGCTATGGGGACAAGTCATGCTTGCTACCACAAGACCAGCTCTGAATGTTCTGAACCCTTAAATGTCCAGAAGGTGAGGAGAAATGTGAATTTCAGAGCATGAGCAATCAACCCATGGCACATGCTTGGAAATTATATGTGTTAGATTACAGTATGTGCCTTGATTTTCCAGCCTAGCTACTCCAAGGCTACAGAACGGTTGCTGGACTACAACAAAAGTACACCAAGGTAATTTTGAAGCCTGAACCTAAAGGCTCCCCTCCGCCTCAAGGTAAGCATCATCCCCCCTACACACACACACACACACACACCATGGTGCACGTGCGCACACACACACACACACACACACACACACACACAGACAGTATTTTTAACATGTGAGTTCTTGAGGGCACAAACAGCAACTGAACATTTTTGCACAGACTGCCACTTAAATTAGCTGAATGGACTACTTTGTACACCAGAACATGCTCAGGGAAAGGTGGAAACTTTTGTGGGGTATTTTTAAAAGTAATTCTTAATAAGATACTTCCCACTGAGACCTGTAGTAAGGTTGTGCACAAATCGAGATTTGTACACAATTTGAAGGGGCAGTCAGGGCCCCTTTAAGAGTGGGGAGAACAGGTCCATACTTGCTCTTCTGTCACTCACTGCAGCTTCCTGCTGTGGTATCGTGCCTCCAGCACCCCTCGAATGGTGGCAGCAGCATGCACATGGCTGCCGTGCATGCAGGGAGGCCATGTGCACACTGCCAGCAGGCTACTGCCACACGAGGAGTGCTGGGGAGCATGACAGACCTGCTCCCCTCACTCTTAAAGTGCCCAGACTGCCCCCTCAAATTGTGCACGGATCTCAATTTGTGCATAACCCTAACCTTCACATATGACATTTTTCATGGACAGTCCTGCCACTTAAATTAGCTGAATGCTCTGCTTAGTACACCAGAACCTGCTCAGGGAATATCTATCCCTACCCCTGCTCTAAGGAGAATATCTTACAGTGCTCACATGTAGTTTCTGATCCAAATGCAAATCAAGGCGGAGCAAAGGGCACAATTCATGCTTGCTAGAAGACTAACTCTCCTCCCCAGGGAGGAACAAAAATTTACTGACAAAAATTTACTGAAACCAAATGCACACACAAATCACCCTTCTATTTCTTCTATCCTGTGGAATGAGCAGAAACACTTATTCTGATCAGCCAGCTTGCCTACCAAGAGGCAGTAAGGCTTCCATATGAGGGTGGAACTGTGCACCAAAATGCAAACTAAGAAGTTTAGCATTAAATAGAGGAGGAGAGGTGGGGGGGAGAAGAAAGAGGGAGCCAAAACCCACAGTCCCTGCTCAGCTGCAAACACATATTGCACATAAATACACACTAAAAACAATGATAATCACCCTGCAAACTTGGTTGATGGAAAACTTAGTTGGGTTCCCACAAAGGTGTAAACACAGCAAAGTCAAGCCTTGGAGAAGACAGAAACAGCATCAACCTCCCCCTGCCCTGACTCAAAAAATAAAATAAAATGCACAAACAAAATCTGAGTAGGAGGAGGAAAAAAGGAAAGTAAAACTTGCAGTTTTGCAGGAGGATTGAGGTCCACCCCCTCGCTAGGGCTGGCCTGGTTCCCACCACCACTGCGTTCCTTCCCCTCACTCTGCCTGTGAGCCTGCTGCAATTTTTAAGAAGCCAGAGGCACATGCAGCCATGGTGGTATGGCACAAGTCCCAAGTCCCGGCACGGCACAGCACGGTGGCATGGGTGGGCCAGAGGCAGCATGGCACCGCATGGGCCAGCCAGTGGTGGACCACCAATTTTCCAAACCCAAACTAGGAAAAAATTTGTGGGCCCCAAGGCCTGCAGGGAACCAGACTTCCAGCCAGAAGTCTGGTGGAAAGGGCTCCTCTGGACTACAACTCACATCATCCCTAGCCAAGTGGCTAATAGGTATGATGGGAGTTGTATTCCAACAACAGTTGGCAGGCCAAAGTTGTGCAGTCCTGACCTTCTCCTTGTCACTACTCCAGCATACATGTTAGGAATGTGCCCGATGCTTTGGGCACATCCCAGGGGGTGGAGAGGGGTTCCGTTAAAAGGAGGCAGGCAGGTCTTACCTGCCCCTCCTGTGAGCCCCTGCAGCCCCACGCTGCCCCATCGTGGAGCTGTTCTAAGAGAAAGATCCCCCTGAAAATGGCAGCCCATGCCATAGTCTCCTTTAAAATGCCCTGCCGTGGTGCATGCATCAGTGCCATTTGCGGGGCCAGCATGCCATTTGTGTGCTGACGCTGCATGATGGATGCTGGGGAAAGCAGCCCGTTGCCACGGCAGGGCATTTTAAAGGAGATTCCGGCACAGGCTGCCACTTTCACGGGGCTGTTTCTCTTAGGACAGCACCACGATGGGGCAGTGTGGGGCAGTGGCAGCTCATAGGAATGGCAGGTAGGACCTGCCTGCCTCCCCTTACCCCTCGCCCCATGCCGAAATATTTTGGCTTCTTTCTAAGGGGATTTTATAAGGGGATTCTGCACGTGCGCAGAAAGGCCCGTAATCAGGCGATAGCTAGACTTTGGGAGGTAGGAGGGCTTGGGTAAGGAGGAGTATCACCTCCCTCTCCGCTGCATTGGTGGCAGAGAGGGTGGCGCTACCCCTCTTAACCCAAGCCTGCCTACCTCTCAAATAACAACTATCGCCTGAAACCGGGCCTTTCTGCGCATGCGCAGAATCCCCTACCAATCTAGGGTATTGTATTGTATTGTATTTGGGAGGTAGGTGGGCTTGGGTAAGGAGGAGTATGGCCGCCCTCTCCACTGCCACGCCACCGCGCTGATGCGCAATGGCGGTTTTAACACTGGGGGGGGCAAATTAACTGCCCCCTTCCTCTCTTGCCTCTGGGCGGCAAATCTTTGGCTGTCTACGGGCGGCAAAGAGCTTAATCTGCCCCTGGTTGGGCTGGATAGTTATCCCATCCTTTCTAGCCTCACATTAAAAATAATCTCAGATTTTATAGCCCGTTCACCCCATTTCCTTTTTCTACCCACATATGTGTAGGGGTGTGTGTGCACATCTCTCTCTGCCAACTTAGAGCAACATTTCATGAATCTGGTGAACTGAGCTGTAACCAGAACCATCCCATACTAACAAGCTGGATACCCAGCAGCCTCTCTCTCGCTGCCTTCTGGCTCCATCCCAGCTATAACTGAGCCATGTGGGTTGGGCATTTCTCCAACAGGGGAGGGAAATCCCCAACCCTGGTGATTTGCAGGGCTGGGGATTTCCCTTGCCTACCAGAAGACTGGCCAGCCCACACTGCTCAATTATACTCGGGGCAGGGCCAGAAGGCAGTGAGGGAGAGGCTGCTGGTACCCAAGGAGCTGGGACTCATTTTCTGTCCCTCCAGCTTGTTAGTACAGACTGCGCTGAAATAAATGTGTTAATCTTTAAGGTGCCACAAGACTCTCTGTTGTTTAAGCAATGTTTGCTATCTCTTGAATGGCTATGATTCTGTGGGAAAGGGAGAGAGTCTCAGCCAATAGCTGAGAAGGACAGTAAATCCAGAGGTTACGCAAACTTGGGTGTAAATTCTAATGGCAGTGCTTCAAATTGCTATTGCTTTCAGGACTGAGGATTCTGCAGCCAAACTCGGACCAGAAGTTATTTATTTATTTGATTGATTGATTGATTGATTGATTGATTGATTGATTTTTAGACCGCCCTTACAAAATAGCTCAGGGCGGTTCACAAACATCAAAGACCCTTTAAAACAATTTAAGAGCACTGGAAGGCCAGGCCAGACAGGTAGGTCTTTAGGGCTCTCCTAAATTCCAATAAAGGATTCAAATTACGGATGTCTGCAGGGAGCGCATTTCACAGTCCAGGAGCAGCTACAGAGAAGGCCCGCCTCTGGGTCACCACCAGATGAGCTGGTGGCAACTGGAGCTGGACCTCCTCAGATGATCTTAGCGTGCGGTGGGGATGAGACCAAAGAAGGCGCTCTCTAAGGTAACCTGGACCTAAGCCGTTCAGGGCTTTAAAGGTAATAACCAGCACTTTGTATTTTGCTCGGAAACATATCAGCAGCCAGTGCAGCTGTTTCAAAACAGGCATAATATGGTCCCTCCGGGTTGCCCCGGAGACCAGCCTTGCTGCCGCATTTTGAACTAACTGAAGTTTCTGAACTACGTACAAAGGCAGCCCCACGTTGCGCGCATTACAGGAGTCAAGCTGGAGGTTACCAGCTGGTGCACCACTGTTCTGAGGTCATCCTCCTCTAGGAATGGACGCAGCTGTCGAATCAGCCTAAGCTGATAAAAAGCACTCCTGGCCACAGCCTCCACCTGAGATACCAGAGTGAGGCCTGGATCCAGGAGTACCCCCAAGCTGCATACCTGCTCCTTCCAGGGGAGTGTAACCCCATCCAGCACAGGAAGATCTAACTCATCCCTCAGATTCTGAACCCCTACAATGAGCACCTCTGTCTTGCTTGGATTCAGCTTCAATTTGTTATCCCTCATCCAACCCATTACTGCCTGTAGGCAGGTATTTAGGGAATGAACGCCATTTCCTGATGAAGCAGATGAAAGAGAGAAGTAGATTTGGGTATCATCAGCATACTGATAACACCCAGCACCAAATCTCCTGATGACCTCACCCAGCGGTTTCATGTAAATATTGAAAAGCATTGGTGACAGAATGGAGCCCTGAGGGACTCCATATAACAGCTCTCGTTGAGAAGAGCAACTGTCACCAAGCTCCACCATCTGGGATCTGCCCAAGAGATAGGAGTGGAACCACTGCAGAGCGGTGCCTCCTATCCCCAACTCCGCCAGGCGACCCAGAAGGATACCATGGTAGACAGTATCGAACGCCGCTGAGAGATCCAAGAGAACCAACAGAGTCACACTCCCTCTGTCGATTCCCTGGTATAGGTCATCCATCAGGCCAACCAAGGCTGTCTCAACCCCATAGCCCGCTCTAAAGCCAGTTTGAAATGGGTCTAGATAATCAGTTTCCTCCAAAACCACCTAGCGCTGGTCGGCCACCACCCTCTCGGTCACCTTGCCCAACCAAAGGAGATTAGAGATTGGCCTATAATTACCCATCACCGAGGGATCTAGGGAAGGCTTCTTAAGAAATGGTCTAATTATTGCCTCCTTCAAGCATGGAGGCACCTTACACTCCCTCAGTGATGCATTTATGATATTTACCAGGCCTCCTCGAATAATCTCCTTGCCAAATCGGGCAAGGGTCCAGAGAACAAGTGGTGGACCGCACCACTCCAAGCAGCTTGTCCACATCCTCAGGAATCACAGATTGAAACTGATCCAACCTAATACTGCAAGAAGGATTGCTGGACACCTCCTTCGTAGACCCTGCAGAAAAAGTGGAATCCAAGTCGGCCCGAATACAGGAGATTTTGTCCGCAAAGAACCCACTGAGGGCATCACAGCAGAGCACCTCCGGGAGCCGATTAGAAACAGAAGGAGTAGAGATTAGACTCCTCACTACCCGGGATAACTCCGCCGAACGTGAATCTGCAGAAGCAATGTGAACCGACCAGAACTTCTTTTTTGCCGTATGCACTGCCTCCGCGTAAGCCCTCAAGTGGGTCACATGCTGCATCCTGTCAAATTTGAGCTGAGTTCTCCTCCACCTGTGCTCCAGTCACCTTCCCAGCTGCTTCATCCCTCACAACTCTTCAGCATACCAGGTAGCCGACTTTGAAGCAGGTCTGGAGGGACGCTTAGGAGCAATAATGTCTACTGCTCTGGCAAGTTCCTTATTCCAGGTTCCCACCAGGGCATCAACAGAATCACCTGCAGCACCAACTTTGAAACCCTCCAAGGCCTTTTGGAACCCTACTGGATCCAGCAGCCTTTTTGGGCGGACCATCCTTATTGGTCCATCACCCCTTCAGGAGTGGATTGTGGCTGTGATACCAACCTTAACCAGGTAGTGGTCTGTCCATGACAATGGGGAAACCACCGGATCCCCCATCCACGGAACACCACCCTAATCTGAACAGAAGACCAAATTGAGTGTGTGGCCGGCAACATGAGTTGGTTCAACTACTAGCTGGGATAGGCCCATAGTTGTCAGGGCCACTATGAACTCCTGAGCCGCACCAGTAATGGCTCAGCCTCACAAGTGAGTCATTCTGGCTGTGGAAATAGAGTCGGAAGGTAATCACACACACACACACACACACACACGGTTACAAAGGACACAACAAAGGAAGGAAGTCTAGGCCACAAGTGAAAAGAACATATAGCTTGACAGGTGGGGGGTTATTACAGTCAATTGATTGGGGCTAGGGCTACCAAGAGGTTTTGCACACATGCCTCTATGCCTTGAAGTGTCTGAAGAGCAAATCTGCTTCATAGCAGTTTTGAGGCATTTTAATTTGAAGGCCGCATGGTCCTCCCCAGTAGCCTGGCCCTCTCATGAAGAAGACTGTAATTTGGTCTGCATGAACTGCTTTAACTGAGCATATTCCGTGGTAAAAGGCAGTGCATTCAATTAATTTCAGAGGCAGGATTGTGTGTGCAAAAATTGGTATCTATAGGTCATGGGGAAGTATCGCTTTATTTTACACAAATATACAGATTCATATACAGATATTGTTTGTATTGCTTTTAATGACTATGTTGTTTGTGGATTTATATTTGTGAAAAAAATTGTTATGAAATGTCTTAGCTGAACAAACAGACTTTTGTACACACACAAGCCTAGTCACTTTTTAGCCTTTTCCAAACATACATTCCCAATCATTTCTTCATAACTATGAAAACTAGATGACTTCCCCCCCACACACACCCCCAACTAAAATCTGATATTCTCAGGATCCCCAGTCACACTCTGAATACCAGGTAGCAAAAAGCATCTTGCTTGTAACAACCAAGGAGCAAAGAACTTGTGACACTGATCATATTAACCCTAGAGTGCTATCTTTTAATGCTATAAATGGCATGGTGAGGGGCACAATCCAAATCGGGATCATGGTGGGAGTGGGGCCGGGGGGAGGAGTCTAATCCTGCCTCCTACTGTGGTCCCAATCTGAGATGTACCACTTAACATGTGCTATTTAAACAAACAAAAGAAGCTTCCATTGCAACCAAGGGTAGCTTTTTTCTTGCACAGGTGGGACAATTGTGAGGAGGTAGAACTAAAGCCTCCTACCCCCACCATGGTTTCAATTTGGATTGGGCCCCTCATGCTGTTTACAACAGAAAAAGTACACATTCTAGGCTTATGGCTCATGATGGGCCCCAAGAGTAATGACATTTCAACTTTGAAAAAGCCAGCTGTTGATCTCCCACTCTCATTTCTGAGCCTGCCATCATTTCCTCTCCATTTATGCAACAGCTTCCTTCCCTGGCCATCTCCTTTTTTTTACTGACAGGTCTCTCCACAAGATCGGCTTTTTAAAAAAACAGTCGTATCTGAACTATTCTAGCTTCACACCATCTGCTTCACCACTGTCAGCATTTGACCTTTCCACATCCTTTTCTGCACTACTCAAGAGCCACTGATTGTGCTCTCTCCCACCCCCATCTGATATATCAACAAGAGATATAGCCCAAATGGTGGCGGCACAGAATATTTTGAGGGGTGTGCCCCAGAATCTCATGCAGAGGATGTAAGGGGGCACAGTCCTAGAGTCCTTTATCATGATTGGAGAGAAAGGGCTTAAGGGAGAGTGGGGAGGAAGCCTCGAAAAGCTTACCTCCCCTCAGATGACTATTGCTTCTAGTATGGGCACGGTCTTGTGGCAGCAAGCATGACTTGTCCCCTTAGCTAAGCAGGGTCCACCCTGGTTGCATATGAAAGGGAGACTAGAAGTGTGAGCACTGCAAGATATTCCCCTCAGGGGATGGAGCTGCTCTGGGAAGAGCAGAAGGTTCCAAGTTCCCTCCCTGGCTTCTCCAAGATAGGGCTGAGAGAGATTCCTGCCTGCAACCTTGGAGAAGCCGCTGCCAGTCTGTGAAGACAATACTGAGCTAGATAGACCAATGGTCTGACTCAGTATATGGCAGCTTCCTATGTTCTTATGTTCCTATGGAGATCATGCACCCAGACATGCAGCTGCCTTCTCTGGCAATGTGGAGAGTCAGGGTGGGGGGCAGGACACATCGCCCACTTCCTGGAACTCCCATAATGCACCACATGAGTGCATTACGAGCCACACCATGAGCCATAAGCCAGCTCCCTTAACCCCATTTAAGAGGGTGGGTGGTTTGGCAGGTTTGCCGAGATGCCACTGGTTTGCCGAGGTGCCACAGGGATCAGGCACGATCCCTTCAGTTCTCACGCATGGGCAAGACCGACTGGCCTTGGCTTTGTTAGCCCAGTTTTGCCTGCACGTGAGAACAGCTTCCTAGCGTTGTACTCCAGCATCCTCTGTGAGATGCTAAGAAATTTGGGACATGCATCTGTGTTATATGTTGCTTCCTTAGCACTCCATAGTCCTCTACCAAGCTAGCACTGAGCCTGCTAAGCAGGGGCTTTAAAGGTTAAAACCAGCACTTTAACTCTTTGACAGTGGACAATAAAAATGCTGGGTATTTAATATATCTTCTAAGACAGCTAACACAGGACTGCAAACCCGAAGTAGCTTGACAACATAGAAGATCTTACCTCAGCATTAATAAAAATAGTTTCCAGGTCCTGAGGCCTCAAGAACACCTGCAGAGGTTTCATAAAATGCTGGAAAGAGCAGAAGCTGGTTGAAATGATCAAGTAATGAGCACAATTCAAAAAACAAGGTGGATAAAAGGTCGGGTCGTCAAGGGACAATTCCACAATGATAGAGAAACATCATTAATGCTAGAGAGGAACCTGGAAAGTCTCAGGAGGAGGAGTCTATGGTCATGTATGCCACCTTCCAGGAATCCTATCCCTCCCCTGCCCCCACAAAAGTAACCGTATCAGCTATATTTTTAAAAAGCTGAGATGAAGACGAAACCAAAATGAAGGCACATGAGGGCGTTTCAGTGAGGACCTGAGGAAAATGAGGTAAAGGCATGTTTTGGCCTGGGGACCTGTTCCCAATCTCTGGATTAGAAAATAATAGTGACTACTGGCTAGAGGATAGCGGGTTTAGGAGCCATTGTATTAATATTATCTGCATGAAACCTCATGCCACAATAAACCCAATTAGAGCCTGAGGGCATGTTAACCTTGGTGTCCGGGATTTACGTTGTACTAGATTCCTCACTCAGCACACAGGATCTGTGCACAGCTCAGGGAGATTCCCCACCTGTTCTCATAGTAGGTGTTGGGAATCCTGGTTGTTGCGCATGTAGCCCACGGGGCTACGGTATGTGCAAAAGCCATATATCACACTAGGTGCTACTTTTTTCATGTCCAATTTACCACTACATTTTCAGTTGTGGGTAGAGGAAGCCCCTGTGGGGATCTTGCCCTTAGTCTATAAGACTCAAGACTACATTTTTGGTTTTTGTTCTTACAAACGAAGAATGGAACTATATTTATTGCTGACATGGGTCTGCTGCTGAAAACTGTAGGCCCAAGCCTGATTCTTGCCCAGTTCCTCATAATGCCAAGTGCAACTCACAGTGCAACATGATGTTATGATGCTATGAGTTTCCCTGTTTCTGCTCCACAACACTGGCTGCTGCTGCTGCAGTAGAGAGAGAAACTCACTGTGTGATAACATCCCACCATGCACTAGATCAGGGGTTCTCAACCTTGGGTCCCCAGATGTTGTTGGACTTCAACTCCCATAAACCCCAACCAAAGGCCACTGGGGCTGGAGATTATGGGAGTTGAAGTCCAACAACATCTGGGGACCCAAGGTTGAGAATCCCTACATTAGATGGTACAAAGAAAAGGGCGAGAACCAGATTCATAATACTGCTTGTGCCTGCCATAACAACTAGCTCCACCCACTAGTCTGCTTTTCTAGACTAGGTGGCAGAGAAATTCTGCTCAGCAGCCTGAGTTTGAGCAGGAGGAGAGTGAAGAAAACCATCAGGCATAAATACCTGGTGAATGGATTCTAGCGTGCTTGTGTATTTCTCCTCTGTCTGTTGGATCTCCTGCAAACAGCATTTCCTCTTATCCAGTTCAGTCATCTTCTGCTGCAGTACATACAACATAGCACAAAACACATTATCAAAAAAAAACCCCAGTAGCCCTATTCAGCTGTCTGCACACTCGTACGTGTGTTTG